>NC_057877.1:28465509-28767009 GCF_019740435.1 Gambusia affinis | reverse complement strand
AGTCTGATCACATGATGCTGATCAATAAATCGTCTCTCAGTTAATCACCTGAAAAGCCGTTTTATCTTTAAATAATTTTTACAGTTTCTAAATGTGTCAAAAATCTGATTTTCTCTTCATTAAGTTAAAATTATCCATTAATTCAGAACAAATCAGACCAAATCTGATTTTTATTAACGGTTACGTGGAAATAAAAAAATCTGAAAGTGAAATTAATTTTATTTTGAACTGGTTGGAAATGTTTACATGTATTTTAATTCAAACTTCAAGAAATAAATAAAATCTATTCCTGGTTAAGAAATGATCCAATAATTATTGTCAATAAAGTTGATTCTGATTAAAATCCTGTTTTTATTTGAATAAAATGACATTTAATTATTTACTTTGTGAATTATTGAAACAGTTTAATGGCTGATAAATGTGTTTATTTTGATACATTTTATTTCATTTTAATAATTTATTTAAAGCAGAGAATGTAAGTAATTAAAACACTCATATATTTATTTAATGACTCATTCATTAATTGAATTGTCTCTTTTTGAATCATTTAGTTTCGTCTCATTTAATCTCATTTCCTCTGATAAACTAACTTTAAATGTTTTATTGTTTAGATTATTTAGATTAACATTATTATTTAGACATTTTGTTGTTTGGATGAGAAATTAGTGAAACTGAAGCTGCGTTCAGGAACATAAACATTCAGAGTCCAGACCGAAAAGCTGCTCATAATGAAAGTGAAAACATGTTCTCCTTCTGTCCAGCAGAGGGCGCGGTGGCC
Source organism: Gambusia affinis (assembly GCF_019740435.1). Taxonomy (NCBI): domain Eukaryota; kingdom Metazoa; phylum Chordata; class Actinopteri; order Cyprinodontiformes; family Poeciliidae; genus Gambusia; species Gambusia affinis. Next base: position 28,766,231 of record NC_057877.1, on the reverse strand, counting down.
TCCTGCATGAAAACATGTTCTCCTTCTGTCCAGCAGAGGGCGCGGTGGCCTCCTGCATGAAGACATGTTCTCCTTCTGTCCAGCAGAGGGCGCGGTGGCCTCCTGCATATAAAGGCGGCCATCAGAGGGGGGCGTTTCTGTTTCATTTGGGTTGTGGGGGTTCATGTGTCGAGCTCATTTTCTGCTTCAGACTCAGAAAAGGAGCACAAAGGAGACGCTGCTGCTGCTGCTGCTGCTGCTGCTGCTGCTGCTGCGTCCATCCATCCGTCCATCCATCCATCCGTCCATCCATCTGTTCATCCATCCGTCCAGCAGGATGGACGGCTGCCTTCAACTCCTCTCAGGTGAAATTCTACTTCCTGTTTATGATCAGAAAACTGTTTTTTTTCTTCCTTTCATTGAAGCGTCTCAGCTGCTCTGATTTCATTTGAATAATAAAAGCGAAGCGGCAGAATCTCTGTTTAACATAAAAATGGCTCCAAATGGTTAAATGAATGCAAATATCAGTTTATCTGAGGCTTTGTTCATCAGCTGATCAGCTGATAGGTTCACAATCAGCTGATCAATTCATCAAAATGTTGAAGATAATCACTGATTTCTGTTAAATCAATCTAACTTAGAGCTATTTTTTATGATAATATTTAATAATCATGTTTTCCTCTCGTTATTCGTCTCGTTTCTGAGCGTCAGAGCTGTGTTTTTCTGGCCGGATCCGGTCCGGTTCTGTTTGTTTTCAGTGTTTGTTTTCAGTGTTTGCTGCTGATTTAAACATCAGAGTTCAGCCGTTTGAAACGGGTTTGTTTGAGCTGCAGGATTTACCGTGTGAATGCAACCATCAAAGGTTTTAAATAAAAACATGTTTCTACATCATTATTTCATTTATTTAGAGTAAAAACTATTTGACACACGTCTTTAAAAAAGTGGTTTGAGTCTCTAAATGCTCACAGTAACTTCATTTTACATTTATTGGTATTTTTTATGCTTTTATTGAACAAACAGTGGAGAAAATAGTAAAACTATCAATCCTGACAGTAAGGACAGTTTTTGGGATTTTAAACATAAATTGTATTTATCATCAGAATGACAAAATTTCTTGCCATTATCAGAAATTTATCATAATTTTTTTGATCTTCGTCCTGCTGCAGAAATGTTTTTCTGTAGGTAAAAATGTTAAATTAACTTTTTGCTCCTTTTTTGTTTCCAATTTTTTCCTCAAAAGTCTCCAGAACCAGAACAAGTTTTTGGCACAAGTGAGGAATTACACTTCAGTTTCTATCCCTCACAGCGTCCAGAGATTAAATATAAATATAGAAACTTTAGAGGAAATAAAATAAAGGATGGAAGGAGAGATACTAACAGCCACATTTTAATAAAGAAAAGAAAAAAGGAAGTTGAGTTGTTTTATTTATTTCCCAGTGGAGAATCTGCCTATTTTGACTTTGGGCTCTTTATTTTGTTCATCAGAGACAGAAACTGTTTCTGAAGGTTAAAGTTTGTGTCCAGGATGTGTGGGGTCTGCAGAACTGTTTTAACCCTAGACCTGTAAAAGTCCTGGATGTGTCAGAAGGCCTGGCGTGATTTATTGGTGTCTGTCTCTTTAAGGCTGTAAAATAAATCATAAAGCATGATGTCACTCAGAGTGCAGTAAGTTTTCACACCTGGTAGTCCAGTAGACTCGGTTCTACTGGATCCAAAACGTCATCAGCAGCATTTTTCTGACATTTTTTTTTTTTTTTTTTTTATGTTTTGGAGTTTGAATCGTTAATGTTTTTGCAACAGCAGGCAGCGCGTTCACACCTGTTGGGTTCCGATCAAGTTTTTCCTTCTGGATCAATTCAAATCCGATTGAAAGGTGCTTTATTTATCTCAAAGGCATAATAATGTCGTAACTCTTATCATAAGCTTTGCTGTTGATTCTGTGGGAAGGAAGGATCTCCAGTAGCAGTAGGTCTCGCAACCAATCTGAAGAGGCCTCTGACTGAAGGTTGTTGCTATACGATCATCATGACATGCTAACAGCTAATATCCGATATTCCTCAGTAACATGTCCTGGATGACATCATCGGTCGTTAGCTAGCTCTGCTAATCCGCCTCCTTTGCTGTTGCAGCTTCTCTTGAACTTCCTCCTCCTCTCTCTCTCTCTCTCTCTCTCTCTCTCTCTCCCTCTATCTCTATCTCTCTCTCTCTGTTTCCATTTAGGCTCCTTTTCAACTCCTCTGGGTTTTGGGGTCGTAGTTCAGGGATTATTTGAGCTTTTGAAATGCTAATCACCTGCATCCTGTTGTAAAAAAAACAAAAATAACACATTGTTGCCATGGCTACGGATCATAACAACTGTCCAAAAATTTAAAAAAGTGTCAGAGTAAAAACCTTGTAGCTGCTCAACGTCCAGAACCAGAAGGAATAATGACTAAAAAAGTTTTTATAGATTCCATCCATTTTTTCATGATGAATTTTTTATATTTGTTTTTTGCAGGACAAATTTCTGCCTCAGAATCATCTGAATACTTTCTGTCTCTTTTGTTATTTTACTTTCATTTCTCTAGTTGGGAAATCTGTTGTTCTGACCTTTTCTTCCTGGACTAAAATCTCTCTGGTTGTCTCATGTTTCTGTTCATGTGGACAGGAGGGACTCAGCCGGAACCACAGCTGCTGAAATCACCTCTGGATTCATGATTATCCTTACAACTGTCAGGTTAAAGAGCCCCCCCGCTGGCCCCTCCTACTGGGCCCCGTTGGCCCCCCCCTGCTGGGCCCCGTTGGCCCCCCCCCTGCTGGGCCCCGCTGGCCCCATCAGTCATCCACCATACTTCTGTTCTGTTGGCTCAATTCGTTTCAGTTTCTTTGGTTAAATCTGTGTGAAATCCCCAAAACTAAAACCGTTTGACCAACTAGGATTTTAGTTTCTCTGTCACTTCAGGCTTTAATCGGTGATGTCCAAAGTGCGGCTCGGGGGCCACTTCTGGCCCCTGGGCTGATTTGTTGTGGCCCTGGTGGATACAGATGGAGATCTTTTATTTGTAATCAGGGTAAAATTATGTTATGATTTATGCAACTCAAAGTTTTCATCTTTTATAATAAGTAGAACCAGATAAATCCAAAGTCTTTGGCTGCATTTGCTTCGTTTATTAAACTGAAAATGGAAAACGTTTTGAAAGAAAGTGACCCAAATCCTGCTCTTAGAAATTAAATAAAATTTTTTCAATTGAGCCCAAATAATCTGAAGGGAGTTTTGGATATAATGACTAAAATCCCATTTAGTACCAAAAACCCCACAGAAAAACCGGCAGACTTTATTTGCTTTATTTTATTTTTTGGTATTGAGTACTTTAGACAAACGTGACAAAATGTTTGGACACTCCTGCTTTAAAGGTGACCTGTTATGGAAAATTACACTTTTTGTTCTTCAACTGTTTCTAAAAACAACCCAAGTGCTTAAAAAACACCCAGCTGGTTTTTTGTTAATGTTTTTGGTGTCTGGAAAATTTGACATTTCAAAAATCTCCCGATACTTTCTTTTTCTTTTTCTTTTTCTGTGACTTGCTGCATTCCTCTAGGTTGTGCAGGAGGCTCCACTTCTGCTTTTCAAACATGCTCGGTTGTATAGTTGTGCGTCTGTTTTCAGTATAAGAGTGATTTTGTGCCAAATGTAATGTTCTATCCTCGCCTGTCCTGATTTGCTGTTTCGCTCTGCAGTCGTGCTGCTGATGTCATCGTGGTGCGTTCAGGGCCTCCGGGTCAGCCTGTCGCCCAGGCGGCCTCTGCTCCGGCTCGGCTCCCACCAGCACATGGTCTGCCAGGTCCACGACTGTCCCACAGAACCGATCATTACCTGGGCCACCGTCAACGACCGACCCCTGGGGGCGTCCATCAGTGCCAACAGAACCCACTCCACTCTGACCTTTGACCCCGTTAAGATAGAAGACGAAGGGCAGCTGACGTGTAAGGCCAGGTGTGGAGACAGACCGGCGGAGAGCCGAGCCTCCGTCGGTGTTTACTGTGAGTTTCCGACCCGAGGTGAGTTTGGCCCGGCCGGGTTGCTGTTCCTGACGCCGTCTCCGTCCTCTGGTTCCAGCGTTCCCCTCGGACCCTGAGATCACCGGGCAGGACCGCCTCAGAGATGGCATGGAGGCGACCCTCACCTGCCGGGTGCCCAACCTGTACCCCGCCGGGGACCTGAACCTCACCTGGGTCCGAGGAGACACGGTTCTGAAGAGCACCAGAGGGTCCGGGTCCAGCTCCGTCCACTTCCTGCCCCTCAGGGAGGATTCGGGAGAGAACATCACCTGCAGGGCGACGCTGGTGCTGCCGGGTCTGCCGTCGGACTTCAGGACCAGGGAGACCACCACAACCCTGAATGTCCGCTGTGAGTCAGACTTTCACTAACCGGGTCAGAACCGAGATCAGACTGGGGGGAGAGTTGGTCCGATTCTCTACATTCCTCCATTTTCAAAATCCTCAATCAGACTCATAAATTCATCTTCAGTTTTAGTCTGGCGCTCTGAATCACTCAAGGTGTCAATATGAGTCTGAAACCCTCAATTCATCATCAGCTCTTCCTCCTCTACCTCCTCTTCCTCCTCTCCAGATGCTCCAGGCCTCATGAACATCTCCGACCCGGTGGCGGTGATGTCCGGCTCTCCGCTGACTCTCACCTGTTCTGCTGAGGGAAACCCTGAGCCGACCATCACCTGGACGGCAGGCGGTCGCCCTCTGCCCGGAGGTCGCGGAGGTCAGCTCGTCCTACCGGCGGTGAAGCTTTCCGACGCCGGACGGTACGAGTGTGAAACCAGAAACTCAGAAGGAAACCAGACAGCAGCTGTAAATGTCACAGTTTTAGGTAAGAGTGAACGTCTTGTTTCATTTGTAGCCGCGGCGTGACGTCATGCTAACGATGATTAGCTTTGGTTTTAGCTGTCAATATAAAGTGGTAAATCTTAAACGTGTACATCACACGTAAAAGGAACTGGGACGCAGAGCTTTGCTGCTAATTGTCAACGGTACTATGATGACAAGGTCAGGAAAAAATTTTTAATTAAAAAAAATTATGACAGAGAGTGAAGTAGCTCAGTTATGCTAGCTTGATTTTGACAACCTTAACATGTAGATGTGCTGCAGAATTCTGTGTTTCGGTTCAGTTAAAAAAGAAAGGAAGACAGCGACCCTCACATTAACTCTGACAGATCATCAGTTATAGAGCCTGAATAGAGCAGGTGTTGCTAATCTACCACTACTGTGTTAGATTAGCCAATAGCAGCTAACAGCTAATCTACCACTACTGTGTTAGATTAATCAAAAGCAGCTAACAGCTAATCTACCACTGCTTTGTTAGATTAACCAATAGCAGCTAACAGCTAATCTACCACTGCTTTGTTAGATTAGCCAATAGCAGCTAACAGCTAATCTACCACTGCTTTGTTAGATTAACCAATAGCAGCTAAGAGCTAATCTACCACTACTGTGTTAGATTAGCCAATAGCAGCTAACAGCTAATCTATCACTGCTTTGTTAGATTAGCCAATAGCAGCTAACAGCTAATCTACCACTGCTTTGTTAGATTAGCCAATAGCAGCTAACAGCTAATCTACCACTGCTTTGTTAGATTAGCCAATAGCAGCTAACAGCTAATCTACCACTACTGTGTTAGATTAGCCAATAGCAGCTAACAGCTAATCTACCACTGCTGTGTTAGATTAGCCAATAGCAGCTAACAGCTAATCTACCACTGCTTTGTTAGATTAACCAATAGCAGCTAAGAGCTAATCTACCACTACTGTGTTAGATTAGCCAATAGCAGCTAACAGCTAATCTACCACTGCTTTGTTAGATTAGCCAATAGCAGCTAATGTTAGATTAGCCAATAGCAGCTAACAGCTAATCTACCACTACTGTGTTAGATTAGCCAATAGCAATTGGTAATTTCCAGATGTGAACAATAACATGCTATAGTTTTATTCTGTAGTCCTCATTGTCTACTTCCTGTTTTCTCGCTTAGCTCTGCCCACCAGCACCTCCCTCTCAGTGGATCCAGGTGAGGAGGTGGTGGAGGGCCAGCAGGTGAATTTCACCTGCAGGTCTGAAGGAGCTCCACCTCCCAGCCTGGTTCTGAGGAGAAAAGGGGAGGAGCTTCTGAGGACTGACTCCGCCCCCCTGCTCAGTTTCAGCCTCCCCTCCGCGTCGCTGGAAGACTCCGCCCACTACGAGTGTGAAGCCTCCAACCAGTATGGCTCCCAGCAGGAGTCCAGGTCTATCACTGTGAGCGGTACGTCTCAGCTGACCGACCGGACCGTGATCCTGCTGGGTCCTGTTGGACCTGGACTCACTGTCTCCGTCTCTCTCTCCTCAGCTCACCCGCTGCAGCTGTTTTCCAGTCCTCAGGTGTCAGCGGAGCGCGGCTCGGCTCTGATCCTCACCTGTAACGCCTCCGGCTGCCTCCACCCGCCCGCCTTCAGCTGGAGAAGGACGGACCGGAACCGGACCCTCCTCCAGAGGACGGAGCCGCAGGACGGCCAGTCCCACCTCCACCTGCTGAACCTTGACCTCCGGCATCAGGGAGGCTACAGCTGTGAGGCCGAATGCGACTCGGTCATCAGGACCAGAGAGATCCACGTCCAGGTCTACTGTGAGTCCGACCCGCATGTTTCAGCCGCCCAGCTGGTGATGATGGGAGGAATAAATAAATGATTAAAACCTAATTTACTGTCATGTTCATGCTGATAATTGGATATAAAGCATCTTAGCAGCAATAAACCCTCCAGATGACGATGTTCATATTTCCATCAGTTTGGCTTCCTGCCTGCTGACTTAAAACGGAAACAAACAGCTGAAACATCAGAAATTACTGAAGCTGAGAGGAAATCATTCCAGCATCAGTCTGCAGGATTGAGTTTCATTCTGACACGCTGCTGCAGCTCAGCCTGCCGGGACGCATTTAGTGCCGCCGCTGAAGGTCGAAGGTCAGAAAGTTTTACATTGTTGATTTACTCCCAGAGAGAACAGCAGCGTTTCCTGACGCAGCCCGTGGACACCTCCTACTGCTGGCTTTTAAAGACGCAGCACAACCGCAGAGGGGATCCGGTTTCTGGAAATAAAAGTGAATAAAGTTTAACTGGAGGCTGCAGCAGCAACAGCAGAAGCTGCAGCAGCAGAAGCTGCAGCAGCTCTGGTTGTTTATATTAAACCTGTAGGACAGATGAACAGAAAAAGACCCAACGCAGCTGCTGAGCGTGAGAAAAGTTCCGTTTCTCCGCCGTTTTCCTTCAGCTGCAGTTTGAGCTGACGGGACGCGACCCGGCATGAGGAAGACAAACAGAACCAACCGGCCCACGCGCTGCGACCCGTCAGCAAGACTCTCCAGTCAAACGGCTTCATCCGGCCGCAGAGCTCAAATCCCCGTTCTGGCTGATGGTCGGCTTTATGACACCGTCATTAATCAGAGATGCTTTAAACCAGAAAATCCAACCTGATGCAAAAAGAAACGGTTTCAAAAGTTTAGAATAAAAACAAAAAATATATTAATGAAGTCATTTAACAGGAAAATAGAAACTAAACGTAATTAATCAATCATCAAAATAATCTTTGAGGACTTTACTAATCGATTAATTAACTTCTAAAAAAAAGAAAATTTTCTGAAAAAACACATTCAGAGCGATGAGACAAAAAACAGAAAACTAATAATTTAGCATTTAGGATAAAAAAACTAAGTAGCTTCAGCTGGTTAAATTCTGGCAAAACCTACATAATTATTCACCAGGAGATAATATTTTTATAAAATGTATGTAACAACCTGATGACTGGATTTTCTCTAAACCTTTGCTGTCGACATTTTGTGTACTAATTTAATGAGGATTATGGAGGATTAATCTGACATAAACTAGATGAGTGGGAAGAAAATCAGTTCAGAAGAAATAAATTCATAAGATGAAGAATCTTTATAACGTTTTAAACACACAATACAGTTCCAGTTCATTTTAGTTTTAGAAATTTTAATACTTTTCAGGCAATAAAATGTTTATTTTCTTTTTTTTAAAAGAAATTAAGTAGATTATTTGTTTTATGTCTTTAATGTTTTTCTAATATTGTATCATCTTTTATACAATAAGTTTAAACTGTAAATTTAAACTTACAGTTTAAATAAATGAGCAGCTGGATGTTGAGTTCCTCTTACTGGTTTCTCTCCAGCGTTCCCATCTGACCCTGTTCTGGAGGATCCCGGTCCGGTCCAGCTGGGCCAGGAGGTCCAGCTGCGCTGTGATGTCACCGACATCTTCTCGGCCAATCAGCTGCGGTTCCGCTGGCTGTCGGGGAACCGGACTCTCATGGCGGAGATGCACAGGTTCTCCGGCTCGCTGCAGAACGTCTCGTCCGTCCTGCAGCTGAAGGCGGAGGAGGCGGCGCGGGTCGTTACCTGCAGCGTGGAGCTGCTGACGGCGGAGCGAGACGTCTGGAGGTCCAGAGGAACCAGCATCGCTCTGCAGATCCACTGTGAGTCGTTTGGGTTCCAGGGAATCAATCGATTGAAATACGTTAGTAATCGATTCATCGCTAACTAGAGAATACAAACATAAGAAAGACAATTTGTTGGGAAAGTAAAAACAGAGCAATAATTAAACTAAAACTAGAAAACATATAAACTACATTAGAGCTGCAGTGAGGAACCTTCTGAAGAATATTTGTTAGCATGTTGAAGCCGTCAACCATGTTGAAACAGTTTGATATGAAACAGATAAAACTGGATTCCTCCACCTTCTACCAGCTAACCACCAACAACCAATCAGAGCCAGGAGGCGGGGCTTAGCGCTGACAATCACCTCTCCTTGTGACTAGCATAGCCTGGAGTAAAAGTTAGGCTAGTTAGCTTAGCATTGTTGTTTATCAACCATTAGTATATATATATATATGTAATTTTTACAGGAACTGATGGTAACGTATTGATTGTGCTATAAATAGCCCTGTGTGACTTGAAAACTTCATACTGCTGCTTTAAATCTAAAAATATAATATGTGAAATAAAATGTGGTTCTTTAAAAATGCTCATTTTCCAAAAGGAAACAATTTGACGTTGTTTTTTAAGAGGTTTTCTAACTTTTGTAGCTCTGAGTGAATCTTATTGAACTCCTGGTCAAAACTGGTTTTAGTTTTTGCTTCAGATCGTTTTATTTTCTCTGTAAACTGTACACTGTCTCTTTAAGATGATTGTTTTCTGTCCCAGATGCTCCGAGGTCGACCATCCTGTCCGTCTGTCCAGGTGAGGAGGTGCTGGAGGGCCAGCGGGTGACGCTGACCTGCCGTTCGGACGGAGCTCCGCCCCCCGCCGTGGTGCTGAGGAGAAATGGGGAGGAGCTTCTGAGGAGCGACGCCAACTCCTCTTCCTCGCTCTCCCTCAGCATCTCCTCCACCCTGCTGGAGGAGTCGGGCCTCTACCAGTGTGAAGCCTCCAACCAGTACGGCTCCCAGTTGGTCTCCAACTTCATCACCGTCAAAGGTCAGAATCCACATTCATGCTAACCTGCTAATAGCAGCTAATTAGCACTTTAAAACATTTAGAGCATCTTCATTTTCTGAATAGAAGCTCTAGTTTACTTTCCTCTTCTCTAAACGTTCAGTAGAATAAAGTTTAACGTTTGTGCTGCAGTTTGGTTACTAAGAATTCAAACAGTTTGACATTTATATTCATGCTCTTATTTTGAAATCAGTGAAGGTTGTTTATGAAGTAGTTCTGTTTCCTCCCGTTTTCAACCTGTGATGAAGTGCAGAAAGCGATGTTTATTCAGTACCCAGAATGCATTGGGAACAGTTTAAAAATCCACTGAAACGTTTTCAGACCAAAGCTGCAGAGTTAGAAAACTCAACAAACTGAAACTGTGAGAGAAACTTTGGTCCCGAAGAATCAAACGGAACAGGAAGGTCTGCAGTAACACCTCCCACTCTACTGAGGGCGCTATCCTACTCAACCACTTGGATTTGGAACTTTAGCATTAGCTTCTGCTAATATTCATTAATATTTAGGATTAGCGCTGCTAGCTTTTTGATTAGCAGTTCCCATCACTGCTGATGTACCAAAATATAATCCAGTGCAGCGAATTTCCTTCAGACAACAATAAGTTAACAAACTCCAGATCTGGTTTCAAACCTTTCATCCAGTTCTCTGCCTGTTTCTTCTCCGTTCTGACGGGTTTTATTAAGAAAGTCGACCTCTGGCTGCTTTCCACTACATGTTCAGACAGAAATAGACTGTCGGCCCGGCGGGTCGAACTGGGTGTTGGTTTGATCTCAAGTCCCAGAAATGTTTCAGTCAGGAGGCAAAGAAACGTCCAGAACGTTAAAAAGACGAGCAAAACAAACCAAAACAAACTCCTAAACTTCTCATTAATGTCACCGACGTATTTTCTTAGTTTAAATGTAAAGGTTAAAGGTCGATGTGTTTTCTCTGTGGAGTGGACAGAAATATTATCTATCTTTTAAAATAAATAAACTGGAGATCATTTTCATTTCAGATGTTTTGACGTTGTGATTCAGTAGAAATCTTTTCCTAAAGCTGTTTGATTTCCAAGAAATTAGCAGAAACCAGTTTGACTCCCAGTCAGTTGACAGGTTGTCCACTATCAGGTGATGATGTGCTGGTAAAAAGGTCAACCGGCAGGTCAAGAGGCTTCATCTGAAACGCTTCGACCTGCAGCTGCCAACATTCTGGACCCGTCAGCAGAAACGCTGCAGGAAGACGTTTCTGAGAGGCTGTTTGTCCAAAACGCCGACGGGTCGACCAGCAAGCTGCTCGGCTTCCTGACGCCTCTCCTGACTGTTCTCGGTCAGAACCTCCTTAAAGTGTTGGAATTAGTCACAGCGCCGCCTCCCACTCGCTTCAGAGATTTATCACAGTTAATGTCAGCGTGCCGAGAGACGGCCGGAGCCTCGATCACGTCGACCAGCAGAGGATGAATCACTGCAGCAGCAGAGATTTTATAATCACTTCCTCACAGCAGGAGACTTTTAAAAGACAAACCGCAGCAAAACTCTGGTGTGACGCACATTTTACCATTTTCTCTCTCATGTTGCAGAAAACTTTACAGAAACAAACACCTACATAACTGTCCTGGTTACCTGGCCGCCAGGTAGGAGGGTTGCCAGGTAACCAGGTGGGCAGGTGATCACCTACTTACCTTAACATCCAGTCTTCTCAGTATTCAGATGTTGGAGATCTTCTCGTTGGCTTTGTCTCGGTAAAGTGACAGAGATCGCTGCGTCGTCAGCGTGTCGGTGAACGTTAGCTGGTTGCTACGTGAACAGAGGATCATGTTGGGCTTTGAGCCTGAAGGAAGCAGGAAGGAGACCGGACAGGACTGGGACTGGACCCGGCACAGTAACGCCTCCGTTCTGGTTTCGTTTGGTTTAGCTCCCCCGAGGAACACTACCGTCCACATCTTTCCCTCTACGGAAGTCCAGGAGGGCCAAAATGTGACTGTGTGCTGCCAAAGCATCAGCTTCCCTCCACCGGCGGTGATCCTGAAGAAGCTGAGCAACGGGGCGGAGCTGTTCTCCACCAGCGGCACCTTCCTGCTGGTCAACGTCACTTCCAGCGACTCGGGTTTGTACCAGGTCAACGTCAGCAACGACCTGGGCTCCGAGGTCAGAGTCTTCAGCATCAGAGTCAGAGGTCAGTAGAATCACCGGCTCACTAAACGAAGGTCTCGGGTCGCATTTCATTTGGTTTTTTGCTGTTATCTCTTTTGTAGAGGTCAGAACTGGATTTCCTCCCGGTTTGAGCATCATCCTCATCTCAGCCGCCGGCGTCGCCGCCGGGCTGACGGCCTCCACTCTGATCCTCGACTACATGAGGAGATCCAGGAAGAAAGGCTTCTACCAGCTGCCGCAGTCTGCGCCGCCGTCAGCATGAAGCTAGCAGTGAGCTAACAGACTCTAAAACATGGCTGCTTCTCCTTCCATCTGAACGAGTGGCTGAAGTTTCGCAGCCTTGGTGTCTGATAGCAGCAGGAACGAGGAGGCGGGGCTTTGATTCGCTGAATGTGGCGAACGATGGACTGACTGAAGATGTGAGAAGGCGATCTCTGACGCTTTTCTGCTCTGATTTCCTGCGTAACGTCGTCATGTGGCTGCAGCTAATCTCCCTCTGGATTCAAGCTTTCTCCAGATCTCCCGCTTTTCCCAGCATTCTTTGCTCCAACGCTGGTGTTTTCTCTCCCACAGAGTTCCTGTTTTTAGTCACATTTAAAAGTCTGAGATAATCAAAATTAATATCAAACAGAGATAAGAAGAGAAACCTGTTTGATACGTTTATTTATTAATGTAAAAAGTAACCAGACCAGCCTGGATTTTTGTTAAAAAGTATTTAACTCTCTTGTCAAATCAAAAATAGCCTTTTGTAAATATTATTCGGTAGCTAAAAAGTTAGCTGTGCTAGCCTTAAAGCACTAATCATTAGTATCAGTGCTACACCAGCATAGTATTTAGCGGAAGCTAATGCTAACGCTAACTCCCGTGTTGCTTCGACACACTGAAACATTTAAACTGGTAAATCCCGTCAGGATGTGAAAACGTCCTGAAAACCGAACTCTGCGTTTAAACGTGTCGCTGCCTTTCTACCTCACCTTCCTTTGAACCTGTCGTGAGCCCAGCGGTAACCATGGAAACGTAAATACTTCTTGCACATCTGGAAAGGCAGCTGTCCGCTCTGCTTGTAGAAGCAGCTGATGCTCCAGATCCATTTAAAACGCTGAAATGTTTCGCTGTGTGTTCGGTACTGACGCAGCTCTGTACTGTTCATTTAAACCTCCTCGTTTTTAATAAAGATATTTATTTCCTGTCTCTTCCTCTGACACTCAATGCGACCTCATCATCTCATATTTTGGGATTTGTATTTTCTGGGAATTCCTGGTGATTTTCCCGCAGCTTTTACTTTCGCTTCTGCTGCAGTTTACTGGAAACCTGCAGGTCGTTTCTTTCCGCGGTTTCTGGAGAGGAAAACGGCTTTTTGCTCAGGTTATTATTTAATTCACGTTGATTAGATAAAAATACAAACTTTATCTCTAAATAACCAGAGGTTGTTTTAAGTGCAGATTAAACCCGGGTTCGTCTGGATCGTTTTTCCAGAAGATTTAAAAGGAGCCGTTTCTGGCGGCTTTTGTCTCCGCCGCTGGTCGCCATGGAAACTGGGACGTGAGGTGTGAAGTGGACCGGGTCCCTCGCTGGTGTCGCTGGACCCGGTTCAGCTCAGACAGACACACACAGTGGCGGTCTGTTTCGTTACCGGAACGCCGACCCCTCCGGTCACGTGACGCGGTCTCCATGGCAACCAGGCGAGGTCCAGACGGCGAGAAATTAGGAGAAGCTGCAGGAGAGGCTTCATGTTTACAGACCAGAACCGGAACACGCTGTGTGGTACCAGCAGAACTAAAAACATGAGACACCTGAGAATGTTTACTGTAAAAAATAAACTGGTAAAATTTGGTCAGTTATTTTTATTTCCTGCAGATGTTATGATGGCCTCATTATTTTTAATAGACTTCATTTTATTTTCCTACTTTTTCATTTTCTACATTTTCTATGGTTTGTTGTGAAGCACTTTGTTCAGCTGAGCCTGTTGGAAATGTCCTATAAATTAACTTAACTTGAACTGTAAAAATCTGTTTGAATCACAAATTTTTACCCTGATTTCAATTTATTCGTGTTTCTGTTAATCTAGAACCAAAATTTTCCATATTTTTCTCCTGGTTTATTCACAAAAACAGAGAACACAGGAAATAAATCTGTTAAAAGAACGGAAACTTCACATTTCTACGCTACATTTAACCTGTTCCCATTTTTTACAGTGTACTGTAAAACCTGCAGATCTGGAACAAACTGCAAAAGAATAATATAATTTTCATGGTTCTGCTCGGTTTTCTAACCCCACAGCCAGAGCTAGCTAGCAGCTGATGATGTCATCCAGGTGTCCTGAGCAGCTTCAACACCAAACTGCTGCAGGGAGAAAAACGTTTCAGATGTTTTCAGGAGAAACTTTTAAAATCCTATTTTAAGACTTAAGTTTTCCAAGCAGACACTTCTGTCGGATCTGCTGCAGCAAAACGTCTTGAACTCTCGCTGACTCGTTGAACAACCCTGAAGGTCAAAGGTCAAAGACGCTCCATCCTGCAGAAATCTGCAGCTCTAAAGAGACAAAAAGCCAAATTAAGATCTGCAGGCAGAGATTCTTCAGGTCAGGGAACCAAATGTCTCCATTTTAACTGTGCAGCAGGAAATACCAGCAGGAGAATAAAATGACAAGACGCAGCAGAACGCCTCCACACGCAGGGTGAAAGGTCGCAGCAACGCGGCGGGACAGCGAGCGCCACACGGTGAAAAAACACCAGATGGAGCAAAAAGAAACATCCATTGTGACGATTCTGCTGAATCTGGAGAAAGCAGCGCAGCAGAGACACCGAGAGCCTGCAGGCCAAGGTCAGAGGTCAACTTCAGTCCAGGCTCTGCTTTTATATAAACCACTGAATCTGAACTCAGCAGGTTTGTAACCTGAGCACAAACTTAAATAGAACTGGATTTATTTATTTTACATTTTTAGAGAAAATTTAATGCAGCTGCTGCAAAAACGATTTGTTGTTTTATCTAAAGTTTATCAAGAACAAAATCTTACTAAATAATTTTGATCCAGTTCATAGTAAAAATATATTAGTACATTTAAAATAAGACAAAACTAACCAGTAACTTTTTAGCAAGAAACAAGAGTTTTATTTAGGTAAATGAGGAAAAAGTTCTAGTATTAAATGAAAGAATCTGTCAGTGGAACATTTTAACTTATGTTATGGGAAAATCTCTAATTATTTCACTTATAACTTTTTCAAACCTGTTAGAAGACTTGAGACAAAATAAAAACTAAATAAAACCAAGTTTGACTTTACCTCCACTCTGTTAGCGTCCAAATAAAAACACTTGGTTGTTATAAAGTGATACAATGTGGAAAAAGGTGTGAATACTTTTACAAAATAAAAATAAAACAAAATAAATAAGTCCACCAACAGTTCAGATGAGATGCTGCTGAATAAATGAGAATCTGCTCCATATTTCAGTTTCTTTTTGAGAAAACCCGCCGATGCTCAAACTGCACAGGAGCGCCATCTGCTGGTCTTTTCATTTAAACCTTAACAAACAATAAGGTTTATTTATTTTAAATCAAGTCAGACAATCCGAGCTTCCTGATTTGCTCGCATTTCCGTCTCCTGTAAAACCTGTAAACGTCTCAGAAACTTTATAGATAAATATAATAATAATTCACTTTTTTTTCCTAAACTGGTGATAAATTTTGGTTCAGCTGCCTTCATGTTTTTGTGTCTGTTTTAGACAAACATGATTCTTCTTTGCTCTTAAAGGTGAAGTAATTTCTTTATGCCCCAAAATTTAAAAAAGAAGCAAAAAAAATAAATCAATTGAGTTTTGAATTTGAAAATGATCAGAAAAATGTTAATATGCATTTTATGCATATATTCAAAAATCTTATTCCTATGAAGCTGTAGTGCTTTATAGGTTGGTACTGTGAGTTTTACTGTATTATAAGGTAAATTTGGTTTCTGCATTATTTCTGTTGGAAGCAAATAAAAACGTAATTTAATGATTAATTTATTTCAACTGAAGCTGGGATAGTGGTTACATCTTAAAATGGACCACAAAGTATTTAAACTCATTGATTTTATGTAATATTCCAATTTTGGGTTTCAGCAATTGTAATCATCAAAATGATCAGACTCACACACAGGGGCGGTCCTAGATGAGATTCACCAGGGGCCCAAGGTTGAGAACGAAAGAATCCAAACATGGCAATAAGTTGTTTTAAAGTGTCAGGTGGTTGTAGATCCCTGTTCTGGCAGCTGAACCAACAAATAACTTTTAATTGATTGTCAAAGAACTGAACTTGTGAGTGTACGCTTTAGAACTCAATTATTAAAACGAGAAACTGATATCCTAATTTACTGAGATGTCCCTTCTCAATGGAAATGAACGAATAAATACCAGACATAAAGGCAAAACAGTTATAAACATTGTCCAAAAATAACAAAAAAATAAAAAAAGCAGTGACTGATCATTACTCTTAGTCAACATGTGTCATTCTTTGGCTCACTAAACCCAAAAAGGGAAGAATCTTTAAAAAAAAAGGAGGAAAGGCTCAAGCGCTTTTATTGTGAAACCTGTCCTCGCCGGAAGTTGACAGTTAGCATCTCAGCCAGTTTACGTTCCCAGTGAGACTGAGGAGCGTCCAGGTGTAAAAATGTTACCTTTATCTATCAAAGATGATGAGTACAAACCGGCCAAGTTCAACCTGCTGCTCAAACTGTCCGGGTGGTTCAGGTAAGATGAGCGCTGCTAGCAGCTAGCCGCTAGCTGTGACTGTTAGCCGGAAGCTAACCGGTTAGCCTGAACAGATCTGTTCCTCTGGCAGCTCAATGTGCTTCAAACTTGTTTTTATTCAGCTGTCAGGCTGTAGACTGGCTGGTTTTTACCGCAGTTTGCGTGTTTGTGTTTGACTGTTTGGAGTTTTTAATCCCTGCTTCCTTCGTGGGTTTATTTGTTGTGACTGCATGTTTGTTTCTGTTCGCTTTTCAGGTCGATTTTAGCTGATAAAACCTCCAGGAATCTCTTCTTCTTCCTCTGCCTCAACCTCTCCTTCGCCTTCGTGGAGTTAACCTACGGCATCTGGAGTAACAGGTAGGCAAACAGCCCGAGCTGCATCTCTGTATGATTTCTGTTCTCTGGATGTGCCACGTAAGTGTTAGCGGTGTGTGTGTGTGTGTGTGTGTGTGCGTGTGTGTGTGTGTGTGTGTCATCTTTAATCTGAGACGCTGCAGTCACTCAAACTGCGCATGACAATAGAAACTCCTCCGGTCATCAGATATTAAAGCTTTTAAATGAAATGTTCGTCTTTAAGTTTATCCCTCCATCCTGTCTGTGTCCGTTTTAAATCAAGACAAATAAAACTTTACATTTGCAGCTAAAAGGTAAACATTAAAATGTTTGTAAATTTCCTGTATTGTGCGCAATCACTTCCTGTCAGAACTGAGCAAGCTCTGCACCGGTGGCGACGTTATTCTGCAGTGCATTATTAAGCAATAGATAGTATAATAAAATAAAACAAAGTCCTAATATGTGTGGAAATATAAATACTCCTAACTGCAAAGATTGAACAAATTAAAGTTGTTTGACTGAGATTGTGAGGCTTAAATACAGAGTTATAAAATAAACTTGTAATTCGTAACATTTATTTACAAAAATAGGTTTAAGTTGGTTCAGCTGAACATTTATTCAACTTCAACAATCCAGAGACATTAATAGTTTTAGAACCTTGAAGTTTCAGAGAAATAAAACAAAAACAAATGGAGATAAAAAAATCACTAAAGTAATAAAATAAATGAATAAATTACACAGGATGAGGATCAAAGAAAACACCTGAAATATAAATGGTGAATATAGATAACAAGATATTTATGATCAAATATAAAATAATGGCAAAAACAGTCAAATCAAATAGACAGACATCATAAAAATGATTAAAAATAACTAAAACAGTTAACCTCGTCGTCTTCCTCTTCCTCCTCCTCTTCCTCCGGGTCCAGTTTAGGTCTCATCTCGGACTCCTTCCACATGTTCTTTGACTGCACCGCCCTGCTGGCCGGCCTGGCAGCCTCCGTCATCTCCAGGTGGAGGTCCAATGACAGCTTCTCCTACGGGTAAGCCCCGCCCCCAGGCCCCGCCCCCTCCACCGCTCTGAGCTCGGCTGCTCGGGTCTGATCGCTCTGTGTTGTTTCACTCCCAGCTACGTCAGAGCCGAGGTTCTGGCCGGCTTCGTCAACGGACTCTTCCTCATCTTCACCGCCTTCTTCATCTTCTCAGAAGGAGTGGAGGTGAGTGTGATGACATCATCGCAGGCCGGACACGTGACCTTTCAACCTTTTGAACCTGGTCCGGTTCTGGATGCTGCGCAGCTGAAACAGTTTTTACTCTTAATTTTTAACAATCGGACCGTTGTTAGGATCCGTAACCGTGGCAACAAGGTGTCGTTTGTAGAACTTGGTGCAGCTGATTAACATCTCAAACAATGAGCTACGACAGCAAAAAACAGGAAATAAATAACGTGGAACCAGTAGAGGAGGAACAGCGCCACCCAGTGGAGACAGTTCAGCCATCAGCTGGTTGTTGGAGGAAAAATGTTTCCGTGTCGAATCATTTCCTCCAGTTTTCTGATTTGTCTCTCTGTCAG
Organism: Gambusia affinis; assembly: GCF_019740435.1. Classification (NCBI taxonomy): domain Eukaryota; kingdom Metazoa; phylum Chordata; class Actinopteri; order Cyprinodontiformes; family Poeciliidae; genus Gambusia; species Gambusia affinis. The sequence goes on along the minus strand of NC_057877.1, from coordinate 28,747,972 downwards.
AGAGCCTTGGAGCCGCCAGACGTTCACCACGAGCGGCTGCTTCCTGTTTCTGTGGCCGGCCTGCTGGTCAACCTGGTGGGGATCTTCGTCTTCCAGCACGGAGGACACGGACACTCGCACGGGGACGGAGGTAGTCCAGCTGGAGACGAGACAAACCCGCCGCCAAGCTAACAGGTCGCGTTCCTAAAATCCTAAACCTGTCGCTCCGCAGGTCACGGTCACAGCCACTCTCTGTTCAACGGCAGCCTGAGCCACGGACACGGAGGACACGGAGGACACGGACACAGCCATGATGGACATGGACACAGCCATGACAAACACGGAGATCATGGACACGGACACGGAGATCATGGACATGGACATGGAGGACACGAGGACTGTCACAGTGAGTCAAACGTCCGTCTTTTCTCCGTCAGTCGAGACGTTTTCAGAGAATCTGAACTTGTTGCTTTTTGTTCCTCAGATGAGCTTCAACGCCCAGGAGAAGGATCCAGCAAGCAGATCCTACAGGGTGAGGACACACACACACACACACACACACACACACACACACCTATGAATGGAGGCAGGTTCTGAAAAGTCCAGAGAATCGTGTTTTTTCTGAGTCGTCGTCTCGTTTAGTTTTCAGTCTGTGGAGGAACCTGGATCAGAACCAGAGACTGATCCTGACACATAATACAGCTTCACTCCACTTACCTGCAAGCAAACCAAAGTTAGAGAAAATACCTTGATGTTCGTAAGAGGCAATTTGATTTTGCCACCAGGGGGAGCTCTGACACCACATTGGTGTATCTGTTCGATGTTTGACCTGAATTTATTTTAAAATATCTTTACAAGCAGAACAAAGAAGTTTTATCTGAAGGGTGAGAAGCTGCTCAGATTTCCTGTTTTCATCAATGAATAGAAAAACCGTCGTTGTTCCTCAGCAGGGAAATTCAGAACGACAAACAGATTCAGAGCTAAACTGTCCAGACCCATTCAGGAAAACTGAAGTTTATGGAAAAGTTCATTTACTCAACAATCAAAACATTATGTAGATTAACTGGACAAAGGTTAATGTTTTAACACCTTTATTTCTCTTAATTATAATGATTTTCTGCTAACAGCGAATAAAAACAAAACATTTAAAAGGTTCCACTTCCTGTTTGAGTCCAACAGAACCGTCAGCCTGTGGCTTTAGGAAACATGAAACTGATCCTGATACCAGTTTGAATTCATTTCAGAACCAGGGCTGCAACTGACAGTTATTTTATTGGTTACTCTGTTGATTTATTCTGGCGATTAATCGATTAAAAAATTGCACTTTCTGCACATTTTTCATTTGACCACTAAAGCCGTTTTATACAGTATTAGAAATACATTAAAAGATGCAAAATAACACATTTATACAATAAAAACACATTTTATTCCCAGAAACAACAGATGCATCTGCAGCTAACAAATCTTCACATGGGAACATTTCAGCCTTTTCTGCTTGACTTATCAATACCGTTTAGAGCTGATCTATTGATTATTGTTTCATTTACAGATTTAATAACTGGAAAGCACAAGGTGCTTTTAAAACTCCCACTGATTATATATCAGATTATATATCAGATTATATATTATATATCAGTATATTTGTTGAATGCAAAATGTATTTATATATTTTTTGGTCTAATTACTGCTCTAAATAAGTTGTTCCTTCAAAAATTTGCTCTTTTTTTTTAGTTAACAATCGATTACTGGAGTAGTTATCAATTATTCAATAATCGATTAATCCAATGAATAATTTCAGCCCTAGTTATGATAATGGTTATTAGTCGTTAATTGTGGGTAAAACCTGCGTTCTCGTTGCGTTCCCTTCAGTTGGTTGATGGCGGTTTGCTTTGCAGGCGTTCTCCTCCACATCATCGCCGACACTCTGGGCAGCATCGGCGTCATCATCTCCGCCCTCCTGATGCAGAAGTACGACCTGATGATCGCCGACCCCATCTGCTCCATGCTGATCGCCCTCCTCATCGGAGTCAGGTGAGCCCACAGGTGGGCGGAGCCTCAGCAGGGAACCAATCAGCTCTCTGAGCCGCCAGAGTCCGGCCGTCGGGTTGTTGGGAGGTGAAGGGGAACAGTGGAGTGAGGTCACTTCCTGTTCAGAGGGGAAGCTGCTGCTTTGATTTAAATGTTGAGCTGAAATCCCTGGAGACTCAGAGGGAACCTGAGGAACCGCGGTCGTCCCTCAGGGTTCCTCCACTCTGGATTTGGTTTTCCAGATGTTGATCATCTGGAAGCTGCAGAATAAAATCAAGATTTCTGGATAAACATCAGAATTCATAAAGTTTCACTCAGAAGCTTTTAGCTGAAGAAAAGATTCACAGAACAGCGTCATGTCCAACCATCCGTCCGTTTGTCCAATCGCTCATCCATTTGTTCATTGATCCATTGGTCCGGTTCATTGATCCATTGGTCCGGTTCATTGATCCATTGGTCCGGTTCATTGATTCATTGGTCCGGTTCATTGATCCATTGGTCCGGTTCATTGATCCATTGATCCGGTTCATTGATCCATTGGTCCGGTTCATTGATCCATTGGTCCGGTTCATTGATCCATTGGTCCGGTTCATTGATCCATTGGTCCGGTTCATTGATCCGGTTCGCTGATCCATTTGTTCATTGATCCATTGGTCCAGTTCATTGATCCATTGGTCCGGTTCATTGATTCATTGGTCCGGTTCATTGATCCATTGGTCCGGTTCACTGATCCATTGATCCGGTTCATTGATCCATTGGTCCAGTTCATTGATCCGGTTCGCTGATCCATTTGTTCATTGATCCATTGGTCCAGTTCATTGATCCATTGGTCCGGTTCATTGATCCATTGGTCCGGTTCATTGATCCATTGGTCCGGTTCATTGGTCCAGTTCATTGGTCCGGTTCGCTGATCCGTCCTGATTATTCTGTCCACTTGTCCTTCCTTCTGTTCAGTTTCTGGTTTTTCCATATTTTCACCTTTCATCTAAAATTTATTGTAAACTTTTGCATTTATCCATGAACAATGACTCAAAAATCAGTGGAATAGTTTTTTTATTTCGTCATGTATAAATGTATAATATACATTTAACTGCACATATTTAACTGATTATTTATGGTCAGTTAAATAATCTGTGGATCTTCTAATTTTAACCTCTAATGACTCCAATAACCAAACCAGAAACTCTGCAGAATTTTCTATGATTTCTGATAAACAACTTCAAACGTTTTCCTCTTAAAACCAAATGTTCCAAACAATCGACTATTGGCCTTAAATTCTCCAATGATCCAGTTTATTGATCATCAGAAGACCTGCTGGGTGTAAAATGATCGATAGATTCTCTTTAACGGCCTCCAGCACAACGACTTCCAAACCAAGAAACGATATTGATCAAATTCATCTCTGAAGACGGCTGATTAATAAATCTATAAAATACCTCAGCAGCACAAACATCCTCACCTCAAAACCCCTCAGGTTTCCTCCTCAGTTTGAATTTTAACTGCATCCAAACTCAACCTGCGTTTTAACCAAAAGGTTCCCAAACTTTTAAAACCCAGACTGAACATATAAAACATCAACTTTCTCCTCACTTTTATTCACTAATCAATAATTATTTCCTTCATTTAGCATAAATACTGCCGTACAGTCTGATGTTAGCTGCCACCAGGGTTTTTATTTTATTGTTTTATTTTGTTTTGGACAGAAATGCTTGAGGAGCCAATCAGAAAGAACAAAATGTCAAATTAGTTTCTGTAATTTAGATTTTATAATACAGATTGAATAACAGAGTTGACTTCATAATAAAAATTATTAATTAAAACATTTATTCATTTTAGCGCCCCCTGCTGGCTCCCTTTATAAAAGCACCACTATAAACAAACCATTCCTCCCATCAATTCAATTCAGATAACTAGATCTATTAAAGAGGACCTATTATGCAAAATTCACTTTTGTGTGAAGCAGTTTGGGTTTTTACTGCTTCTAAAAACAATCCAAGAGATTAAAAAATAGACATTTTTTGGCAATGAGTTAATGTTTTTTTGTGTGGAAAATTAGCCGTTTTTAAAATCTCCTGATTGAGTCACATTCAACATTTACTGCTGTATGCTCCGTACAATGGCTGCTGGAAAACACGTTTTGTTGTGACTTACCATCCAGAAACCACTTGCTGCATTCTTCTTGATTGTGCAGGAGGCTCCACTTCTGCTTTTCAACGATGTACAGTTGAATAAATGCGCAACTATTTTCATGTACAGAGTTGTAAACACTGAGTTGGGGGGCGTGGCCAGCGGCAGCATGTTTGGATTTAAAGTGACAAGACGCCTTAAAAAGCTCGTCCTCAAAGCAGAACTGGGCAGGCGTGTTTTGTGTAGGCCACAGATTTATGGGTCTGTAATATCAGAATGTGTCACGTTTTAAAGCCAGGCGGCTCGGAAACGAGGATTTTGAAGACGATGAAAGCAGGACTTAACCAAAGCGCTACCTCTGAAGGCGGCGAATAGAAGAAACCCAAATGGGTTGAACCGCCTCAACATTGTAGCTTCTACAGAACTTCAGCAAAGACGAAGGAGCAAACTTAGTTTGTTCTGCTGCAGGTTGGATGTGTTTTAAAACACCAGAAGAAGAGTTTACAGCCTGTGTCTTCAATCTAAACTCTGCAGATGAAAATACGCTGATGGGTTTCCTCTCAGGTTTCAGCTCTGCAGACTCATTCCTCGGACCTGAAAGCAGGAAAATCAATCCAAGCCCTGATGGCGGCTCTGGAGGCCGGTTTCCACTAATGTAAAGAACGCTCGGCCCGCGGTTAATGGCCGTCCCGGAGCCGCCATGCGTCTCCTGACCAGCGGTCGGGTTTCTCCGAAGCTTCGGTGATAAATCGAGCCGCCGTGATGCAGTCTGACGGCTGGAAGCGAGCGGAGCCGCATATTTCAGGACTCGGCAGAGCGGAGCTGTGGTCAGCCCCGAGGCCTTCACCCGACCGCAGAGATCAGGTTTCCGCAGCTGGAAAGTCGGAGTCACCGCGGTGCTAAACGCCTGCAGATGTGGAGAAAGCCGGACCGAACTCCAGCTGAAAGTCTGGATTCTGTTTCGATGCGTTGTAATGTCTTATTGTGATGTTCCCTGACCTCTGACCTCTGACCAGGAATCATCAGTTCAATTCTTCAAATCGGTGATCTTCCCGCTTGTCAGTTTCAATAACGTGAAACCATATTTGTGTGATGACGTATTTTATAAGCTCCACATTTTGATTTAGAAAATATCCAAGATGGCGTCGCAGAAGAAGCGCTCCAAAGACGGTAGTGCAGAGCTTCAGTCACAAACGGGATGAAAACCGTCAACATCCTGGAACGGTTGGCCTCAGTGTTCAACCGGTTTGTACTTTGTGATCAACATGTTGCTTAGTAACGGCGCTGACTCGAGCGTCTTCTGTCAAGGATGCTGCAGCTAACGGGGATGGGATGAGCTGCTAGCTCCAATCGGTTCCAGCATCGTGTGACGACGTAGGTTACCTTAGAAAAACTTTAAAATGGCGACGCAGCAGAAGGTTTCCAAAATATGATTATATTTCACAAAAAATACGATACTGGGCCAGTTTGAACATGTGGAGAGCTTTTAATCACAATAAAAGGATCAAACATCATCCAATAATTGACCATCCAACATTCAACTGGTTTGTATGAAGGTAAGTGTTTGATACGTTGCTTAGCAACAGCGGTGATGCAGCGTTTTCTGCCATAAATGTCCACCACTTCCTGGTTATTGTATTGATATTAGAGCTCTACTAAATAAATAATTTCCATCTCATATCAACATTACGGTCATGTTACGATTTTATGAGCTGTAAGAAAATATTATCCACTAATAGAAATAAAAGCTTTGAAATCTATTTTATGGGTGTAACTTGAGAGACGAGTTAATAAAATAATAATTTTTATTAATATTTTAATATATTGAATATGTTGAGTGTGATGCTAGCTCAGAGTTAGCACGGTTAGCACCGCTTTCATCAACTGGTGGAAATAAATAACATCTGAGAGGATGTTCCAAACATGGTGCCTTTTTTAATTGAAGAGTTTATTTCCTAACTCAGAGAATCGATAAGCGATATTGATAATGGAATTGGTAAATCCTTATCATTCCCATCCTGACCTCTGACCCTCAGTGTGGTGCCGCTGCTGAAGGAGTCCATCGGTATCCTGATGCAGAGAACGCCGCCGTCGCTCGACAACGTGCTGCCAGAGTGCTACCAGAGGGTTCGTACCTGACGATAAGCCCCGCCCACTCAAACCCACCTGTTCAGTTCTTATTCCAGCTACAGATCCGGATTACGGGCGTGTCTAATTCCTGGTTTGGCGCGTTCAGGTGCAGCAGCTGCAGGGAGTCTACAACCTACAGGAGCCTCACTTCTGGACGCTGTGCACGGACGTTTACATCGGGACGTTAAAGCTGCTGGTGGCGCCGGACGCAGACACCCGCTGGATCCTCAGCCAGACGCACAACATCTTCACTCAGGTATCCGGACACGAGTCCAACACCTGGAGCAGAAACTGGTTCAGTTCACTCACGGTCATTTAATCTGAACAAGTTCACTTAAATTTACACATTTTTAACAGATATGAATAAAGTTACCTCTACATTAAGGCCTCCATGCTAAAGTCCAAGCACGCTGCGTCCTCTCTGTTAGCTCGGTTAGCTAGCCTCCTCCTCTGCAGCTCAAACTGAAAGTATAGCCGCTTCTGGACGAGGGAAGCTAATGGACCTTACCAAGCTCCGCCCACAACCGACCCACGTTACCGCAAGTCTCACAAGCAAAGCCTCGTAGCGCATTATTTCTATGTAAACATGACTCCATTAGTGCATCATTTCTACCGGATTTTCACAATATATCAGCTACTAGAATGGACAGAGGAACTATCAAGTTCATGTCATCATCTGGGAGGAGGTTACTGGTTTCTCAGTCACAAGCTGGTTGCAAACCTGAGGCCAGCAGGTGTCAGTCGGTCAGTTATGGTAGATCTGAAATTTGGTTTGATGACCTCAATATGAGAAGCTACAGACTGATAAGAGGAACCAAAGAGCTCTGTTACGGTAAAGAAGCCATTTGTTTGTTAAAAGTTTATGAAATCTATTTGTTCTATTTGATGTTTGTTGTGAATGACGTATAATCACAAACAAACAGGGTAATTAGTCCAACGTTTAGAAACTACAGCGGCTGTAATGCGCCACAGCAAAGGTAAACAAAAGTAAAATAACCCGAACAGGTGATCAACCCAAAACCACTCGTACCTTTTTACTTTCTCTCTCTCTCTTTGTAGTTTAAGCACACCTGTTACCGTATCAACCGCCTGCGCCCCGCAAGACGAGCAAACATTACGTTAAAAACATAACATTCAGTCCGTTACGATATCAAGTTTCCAGGCTTGATATTTATTTTTGGATTATTAATCAGCGCTTCCCTGAACACAGCGATGGTTGATTGACCAGCTGTACTTGGTGCTAGAGAGGCTAACAGGAGTAACAGTTTAGTCCAAAGCCTTTTCTGCTAAAATAAAATCTTTAGTGTGTGTCAGATACAGTACACGTTGCATATTGAGCTGTTTAGCTAACGTAAGACTGTGTAGCAGACAGGCTTCAAGGTGTAGAAGTTGTGTCAGTGCTGCTATTATGCTGTACTTAGCTAACGAGAAGCGTGTGTTTGTGAGACGGCCACCCACGTGATCACGTAGAATGAGCATCAGCCAATGAAAAGCGGCCCCTCTGGTAAGGTCCATTAGCTGCGCACCTTTTTATTTGAAGATACAGCTAAGGAGCGTCTGAATGCTCCAAATGTTGGTTTCTATCTGCCTCTACAGATATTAGTATTAGTTTGATACCATCTAGTGGTTGGAGTGTGAACTACATGGGAATCATCGAAGCTGAAGTTTGTGAATTTAGCAGATAAACTCGGTAAATAATCTCAACCTTGAGCTAGATTATGCAATAAAACATATTTAAGTTTGCTAATATCTTCTACATATGATATATATTAAAATAAACATGTGACCAAATTTTTAAAGTTATTTCTAGTTTTGGGTTTGGAGCTTTTTAGTGACGCTTGGCAACTAAGGAGCGTAAATGAGTAATTATTAGTATTAAAATGAATGAATTAATTTTAAAATTGGTAAATAATGTGCATGTATTTTGATAGTTACTTCAGATTACAGCATATATAATGATTGAATTAATCACTCAAGTGCATACAGTAGAATATTATTTTACTGTGATCAGGTGATAAAAACTAGTCAGGAGATTAAAACCAGAGATTGTTCAAAAATACACGTTGAAATTAAATTTGTAACTGATTTTCATTTATAAAAATTTTAGCATTTTCTTGTAGTTGAAACACAATGATAAAAAAAGCAATGGTTGCTCAAAAACAAATTGACTCAATTTCAAAGTTTTGTTTGAAAATTGGCTGAATAATAATCAACATACTGAGATTGAAAAATCTTTCATTCATAAAACGGTTCAAACCTCCATTTGTTATAATTTCTATATTTTAAAATATCAGCTGGTTCTTCAGAGCCAGTGTGACCCCAGATCTCTGGTTTACTCTGAAGCTAATCTCTGTGACAAAGTGAAGTTTCATCTGTTGCAGTTAGGGTATTTGCTACTTTAGCCTCTCGGCAGAACCCCGCTCGCCGTCTGCAAACCAGCTGCTGTTTAGTTGTTAAAACTTTACTTTTAAAATGGAACCTTCAAGATTTGATTTCTAAAATGAGCAACTAGCCTGAATTAAGCTAGCATTAAAAGAACTACGAACATGAACGATTCAGTTCAGACTGAACTTTGAACCAGTTCCTATCGTTGGTTTCCTCTGCAGGTCGGCGTCAGACAGCTGTACGTTCAGATCGACACGGCCGCCATGTAGAAGCTCCGCCTCCTCTAGTCCTGGGACCAATCAGTCATCTGCTGCTGGGTGACCTTTGACCCCTCTACAGAAGGGAGGGGTGGGGACACACAAAGAACTGATGAACTCAAAAGCCCCGCCCACGTTGGTGGTTTTATAAATAATTTACTGGGTTTGGGGGGCGACTCGTCTGCCTCGCTCCTCCTGCCCTTCTCTTTGTTTGTAGCAAAGGATTCTGGGTAAGTGCCTTCATCAGAGACAATCTGAGCCCCTCCCACTATTGGTGACATCACACCTGGTGTCTGCTGATCGGCTCAGTGAAATGTCACCGGGTTTTTCCGTTTTTTTTACTGTGCCAAACCATGTGACCAAATCATGTGACCTGTTAGTGGGATTTTTTTAACTGTAATAAATCAATTTCTCTGCTCAGTTATTGATTTTAATCTTTATTGACGATTTTTATTATTGACTGATTTCAAAACGGCTACAGGTGCATCAAAGTTTATTTAGTAACACTGCAAAAACCAAATCTTACCAAGTGCTTTAGTCCAGGTTCTAGTGCAACCTGGGCTGAATCGATTAATCGTGATTAATCGATTACTGAAGTAACTGTTAGTTGCAGCTCTAGTGCAAACATAACTTCCTTAAGTTTCACTGATTATTTGACTAAAAGCAAAACATTTTACAGATATTATGAGTAAAATCTGCCAGTGAACTTTTTAATCAACATTTAGAAATGATTTACTTGTTTTAAATTAGTTTGTAAGTTAGTTTTGTCTTATGTCAGTTTACTATAAACTAGACACAAACAGTTGATTTTGTGTTTTTGCAGTGAAGCTGTTTGATTTAATGGATTTTATTTCATTTCTCTGATGATGGACTTTGTTGCTCCTGTGAGGACGGATTCTGTTCCGACCTCATCCAGGTGAAAGTTCTGGCCCACCGGGTCGGCCGGTGTTAGGATGAGTAGGTGGAGCCGTCGATCACGCGCAGGTGCTGCAGCGCGTCCGGTTCTGCGTTCAGGCGCAGCATGTCCACCTCCAGCGGGTGGAGCCGGCCGGTGACCACCAGCGAATGGAGCGGCCCGCCCAGGTCACACGACGCCAGCTGGCGGAGCGTCCCGGCCCGGACCGCCTGGTCGTCGGCGCCGAGCCGGGCCAGGCCGACGCACACCGTGTCCTCCGTCACTCCTGGACCGGGAAGGAAAAGTGAGGAGATCCATCAGAAACAGGCATTTTCTGATCATTCTGATTAAAAATGAAACTGTTGTTAAAATAAACCTCTGAATAAAACTGAGATTCAGATTTTGCTTTAATGCAAAATCGATTAATCATGATTAATCGATTATTCAAATGAGTATCTAGTTTAGTAATCAATCATTAACTGGACAATATACTCAAAAAGGCACAATGTTGAAACAGCAACATTTTGAGAGCAGAAATTAAAACTACAAAAATAAACATCTTGCAAGTAAATTACAAAAAAAACTTTATAAATGTGAAGTTTGAGCTTCACTTTGTTCAAAATCTGGAAAAAAAACTTTCCATTAAGCAGCTTTTGTTATGAAATAATTTCTCTAATTCGGCTGAAAGGATTGAGCTTCTGTTTTTATTTTGACTTCAGATGTTTGATTTGCTACAAGTTGAGTGTTTGATGAAGAGATGCTGCAATAAAATGGTTTTATTTTTATTTATTTGCATCTTTTATGTTTTTAATTTTGTTAAAAAGGCTTAAGTGATAAATCTGTGCACTGCCAACTTTTATATCCGATTAATCGTCTGAACAGTCGATTAATCGATAATTAAAATGATCGGTAATGAACATTCATTATGGCTGAATCATTGCTCTGGAGGATCAATCAACAGAAGATTGATTGGTTTTTGATCAGATCATGTTGGACTCACCCAGCTCCTCTTCCTCGCTCCTCCTCCTCTCGATGATCTGAATCAGCTGATCTGCAGCCTGACTGACGGTCATGAAGCGCGGAGGCTCATAGATCTTCTTCCCCCTGAAATCAATAATCAAAGTGTTGCTTTCAAACCGGGAGAACGGTTCTGGTCCTGGTTCCGGTCCTGGTTCCGGTCCGGTCCGTACCTCATCATGTTCTCGATGCTCTGCTCTTTCACTTTAATATCTGACAAACAGAACAAGAAACATTTTTTTTCCATGACTGAACAGACCTGTTGTCTCTCTGGGATTTAATAAATGATCTCATCTTTAAATATTTTTCTGAAAACCTTGTTTTGCAGTCAGTTCATCATCTTCAGTCATAAAATGTTTGGTAAATAATCCCTAAAATAATTATTAATCATCCATAATCATAGTTTTATTTTGGAACAAGTTCATGTTGAAGAATTTATTAATAGAAATTATGTTTACACAATAATAAATTGATTGTTTTGGAAAATCTGTGGCTAAAGCCAGACTTTAGCTAACCTCATCTAAGCTAGCTTAGCTAAGCAAACATTAGCTTAGCATATATTCAATTAGCTTACCTTAGCTAACATTATACAAACTGTTAGCTTACTACTCTAAAACAGGTTAGCTTAGCTAACTTTATCATACTGTACATAAGCTAGGCTAATGTTAGCTAAGCTAAATGTATTTCATGTTGTTCTAGAGGTGGGCGGAGCAGCCAACGGTTGTACTAATCTAATTGTAGAGCTACTTTAACATATTTCAGTTACTGAAGCTCTGAGTAACTGATCAAATTATCAATCATTTAGTATTGATAAATTACATCATCAGACGGATCAAAATGGAAATTTGAATATTTTTGATTCGTATATGTAACATAATGACAAAGTAGCAAAAGAACATTTTATCCAAATACATTTTCAATATAAAATGAATGAAACTTGCAGGTGAGTTTCTGGTTAAAACATGTTTGTTCTTCATTCAGTGAAGATGTTCAGACGGGTGGAGAATCCAGAAATATTCCTCAATAATACAACATAGCAGAAATATTCCTAAAAGTACATTTTTCCAAAAAGTTCCTCCAGTAACTATTTACCAGCAGGTCTGCTCTGTTTTAGTTTAGATAAGTTTGGAGAACTTTAAAATCTCTTTATTAGAAGCAGATCTGCCTGCCAGGAAGGAAAATTCACAGAAATAAAAACTGGATGAAAACTTTTGCACAGTTTTACCTCCTGATGTAAATCTGACATAAAGCTTTAGACGTCCATTAACCTCCTGCAATAAAACAACCAGCTTTCTGCACAGATGATGGATGAGCAGCTTCACTCTTTATTGCCTTATTCTTTATTTCCTCTAATGAATATTAACAGCAGAGAGACACCAGCAGGCCCTTCGCCTCCATGCAGACTGTTGGTTTAAGGGCCCCAGGGGCCCCAGGGGCCCCAGGTGACTGATGGCGACTCCTGGGGGGTTAGGAGTCACTCCGCTCAAATACAGGATTATTTTTGGTATGGCTCATTAATTTTTAGCTTTTCTAATCTAATTTTGTTTCTATTTTTCTAATCTGTCTCTGTCTGTGTGTGTGTGTGTGTGTGTGTGTGTGTGTGTGTGTGTGTCTGTGTGTGTGTGTGTGTGTGTGTGTGTGTGTGTGTGTGTCTCACCCAGCAGGCAGAGTGTGTGCAGTCCAGCTGCTCTGTTTTTACAGATTTTGTCGTAGAAACTTTCGGGTTTCCACGTTTCCGTCCAGAACACCACTGAAACCGTCTCCCCGAAGTTATAGAGCTGGAAAAACCCAGAAAGGTCAGAGGTCAACTGTTACTGCTGTTATTACTTATCATTATAGTTTAGTTTTATTTCATTTATTGTTTGGATTCATTTAGTTTTCCTTGGTTTTTAGTGTTTCCTGGTTTTTATTAGTTAAATTTAGGTTTTAGTAGTTTTTAATTTTTTACATATTTTGATTTATTTTTAGGTGCAAAATGCAAAGATTTCACATTATTTAGTTTATTTCAATTGCGTAATGAATACTCAACAACTGTGTAAAAACAAACATTTCAGTGATTGAGACTTTTTTAACGCCGTGAAGAAACTGGAGGAAAAATAAATTTCAGTTTGAGATAAACAGATTAATAAACACAGAACATGATCAATCATATCTATCATTTAAGTATGTTGTTGTTTTATAAACACATGATGTAGTTCCAATTAGTTACAGGTTTTTCCCATTAATTACTGTTTTTATTTCTGAAAATGTTTTAGTTATTTCGTTAGCTTTAGCTAACTTTAGCTTAAACCTCCTAATGCGCCGTGTTGTCACCTTTGTCCAGAACCTGGAGGGGTTTCCCCCTTCTGACAGCAGGGGCCGACTGAAGCGCCTCATTAGCATATTCTGGCCCTCATTAGCATATTAACTACATCCCAGCGGAGACGCCGTGTCAGCGTTAAATCTGGGAGAGTGTGTTGGTGTGTGTGCTGTGACAGCTGGGTCCTGCTCTCTGATTGGTCGCTTTGACAGCTCAGTTATTGATGAGGTCACATTAATTTGATGCTTTCAGAGGCGAAACGCTAACATGGTTTAATGAGTTTCATCAGGAGCAGATGGGATGTTTCAGCTCAGGAGGAGGAAACGTCCAGCCAAACGCAAACCTCTCTTTACTGAAATCTGACTTTTGTTTTGCATGTTACTAATTAATGAGATTTCTGTTAGAGCGGTTTACGACCCCAAATCGACCCCAAATCGACCCGCACGCGCAGAAGAACGATGATGTCACACAGCAGCTCCGTTTGTGGATCAATTTAAAGTTTGTTCAGCAACAAACTTTAAACAACGCAACAAAATCATAACACTGAGAAAAAAGCCGATAAAAAGAAAAACCCGCCAACAGATGCAAGTTATTGATTAGTGAGTTAACCTGAAGTTGATTGGTCTCATTGATCGACTAATTATTAACCGATAAGCAACCATTTTCTTAAAAAGTTGCATTTTCTCCTGTTTTTGGGGGCTGATCATCTTTCCCTCACATGCAGGGCTAAATCTTTCAGAATATGCTGACTTTGAAAAAAATATTAAGCTAGAAAAATTTAGCTAGAATAAAACTAATTTCTACAACATTTCTGAATTTCAAGTTGAAAAATTTCCACTTTTGAAACATTTGTTTCATAATGTCTGAAATTAAGCCCAAAATTAGTTTTTTTTTTTTTTTTAATAAAAATTTTTTTTGTTTTTGTAGAAAATTTTAAATTACGCTCAAATTTTTAGATTTTTTTTTTCCCAGCACATTTTCAACTCAGAAATTTCTGGATTTTTTTTCTAACACATTTTTGACTTTTCACATTCAGAAGTTTTCTTTCTTCTAGAAAATGTCTAAAATGATCCCCAAAATTTGAGATTTTTTAGCAAAAAAACTGCTTTTTTAAAATCTACACTATATGTAGATTAAAATTACAAATTTGCAAAACATAAATTTTGTAATTTTCAGTTTTTATTATGTAAAGCACCTTGAAATGTGATGTATAATTAAACGTGACTGATTGAACTGCTACGCTGCTAAAGGATTTAAAAAGTCGTATGTTTTCTGATGGTGGTTTTTTTCCCCTGAGTATTGACTTGCAGGCTGGTTGATGTAAAGTCACCTGCAGGCCGCAGCAGCCCACTGCGTTCATAATGGAGGCATTATGGATGACCCTGTACGGTATCCCAGCATTCACCGCTCTGAGGACGAGGTCGCTGTGAGTCGTGGCTCTGCAGGAGAAAACAAGATTTAGAAATTCAGCTCAGCAGTCAAAAAAAGGGACAAGTTGTGAAAGATCAGAAACATAAAATGTTTAGTTTTTCTCCTGAAAAGCCCAGAAGAGCAGAATTACAGAGTGATGCTCAGATGCTGAGGTCACACACCGGGGGAATCTCTTCAAAAGAAACATCAGAAACTTTTCATGTAATTTCTCAAACCGAACGGGGTTTCTGACCCAAACTGCGCTCTGCTCTGTTATTAACTCTGAGGAATCTGGTGGTTTTTTAGCAGAAAAGCTCAGAAACAGGCCGGAGCAGCTGTGACATCAACCCTGCTGCGGCGGCGGGTTCTGCCGTGGCTCGGCGTGCTGACGCAGCGGACCTCGGGTCGGTGACGGCGCTCACCCAAACGGGTCGCCCACCACCAGGAAGGCCACGTCGGTCACATCTGCGTCCTTCAGGATCTCGTCGGCTCCCTGCTCGACCAGATCCCGGTCCGCCAGGATCAGCTGCTTCCCGTAATACTCCTCCTGGGGGGAAACACACGGACCGGGCTTTTACTGGACATCCGATGGTCCTGAACTACACAATGAGAATGGGTTTAAATAAAACTAATACTGATAAACTACTAAAACAACACTAATATAACATACAGCACAAGTTGTAACGAACACATTGTTGTTAATGCTGTTAGCACTCAGCTAACGCAGCCAAAACAGTGGAAATCTGAGGCTAAACTTGTTTGCATATAAAGCAGATCTTCTAGTCATACTACTAAGTCAGTTAGTAATATCAACATAACTGCTAATAATGCTATCAGCTAAGGCTAACATTATTTTAGTACCCAGCTAGAGCAGCAAAAACAGTGGTAATACAAGGCTAAAATGCAAAACAAATCTTCTACTCTTACTGCTAATAATGCTAACTGTTACAGAAACAATATTAAAGGCAACTGTTAGCTGCTAACATATCGTATAAAGAAGCTAAAACTCTACAAACACAATTCTGAAGTAGCTGAACACCAAGACAAGTACCAAAGAAAGGAACCTACTAAAATTACAAACACAACTAGCTTTTTACTAAAGTGACTGCTAACAATACTAGCTGCCAAAGAAATTTCTAAAATAGCTAATTGCTAAAGCTGTTGACCACCAATTTATCACCTAAAAGGCTAAGACAATGCTAACCTCAATGCTGAAGTAGCTAAATCCTAAAGTAAGTATCAACAAAACAGACTGCTAAATCTATTAGCTGCTAACCTATCACCTAAGAAGGGAAAACAATACTAAACTCAGTTCTGATGTAGCTAAATGCTAAAGGACCAACAAAACAAGAAATGTGCTAAAATTATTAACACAGCTAGCTTTCTGTATAAATAACTCCTAACGATCCTCGCTGCTAAAGAAACTACAAAACAATAAATAAAATAGAAATAAAAAAAACACAAATAACTAAAACATAAAAGGGTTTCTATAAACACAATTGCTCTTAATAAATATTAATGATCAATGTGACAGACTTAATCATATGTGTCATAATAAATAAACTGAAAAGGAATGCAGTGAAGGTTTACCTTCCAGCAGAAAACCTACCCAAAGCACACAGCCAGAGACATGTTGTTAGAACTGCCTAGTCAAAGTAACAATCTAAATTTAATTGATAATTTGAGCCAGGATATAAATAGTTTCTTCACAGACTCTCCAAACAAGAGGAGCTAAAATCGCACTTTATTTAAAAATTGAAAGAGGAAACACTTGTAGTTGTAACCGTTAAATACAAATGTCCGCCACACTTTTAAGATATTTATATAAAACAAAAATATTAAAAAAAATATTAGAGAAGCATTCATCATTTACTTTCTATATCACGACAATAAACCTACTCAAAAATCTTTACGATCTTTCTGATTGCAACGTGAATAAGTTTGCACGGATCTGTATTATTTTCACTGCGTTCCCGTCCTCGGTTCTGGTCGGTTTCAGTCCGGACTCACCAGCGCTTCTTTCCCCACAGTCAGGATGGAGGTGTAGGCCTCCAGGTAGACCCGGGAGCAGCTCTTCACCGCCCGCAGGCCCTTCACCGTGATGTCGGTGGCGTCGCCGAGCCCCAAGCCGATCAGGTACAACATCCCGTCGGCCCCGATTCGGAAACTTTTCACCACACGGACCCAGAATAGCTAAATATTCACGTCCTGACACATTCACGTGTAATCTCCCCGAACTGGCCCTCAATACGGCATGCTGTTAAATGTTTACTGTCACGACAGCGAGTGTCGCAATACGGCCTAACTGCCTCACACTGCGCCGAACTCCATTAGCAAAACCGAGTATTTAAAAATAATCTTCCCTGACTGCTGAATTGAGAGCAAATGAAAATAGTTTTGACAAGTTTGTTAGCACCGTGTCTGACCTTTAGATCGGCTGACAGTGAATAGAGAAATTGTTTAGCATGTCATCTTTTTAAACATTGTTGGTGCTGTTTGTGTATCAAATCTGAATGGTTTGCAACATAAAATCGGTCACTCATAAATTTATAATAAAATGTATGAGCGCCGATCTAAAGACTTCATGGTGGAAGCTGCAATTGTAATATATTTTACAATTAACGTATTTTTACTGTCCTAAACCCCAGTGTAGTTAAAATTTTATGACATTTAATTACTATCCATCAATACGCATAAAAAATAAAATGTAAGTCCAAAATATGATAAATTATAAATATAAACTTATATATTATAAAATATACATTCCAATGTATAAAAGGGATTTTCAGCTTATTCATTAATACTGTGATTATTTTTAACAGGTATGTGCAGAAAGGTGTTGGTTTTGTGAAAAGAAACTTTTTCTTGAGAAAACTCACACCTTTCCTCAGGGGGGGTTAAAGTGTGGCCTGGGGGGCCATTTGCTGCCCTCTGGAGGATTTTATTTGGCCCCCAAACTCAATGGAGGCATAAGATGGAGATGAAAACGTTTTGGAGCAAGACTTTTTTAGATTCCCAGTTATTATCAACGTTTCTCAATTCGTCTTAGCTTTGATGAAACATCGACTTACTTTTACTCAAACACAAAGCATTCAGCATTTTTCAATATTTATCTGAATTAATACATTTTTGTCTGTAAAATATCAACATCTCCATATAATTTAATGTTTTGGTCCAGCTGATGGGAGTAATTTTTAAATATGAAATAATTTAAGTTTTGATAGGTTACTGGTACTTTAGTAGAATTTTACCAAATACTCTTTAGTATTATATTGGATGGCTACTTTTTACTTTTAATTGAGTAAAACTATGTTGAAGTAGAGATTCTCTTACTTGAGTATAATTTTTGGGAACTCTAATCACCTCTGATGATTGTTTTGAGGATAAATTTAACAAAAAGGAAAAATTTTCAGTGCTATTTTCAGTTTTAAGTCACTTAAACAAAAGAAAATGTTTAAAAAATAAATTTGTTCTGCTGTATCTGCAACTGAAATGAAGGTTTACCGACTTTGGATGAATGATTTATTAACTTTTTTTACTCATCCTCCTGTTTGAGGTCACATGGGTATAAATGTAATGAACTCTCTCTCTCCTGCTGCTCTTGGTCATCCTTTCGTCTCCATGGCGACGGTTGTCGGCAGCACGGCGTGTGAAAGTGGTTCTGAATGAGTCGGTGGGAAAAGCTGCCTCTCTCTCTCGGTCGCCCCTTGTTGCGGTAAACAAGCCTCCGGACCACGTGACTCCGCCCACATCCCGGCCGCCCCTTCGGACTGGGAACCAGTGAATGACTGGGATGGTGGAGGAGGATTGCAGCCTTTTGTTGGAGACTTTCAGGGTTTGTTTGGCTCCAGTCATCCAGAGAATCGACGCTCTGGTTCTGTTAACTGTTTCTCTCTTCGGTTCTGGGTCCCGGTGGGGAATTGGATCTGGATTCTAGGTCTCAGATGAACCGAATCAGTTCAGAATCATTCAACACCATCAATATCTGTGGGGTTTTTAAAAACATTTACTAAATAAAAATCATAAGAAATCCACGAAAGTCTGGATTTAAGAGGTCAAAAATGGGATCTTACTCCTGTCTGCTAAAACATTATGAAGACATGATGTGCAGGAAAACCCAAAACAACAACAATCCATTTGTTTAACAGTGATTAACTGTAAAATTGAGACAGGACAAATCAATAAACTATAAAATAATTCAAAAGTGTTCATTTAATGTGAAGGGTCAGTGATTTGAACATTTTACATTTGAACATTCATTTTACAGGTTGTTTTGTTTGTTTTGGGAAAAACAGTAAAACTTAGTGAAATAATGTTTTACAGTGTACAGCATTCACTTTTACATTGTAAACCATAAAAAAACACATTTTTATTTTAGTTTTTGGATTTTAATTGTAAAATCAAAACGATTTTCACTCGTCGTTTTACAGTGGAATTCTGGCAAACAGCTTCCAGTTTAGTTGTTTAGTTGTTTGTTTGTTTACAGTGATTAACTGTAAAATTGAATATTCTAGATTTTTCCTGGAATATTTCTATAGTTGACTCGAACATCAGGTTTAAGCCTCTTTTATAATCTTATTTCTGGTAAATTAAGTAAATCCCAGCTGTGTGATTTGATATTGAGCTCTTATTGGTTTAATTGATTATCTCCTCCTGGGGTCGCCTCACTGGGGGAGCAGCTGAGCAGCTGAGGCCCTTTGACCTCTTCAACCTTTTCTGGTCAAAAGAAGTTTAAAGTTCATTTTTCACATGATGCTGTTCGATATTTGGGCTTTTCCAGAAAAAAACAGCAGAATGTCAGTAAATCTGGACGTAAACAATGACAGAAGATTATAATTCTAGCTGATGAAAGCAGTCTGCCAGTGAACCATCACATCCCATCCCATTGTTCCCAGTTCAGACTCCAAACAGACTTCTCTACAAAATGCTCCACTAAAAGGTTGTTGCTTTTATTCTTCTTTCTTTTCTGAGCTTCATTCATCTTGTTATGATTTTCTGACAATTTTGTCGGCTCCCGTTGCTGAATAAACTTTAAAATTGATCCATAAGCAGCGGCGGCCATTATTACTTCCGTAAACAGAGCGTGACGGTGTGACGTCAACGTCCTTCTGCGCATGCGGGTTCCTTCGGGACGTAAGCAGAATGATCGTTGGGGTCGCATTTAATTAGCAGCACGTACTAAAATAATAATAATAAAAATCTTATTTTAGCAAAACAAATAGTGATTTGTCATGAATGTCTGCTATGTGAACGCAGCCTGGTAGAAACTGGTGGTTTTATTTGAGCTAGTTTTCTTTTAAAAGGTTTACAGAACCTGCTGGAAAAAAGAGGAAAACTGCAAACAGCATCGAACTGATGAAGGATTAAAGTTGCATCCAGAACCGAAACTCTGACAGATCTGATGTGAGATCAGACCTCAGACAGAAACAGGATTAAAACTGATAATCAGGATTAAACCTGTTTACTGTTTGGGTTTAGATCTGACCTCAGATCAGCTGCAGCAGAGATCAAATATCTGAAGAACCTGAAGTTCAGCTGCTGTTGGTACAAACTGTCCTGAAGTTCAGTTTTATGGGTTTCTGTTTGCAACCTGCGGCTCCTGGGCCACAAGTGGATCCTTGGCGTTTCCACAATGGCCCAACTAATACCTTTAAATACAGCTGAAATAATAAATGCAATTTTAATAGTTTTTTTATTGTATAATTGCTCTCAATTGCTAAACCCTTGGTACTAAATGTACTATTTACATATATTTTATCTAGTTTTTGTCACATATTTGAAAATTTGTTGTTTTAACATAATTTTCCACAAATATAAACCACACAACAAACTGTATGTATCCTCCTTTATTCATGATGGATCCATGATGGATGATGGATGGATGATGGATGGATGATGGATGGATGATGGATGGATGATGGATGGATGATGGATGATGATGGATGATGGATGGATGATGGATGATGGATGGATGATGGATGGATGATGGATGATGGATGGATGATGGATGGATGATGGATGGATGATGGATGGATGATGGATGATGGATGGATGATGGATGGATGATGGATGGATGATGGATGATGGATGGATGATGGATGGATGATGGATGATGGATGGATGGATGATGGATGGATGATGGATGGATGATGGATGGATGGATGATGGATGGATGATGGATGGATGGATGATGGATGGATGATGGATGGATGATGGATGGATGATGGATGGATGATGGATGGATGGATGATGGATGGATGATGGATGGATGGATGGATGATGGATGGATGGATGATGGATGGATGGATGGATGATGGATGGATGGATGGATGATGGATGGATGGATGGATGGATGATGGATGGATGATGGATGGATGATGGATGGATGATGGATGGATGATGGATGGATGGATGGATGATGGATGGATGATGGATGGATGATGGATGGATGGATGGATGATTGATGGATGGATGATGGATGGATGATGGATGGATGATGGATGGATGATGGATGGATGATGGATGGATGACTAGTTGAATAATTAAATTAATCCAGTTTAATTCAAACTGGAATCCGTCTAAACACATGAAGCCAGTTGGACGTGATAATCAGACTGAACTTCTCGGCTTCGTTTGGGTTTTCTGTCAGACCTGCGTCTCTCTGAGGTCACTTTGGAGGTTGAGCTTCCTGCGACCCCCTGGGTTTAATGTGACAGGATGTGGACGCTTGTTTTATCTCCCAGGGCGTTCCTGCAGCTTTAATTACGACCCTGAGGCCGACGACTCGCTCCAGCTCCGCGACGCGTTTGATGCTCAACGTCTGTCGCCATCAGAGGGGGTTTCACACAGAGGCTGTTCACGGATCAGCTGCTCCTCCTGACAGAAATAGAAGCCCGGCTACGTGGACAGAACCACGTCAGAGGAACACAAAGCCAAAGATGATGACAGAACTCAGGTTTTTTAGTGGAGAACATGTGAAACCACAGAAACTTTCACAGAATAAAAAACTAAATTTATCTTTGAAATTACACTTCAGGGTCTCCCTGCAGTAAAAGTTTCTCTGAAGATTTTGGAAATATTTTTAGAATCAAAAGATGTTTTGCAGCCGGTTAGCAGATCTTTTACCAGGCTAAAATAAAACCTTACATCATCTATTTAACCGACTAGAAACCAAAATCAGAAATGGGAATTCTTTAGTTTTTTTTAGAAAATTTCTTCTACTCTACGTTTTTAGCCTTTTTTTGAGGTTGGTCTCAAAATTTCAGTTTTTCTACAGAAATGTCCTCCTTTCTGTTTTTCTTCCTACAGTCGCCGTAATGCACAGCGTTAGGACCTTCTATCAGATCTGAAGCCAGAATAAAAAATGCACCATGATGCGGTAAAGTGAGACACTGAGAGAGATTGCTGGTTAGTTTAGTATTTCTGAAATAAACTTTATTTTACAATCTGATGAAGATTTGTTCACTTTGAAATTATTGAATTTTGTTTTAATCTTCTATAAAAATGTGTTGTTTTTGCTTCCCTGGGATGATTTCATGTTGTCGTTTGGTAAGAAGAGCTAAGCCACTCCAGGTAACTGGGTTACATCCTTCTCTTTAGCCTTGCTGTTTCTCAAGCTGGAAATTTGAACTGGATCACTTCCTGGAAGCTGAATCTTTATGCAACAAGTTACCAAACTGTGTGAGGAGGAAGGACGGGATGAATCAGAGAGGAGCGGAGAGGATGAGGAGGCCCGGCGCTCTTTGTAGCTCCCACAGAACCATCTCCAATTACAGGACAAAGGCAACTCTTTCAGCCCCGCAGCTCCAACCCTGCAGCTTTGCATGTCTAATGAGCGCTCGGCTGAATGCTAAAAGGACCCCGGGGTGCAGCAGAGGCCTCGCCCCCCCACAGCCTACACACCACCCGGTAACCCTCTGGACCGGGACAACCAGATTGGGCCTCTTGTTTCAGAACGCAGCGGTCCTGATCTGTCCCACAGCCATGTCGCAGCACAAATGAAACCAGGACAGGAAATGACGGTGCTGCTAATATAAAGCCTGAAAGTTAAAGAACAGATTTAACTCGGTGGAAAGAATCCCTGAGTTTTGGTGCAAGGATTGAAGTTTTCTAGCTGATCGCAGATCCTGACCGTCTGATTCCGACTTTTCTTTGAAATGTTGCTAAATATCACAAGAAAGTTGCTGAGTTGGCAACAGTAAGACGTGCAGACATGACTAGGCCTGTCGCAATTAGCAATAAATCAATTGATGGCATAAAGTCAAATGAGCTCAATAATTTCCATTTTCATAATTTAGCTGCATTTTATTCTCTCTTTACCAAAAACTGGATGTCAAAAGTCTTCAGTCTGGTGCTTCTGTCTCTTCAGTTGTTATAAAAAGGCTTTATAAGAACTATATATATACATATATATATATATATATATATATATATATATATATATATATATATATATATATATATATATATATATATATATATATATATATACATATATATACATTGAATATTAATTAAAATAAATGTCTCTTTAAGAAGCTCCTGCTCCTTCTGAAACTCTTCCTGCAGGAAGTCGTCCCAACATGGTTCCTCTATTAACATGTAACAATGTTTTTAATGAGCTCGTCACATGTGCAGTTCCACCAGATGTTTGCTAATTGCTGCTGGCTAGTCTGAAGGAGCTGAGTCTCGAAGGCAGGCTGAAGTCCATCCAGGTGTTTTGAACAGCTGAATTGTTGTGAGGAATCTGGGATTTTCTGGAAAACCAAGAGTCAAAGTTAGAGAACAAAGTGCAGCTTTATTACGCTTCCAAGTGGAGAGCCCTGATCAGTAACACTGTCAGAGAAACTCTGATTACATCACACAGATTTTATTCACGTCGTCTCATAGGTGGAGGAAGACAATTCCTGGAAGTTAAAGATCAACACCCTCTTAGAAGAAAGAGGCACTGGGTGAAGTTTCGGTCAGACATTTTAACTACTAATCACCCTCATACAGAGTAATCAGCACAAATGTTTCTCATTTCATACTCTAAGTTCAATAGTTTAAGCCACAGGGTGTGAAAACTATTTCTTTGTCACCAGGGATATGAGTCGCTGGGGGAAATGAAGCTGCTAGCTGTGACACTTTGACACCTCAGGCTGGCTGAGCAGAATGTGGTCGGCGTTTCCTGTCAACATGCAAGTGCAGCTCTGAACAGGAGAGCACGTCAACTTAAATAAGAAAAAATCAGATGATACGAATAAGCTGGTTAGTAAAAATAATAACGGTGTGAATAATTATGTCATTCCACGGTTGCCATGGAGATTAGAGGATTTCTTACACCTGCATGAAAGAATCAAAGCAACACTCCAGGTTAGAACATGATTTAAAGCTCAAAGAGTCGATTTTATATAATATCACCCCTTTAAATTCAGAGTTAATGGTTTTTGTTGCTGCTTGAATCAAATTAAACTTCACTCAGGAGGACGAATTGGTTGGAGAAAGTTTTTGCAGCCTGTTTTGCTCCAGATAAACCAGATTAATATCTGGCTCCATATTTTATAGTCCATTGTGGTTCCAGTAGAGATGAGGATCATTTTTATCATATGAGGCTAGAAAGC
Source organism: Gambusia affinis (assembly GCF_019740435.1). Classification (NCBI taxonomy): domain Eukaryota; kingdom Metazoa; phylum Chordata; class Actinopteri; order Cyprinodontiformes; family Poeciliidae; genus Gambusia; species Gambusia affinis. The sequence continues at coordinate 28,723,843 of NC_057877.1, read as the reverse complement.
TGCTGCATTTCTATTATGGCACATTTTTAAATGCATAGGTTGTAAATGTATCACAAATACCATTAAATCTGTAAATCCAAGATAGATTGTAATTTATAATCCATTTCTACATCAGGCTTTAAATCTTAATGTCTTAACCTGTGGAGATCTGCTGTGAGGATGGCTGAGATGGAGGATCATCTAAAATTTATATCTGTATTGATCTCAGCCTTTTATTCCCACCCAACCTCCTGCTCTTAATGTTTAAAGTCAATGACACAAGCAGGATGTGGCTCAGAAACAGCCAACTGTCAGTCAGGTTGGTGATGCATCACATGGAGACTCAGAGGAAGGAGAAACTAAAGTGAACATGAGAGACGGCGACTCATTTTAAACTCTAACCTAACAACCAAACTTCAGATTTCTACCACCAACTAAACATGTTTATATATTTAAATAAGAAATCGTTTGAATTCATAGTATCTCTTCAACAATTGATTTAGAAAAATGGCAGCAGGACTGGATTTCTGTGGACTGAGACAAAGATCAACATGTTGACGTTTTGTCAGGTTGTCCTGTAGATCAAAAACAAATGAAAAACACATTGAAGAATTACTTCATTAAAGTTCAAATCGGGGTGCTGTGGTGGTGCAGGGGCAACAGCACGACCCACGTATTGAGGCCTTAGTCCTGGTGGCCGCAGGTTTGATTCCTGGCCTGGCGACATTTGCCACACGTCTCCTTCTCTCTCATTACCTTGTTTCCTAAAACACCTAGCCATTTTTTAAAAGTTAGTTTATGTCCTTTGGTGTCTGGAAAATGAGCCATTTCAAAAACCTCCTGATTGTTAAGTCACAATCGACAGATGCTGCACCGTTACCTAGCAACCCCACTTGAGTTCAGTCCCATTTCTCAGCAACCCAAGCTGAGCTCCAGAACATTTGGTCAGCTGGTTTTAGCTCTTTATGCCTGAACAATGGCTGAAATGTGACAAAACTGTGTTACCACTTGGTGCATTCTGGTTGGTTGTGCAGGAGGCTCCACTTCTGCTTTTCAAAGATGTACAGTTGTTTAATTGTGATTCTGCTTCCCGCCATCTTTATGTGCGAGTGTAAAGGTTGAGTTGGGGGGCGTGGCCAACAGCAGCTTATTTGGATTTAACGTGACAAGATGCCCTAAAATATCTCATTCTGAAAGGAGAACTGACCATTCTGAAATCTCATCAAAGAATGATTTTGTGCAAAAATGATGTAATGAACATGTTTTGTAATGATCCATCCTAACCTGTTCAAGGCAGCATAATAGGTCATCTTTAAAGAAAAACTAAAAACAAGCAACTGGAAATCCAGAAGAGGTAAAGATAACAAAGAAAATCACTTTCAGGATAAGAAGTGTTTTATTTTCTTCCACTGTGAAGAAGCTCCTGTAGGTAGATGTTATATTATTAGGACACTTCAGGTAATTGAAAAGGGTCTAAATGTGACATTTTCTACAAGTCAACGGAAAAACAGGGACAATAACCACAACCAATGAGAAGAGAATAATGCAAAGTTATTAGATGGTAATATATGATTTAACTGAATCAACAATTGTAGCACAAATATTTAACATAATGAAACTCTGGACAGCAGTAGAAGGTCAGTTGGTGTCCCTGTGGTTGGGAAATGGTTCATGGGTTTTTGTGTTTTGGTCGTAACTCAGTTTATTTATTCTAGTTTTTTGACTCTTTCAGCCTTCCATACAGGGCTTAAACATTGTTTTTGTGAATCCTATATTTTTGTTGCGTTCTATTCTTTGAGTAGTTGTTTCTCCTGCGTTGACACTGAAGCATTGATGGGTCCCTCCAGCTCCAGTAAACTCACTTTATGTTTTAACTGGAACGGCTCCCCCAGCAGGAACAGCATGAAATATGTAAAGATCTTAACTGTTGGTTTGGCAGAATCCCTGTTTCCAGCACCCCTTCTTTGTTCCAAACTGTAATTGTCCAAAACTCCAAAATACTTGTAGTCCTCTGTTTGTGGCAGAAATTAACCTCTAATATGACAGACAAAACCTGGAAAACAATAAAAGCTTCAAATCAGAAAGTTAAAGCAGGAGTACCTCAGTGATTGATAACAGATCCGCTGTTAATCGTCTTTGTTATGAACTTTTAAAATATGTTTTTGTTGAGTTTTTACATCTTGCAGCTTCTCAACTGCAAACAAAGTTTTCTTACAAAATAAAAAACTTATTAAGTTTATATTTTTTCCTTTTTTTGCCCCCCCCAACTTTCACTGTGTTACAAATCAACCATTTAACTTTAAAGAAATAAATCTGTTCCCAGACATTCTGCTGCGTGTAAACAATCCTTTTAAATTTCTGTTTTTCTGCCAAAAAACATTAAATAAAGAAAAGTCATAATGTTATTCATGCAAACAATGGTTTGCTGCTTCAGTTTATCTGTTTCTACAGGACAGACTCGGCAGCACAACACCAGTGTGCAGAAACTCGTTGTCACGGTTATCTGTTGAGTTTGTAAACAGATCCAATCAGCTGGTCACATCATTTCTGCACACAGACACACAACAGACTTTAAATGTTACTTCAGTTTTTAACGTCTCCAGAGACAAATTCATAATTCATAGAAAAACCCAGCAAAGAGCCACTTTCTTCAACCAGAATGTACATTTTCTTAGTGAATTTAGATGTTGCATGTTGTCCTGTTGGCATTGGAAGTGCTCCACCCTGGGAAACACAGAATATGAACAATACATGCAGTAAGTATTAGTTCTATCGTTTTGATTATGATTTGGAAAATGCCTCTTTTCCAAGAAATTGTTGTTTTTTTAACTATGCTATTTATTATTATAAATTTTTTTCTTCCTGGGCTTTAAAATATCAGAATTTTAAAGACCAGTATAGTTTGTATAAAACTTTAAATTGTTGTCTGCCAAATATTTAATCAGACATTCTGATTATATATATATATATATATATATATATATATATATATATATATATATATATATATATATATATATATATATATATATATATATATATGGTCCCCAAAGTGTGGGTCTTGTCTGGACTATGGACCCCATGATATTTAGGTTTACAGGAACACACACACGCACACACAGAATGATTAACAATCCTGAATGTCAGAAACAAGATTCAGCTTTCCGAATTTTTTTTTAAACAACAGAAACATCCATCTCCCCTCTCCCACCCTCTCTGCCCCGCAACGAGGGCAGCCATGGCGAACTGCCACATTCCTCTCCGCCGGGAAAACAACGAATCACATCCCAGGAAGTCCGAGAGGAAGAAGCTGGCTAATGCTTTCCTGTTAAACACTAAAACACACACACACACACACACACACACACACACACACACACACACACACACACACACACACACACACACACACACACACATACAGAATCAGTCCAAACCATAATTACAGGCTGCAGATGTTTGGCAGTTAAAGTTTCACTGCAGCAAAGAGTTACAGACCCAAGAGGAACCGGGATATAGAGCAGAACCAGAAGAGATATTTAAACAATAAGTGCAAATGAAAGTGAATTGGGAGCAGCGTAGAATTAAATCATGTTTTAACCCGTCAGCCGGAACCAGAACCAGAAGCCCAGCCAGGCAGTTCTGTGTCGGTCCAGACTGATTTTGTGAGTTTGGAAGTGATTTCTGTTTTGTTCGTCTCTCTCAGGGCTGTTCTGCTGCTCGGTCCCGTTTCCCTCCTCCGGTCGCCATGGTGACGCTCAGCTATGCAGAGCCTGAATACAGTCAGCAGCTTCGCGGAAAGAGGCCTTTGTTACCCACAACCCCCCACTCCTCCCCTCATCGCTTTTCTGGTCGTTTTCAATGAAACTCTGGACTGGTCTCACATCTAACACCAGTATGATACCAGTATACACTACCAGTACAGATCACTGCATGAAAAATATCCATGCATCTTCAACTTTTTTTTCCACATTGAAACCCACAAACTTCAGCGCAAGTTATTGGGATTTTGTTATTATCTGATTATAATTGTAATTAATTAATCAATCACATTTTAATTGAAAACAAAGGGTGTCTTTTAAAGCTGATAGTTTGGCAGATTTGATTCGATTGGGACCAAAATTGCAGCATTTGTTCCATTTTAAGCTGCTTTCACATCATACTGTCAAAGGAAGACCTTTTGAAAATCCTGTTCCCCTCCTCGCCTGTGGGGGCGCTGCTCCAAAAACTGAGGACACAACATGAAAACCTCTGAAGAAAACACTGAGTGCAACTTCCTTCTTAACGAAATGCAAATCAAAATGAAGTGGCGTCAGATTTTAGCGGTTAGTTGTCTTTGTTAAAAGGAGTCATTAAGTTAGCATGTTGGTTTTCTTTGCATTTACCCAGAATGCCCTGCACTGTAGTCCACATCCTACTTTTGAAATGGTCTCCAGTTCACTTGGCGTTCACATTTGTATTTGAACTTATTGGAACTTTTTTAGTTTGCTTACGCATTCACACCTCCACCAACGAACTGGACTTTTTACACAAACGGACTGGAGTTGGATTAAAGCAAATAAAACATCCAAAATAAGCAACAGCTTCAATTAAAAACCATTTTTGCTGCTAAATTATTGAATAATCAGAGCTCAACAGCAAATATTATTGCTTTTAATCTGTTATTCAGGTTCTCCAACCATCAGATTGGAGGAAAGTTAATCTTTTCTGTGTTTCAGGAACACTCCTTAAGCAGGAAGAGATTACAGCGCAGGGCATTCTGGGTAAATACAACCAAAACAAACGTGCTAGCCTAGCGCGAGAAACGAGGGGAATATGTTAACCAAAGGGTTTGGTTCCTTTAATTCAGTGTGAAAGGGAACCGCAGCAGCTGAAGGTGTAACAAATGGTTCAGTTTTGATCCCCAATCAGATTAAACTGAAAACTAAGACTTAAAAGATGTAGAAACCAAATAAAGTGTGATTGAACAATTTCTTTGTTCAATGACCAGAATATGGCAACATAAACAACATAAATTAATTGCAGGGAGAAACACACAAATTATTGTGAGATTTTTCTGTCAATAATATCAAAGAGTGGATAATATTAAGGCTATATCTGAAAATAATAAAATATCATAATTTCTATGAAGCCAGTATAAGAAGTGTTCTGGTTGGAGCAACTATATGTTTTATTTTATTTTCAACAGGAAGCATTTATTTTTTTGAAATTACATATTTATCTATACTTCTGCTTTTAATCCACTTCTTCTGGGCATTTCCTCATTATTCTTCCTTCTATCATCGTTATTATTATTATTAATATGAGGTCACTGATTTGAAGAGCAGCAGAAGAGGGCGGCATCATCTTCCTCCCCTCCTCCTCATGTTCAGTGTGTGTGTGTGTGTGTGTGTGTGTGTGTGTGTGTGTGTGTGTGTGTGTGTGTGTGTGTGTGTGTGCGTGTGTGTGTGTGTGTGTGTGTGTGTGCTCTCCCTCACTCCGCTGTTGGACTCTTCTTGCTTCGGACTCTGACTGAAGGCAGAAAATATGAAATAGGATTTTATACAACAAAGTTTTCCAGCTCGGCCATCGGAGCGTCGATGCGAAGCTTCTGCAGAAACTCGCCGGTTTTGTTTCCTCTTTTCTTGGGAAAAAAGGAAATCTGGGAGTCGCGCCATGGTCTGTGTGGAGGATCTGCTCAATCCAGGTCAGTTTTATTAAATAAATCTCATTATAACGGAGCATGAAAAGTCTGGTAAATGTAAATGTGCGATGAAGTCGCATCGAGAGAGACGGAAAATATCTGGAAAATAAACTTTATTTGGTGATATAAACTCTGGATCAGAGAAATATGCGGTGATGCTTTTATTTTTAGGTTTAACAAACTTGAATTTCAACCCTTGATGTGATTTAAATGCATTTTTAATGCAGAACAAAGCCGGATTAGACGTGAAGACTGCAGATAATTATCAGAGTTTACACATGAAACCGTTTTAGTTTTTGTCGCGTCAGTGACTGAAATTTAAAAATTCAGAGGAAAGTGGAATCTCTTGTTTTAATCAATTTGATTATTTTTTTAAACGGAGGCTTTAAAACACCAAAGACAATAAACAGAAATGTGGTATAAAATATGATCATCTTTTACTTTCTTTATTTATTAAAAATAAGAAATAGTGATAAACTCATGGATTATGAATATTGTTTCGCGTTTAAAACAGTTTTAAAACTGTTTATGTTGCTTTCCTTGTCATGAGAACTTTAAAGGAAATATGATGAATTTCCTTTAAAGTTTGAACATTTTCAAGGTGTTGTCTAAAATGTCAAACTGAACAATGAAGGCAGCATAAATTTAAACTGTTTTCACCGGTGACTGGACGGAGGGAGGAGGTTTTTAATGAGCTTTAATTAACTCCGTAGCTGTTTCAGTCACAGATTTTTCTAACTTTTACATAAATTCACACAATTCTCCGGTTTTCACTCTTTTTCTTGAGATTATACCAACTGAACTGGAGCGCATATTAAAGTGTTGTACACTGGAATATCTGTAGCTGAGTTTGAAGTTTTTGTAATGACGGGATCAGATTTGATCGGTTTAGTTATATTTCCGTGTATGAGATGAATCTGTTCAATCTGAGATCGATTATTGAAGCGTTGATCGGCTCTCTGCAGGACCATGACCTCCTCCAGCGGCAGAACCCGCTCTGCTCCTTCTCAAGGCGTCCAAATGACATGAAGGCTTGAAGGTTTGAGGATACAGCACCCCCTGCTGGACTCCGGCTGCAGCTGCAGGCAATGGCCGAGCCCAGTTACTCCGACCTGATCGCCAAACATTACAACTACACCGGCAAGTTCCGCAAGTCGACCCAGCAGGACTCGGGTCTGAAGGCAGACTCGGTGATCTTCATCATCGTCTGCTGCTTCATCATCATGGAGAACATCCTGGTCCTGACCACCATCTGGAGGACCAAGAAGTTCCACAAACCAATGTACTACTTCATCGGGAACCTGGCGTTGTCCGACCTGCTGGCCGGCGTCGTCTACACCGCCAACATCCTGCTGTCCGGCGCCAACACCTACAAGCTGACCCCGACGCAGTGGTTCTTCAGGGAAGGCAGCATGTTCGTGGCGCTGGCGGCCTCCGTCTTCAGCCTGTTGGCCATCGCCATCGAGCGCCACCTCACCATGCTGAAGATGAAGCTGCACAACAACGGGAACACGTTCCGGGTCTTCCTGCTGATCAGCACCGTGTGGATGATCGCGGCGGTGCTGGGCGGACTGCCGGTGGTGGGCTGGAACTGCATCCGGAGCCTGCCGCAGTGCTCCACCGTGCTGCCGTTATACCATAAGACCTACATCCTGTTCTGCACCACCGTCTTCAGCATCATCCTCATGGCCATTGTGGTGCTCTACGCCCGGATCTACGCTCTGGTGCGCACCCGCAGCCGCAAACTAGTCTTCCGCAAAGTCACCAACGGCCGAGGCAGCGGCAGCACCAACAACAAGAGCTCGGAGAAGTCGATGGCGCTCCTGAAGACCGTCATCATCGTCCTGAGCTGCTTCATCGCCTGCTGGGCGCCGCTGTTCGTCCTGCTGCTGCTGGACGTGGCGTGTGAGACCCTGACCTGCCCCATCCTCTACAAGGCCGAGTGGTTCCTGGCGCTCGCCGTCCTGAACTCCGCCATGAACCCGCTCATCTACACGCTGACCAGCAACGAGATGCGCCGGGCCTTCCTCAAGACGCTGCTCTGCTGCACCGCCTGGATCCGGCCCAAACCCAAGTTCACGGGACCGATCATGGGCGCGGAGTTCAGCCGCAGCAAGTCCGATAACTCCTCACATCCCAACAAGGAGGAGGCGGAGTACTCACCCAAGGAGACGACGGTGGTGTCGTCCGGGAACCTCACCTCGTCGTCATAAACACAGAGACGTGGACGGCTCAGACTCATTGGATCGGAACTCTTTGGACTAATGGAGACTCTCCAAACTGATGAAACCCGATTAGTGGAAATCCACTCTGCATGTAGCTCTTAATGTCCGTCCGGCGTAATGTTGGACCCCAGTCCAATGTGAACTGGTGTTGTGAATGAAACAGAACATTTTCCTGAAGAGAAGGCGACGGGATACTGGGAGCACTGGGAGGGAAACGGGTTTTTTCTTTAACCAGACTTTATTCTCACCCTTCTAGACCAACTAGAACTTGAGGCACTTAAATACATTACTGCCAATTATTTAAGAGATTAGTTCCTATAAAATGTCTCTCCTCCACTGCACTTAAAGAAACACCATAATCTGGAGACCTGGGTGTGAAATCCACCATCAGGGCCAGGCTGAGAAAAAAATCTAATTATGAGAATAAAGTTTTACAACAGCAAGTAAAAAAATGAGAATAAATGAATATCACTGAAAAAAAGTTCTACAGCAAGTCAAAAATACTAAAATAATCTAATTTCAAGAAAAAAGTTTGTACGACATAAAGTCATATTATGAGATACAGTCATAACAATCCAAGAAAAAAAAAGTCATAATAATACATAAAAAGTTATATTACAAATCTTACAAAAATAAAGACACAATAATATGAAAATAAATTCATTATATTACAAGAAAAAGTCAGAATATTACCAGAATAAAGTTTGACAAAAAAGTCACATGATCACTTCTGTAAGAATCAGAAAAAATCTGAATAAAACGAGAAACAACAAAGAAAAAAGATACAACAAAAAGTTTTAAGAAAAAAGTCATATGGCAAAAATTCATATTATGAGAATAAAGTCGAAAGAATACAGGAAAAAAGTCTTAATAATATGGGAATAAACTCATTTTACCAGAATTGTTACAATATTTGTAGACTAAAGTAGTAATTTTATAAACTTAATCTTTTAATACATCAGTATCAAAATGTGCCAGTAGCAGAACTTTGAAGAGATTAAATAACTAATTTGAAGAAACAATCACAGAGCAAAATTCAATATTTTTATAGTAATTTTTTTTCTGGTATTTTTGTGTCTTTATTCTGCTAATATTATGACTTTATTCTTGTAATAATAATAGTAATAATGAAAATGACTAATCCTGGCCCCTCTGGCTGTTTCCTGTTTGCTTTTTAATCTCATAAATAGAAGAAATGAATCCAAATATCAACTTTTTAGCCATTTTACACCATTCAAGAACTAACCAGTACAAATAAAAAAAAACAACGTTTTTATTTGTAAAAAATAAATAAATAAAAAAAATCTTAAAATATAAATGAGAAAAAACATTTGTTTTAAACTAAACAATTACTAAGTTTTAAAAAATAATAAAAATTGAGGTTTGAATTGATAATTATTTCTTATTTGTCTGGGTACATTTTAATTTCACAATATTTTTGTAAGTTATCAAATTTTTTATCTTTAAAAATAAAAACACATAGGGTGGAAATTATTAATTGATGTATTTTCTTTTTTAAATTAAATTTATAAATTCAAGTTAACATATTACTTTAATTATTATCACATAATTGGACATTTTCACAGTTTTTTTGGTTATTATTTCACCCAGAAAGCAGTTCTGATAATTATGGAATTTAATTGAACATTTTTGGTGATTAATATGAAGCTTTATTTTTGTGTTATTTGGCCCAGTTATGTTTTCCATTGGTAATAAAAACCCAAACAATAACTAGTAATCATAATGTGTTTTATTCTAGTAAAATAAGCGGCTGAAGGAAAAAAAGCAGTTTTTTGTAGGTTTGAGTGGAAACAATTTGTGCTTGTGATTTCATGTTACTGCAGGTAATTTAGGACATTTTAAGACTTTTTAAAATAGATTTTTAGCCTTTTTGGTTTGAAGATTCAGAAAATTACTTTTTTCTTTGCCGTTTCCGTTTATTTAAAGCAGAAATAAAGAGTTTTGTGGCATTACAGAATCAACATGTGGAACTGAAAAATCACAGATAGAACATGATTTTAAATAATTGGCACAAAATATATGTAACAGAATTTTTTAAATTTCATTTTTGTTTTCTGGATTCCCAGTTTATTTACAGCATGACGACCCAAATTCACGGTTTCACCTGTTATATTCATGTAAAAACTGTTTAGTTTTGTTTTTTGGTAAAAATGGTAGAATCTGTTTGACTGAATGTGTTTTCTACGTTTGGTGTGTTTGTTGTGTTTGTTGTGTTGCTGGTGAACTTAGATTAGTTTTTATTAATTTATACGTGACACTAAAATCTTAAATAAATTCTTAGCGTTCATGTCACAGATCCACAAAATTTCCGTTATGAGCAGAGAGATCACCGAAACAAAGTGAGAACAAAAGGAGAAAAAACAAAATGGAAAAACTTTTTGGCACAAACAGCCTCCCGTAGAGCTGCAGCGTTTTTCTGTCGATAGTCCAGATGTTCCTGCTCTGTTTGACTCCAGATGTTTGATTGATTATTAGAACTTAATAAAAGAAGGAATAAAAACACAGATTTCATCTGAACCAATGAAAATATAAAGGTGTTTCATCAACTCATCCATCCATCCATCCATCCATCCATCCATCCATCCATCCATCCATCCATCCATCCATCCATCCATCCATCCATCCATCCATCCATCCATCCATCCATCCATTCATCCATCCATTCATCCATCCATCCATCCATCCATCCATCCATCCATTCATCCATCCATAATTTCTCATAATTTCATAGACATATATGCTAATTCCTGTCAGTGGTGCAGTTGGGAGCCATACAACACCATTCCTGTCCCCCTTCAGCCGTAGATCCACAGGACAACTGTATGATACGGTTAGCGTGAAGCTACTGGTATTGGTCCATTGATCTGTGGACAGAAAGACGTCACTGAGACATACTAGTGTGCCATGTAGTAGTATGATGCCAAGTAAGGTGTTTGGTTTTAACTACTGAGTTCTGCTTGTCCTTTGCATTACAAGTACATGGAAAAAAACAACAACTTGGTCCCCGTAGAGCAGGGGTCTCAAACTCCAGTCCTGGAGGGCCGCAGTCCTGCAGTTTTTAGATGAGCCACAGGTACAAAACACTGGAATGAAATAACTTAATTACCTCCACCTTGTGTAGATCAGTTCTCCAGAACCTTAATTAATCTATTCAGGTGCTGCAGCAGAGGCACATCTAAAAGTTGCAGGACTGCGGCGCTCGAGGCCTGGAGTTTGAGACCCCTGCAATAGATGCAGGTAATCACTTAAGACGCCAGGAAGAACCTCAGAGGTACCGGGTAAGTACACTATAAATACCAAGAATATTCCCTGAAAGTGACTTGCAGTTACCCAGGAACTACTCCTTGAGTTTTGCACCACGTAAGATCCTTGCAAGTAAACTGAAAATACTCTCTAAGTATCTGATAAGAACCTTGAAAATACAGGTATACTGTAAGGGTTTGTACCAGACCCATTTCTTTCTATAAGTAGTTTAGTTTTATACTCAAGCTGTTGTTTTAGTAATGTTATAACACCTGCGACTAGAGTCCAAACTCAACAAGACCTGATCCACAGAGAACCGCTCAGACAAAGAAACGATTATAATGAAAAGTCAGAATAATAAAATTTGGATTTTCAAATCCAGTGAAAATAATCATGCATCCATTTAACCACTTAACCTAACAGCCAAGGCGGGCACATTTCCACTAATTCACTAACAACGGAGCTCATTTTTAATGTAGCACTTTTGCCAACTTTGAAATCATTTAGCACTCTTACCTTTTCCTAAATTTACTTTTCTACATAGAGTCTAACCCGCCAATTCACTCATCTGTTTGTAAACTTTCAGTTGAATAAAGTTTGACTTCTGTGTTGAAGTTTTGGTTCTGAGCTCTTCAAGTAGTTGGTCTTTAATATTCATGCTCTTATTTTGAAGTGGTAGAAGACCATTCGTGCTCGGTCTGGTTGAAGTGAACTCTGTTGCGGTTTCATGTATATGCGGACTCAGAACTGACCGGATACCGCGGTAAAAGCAGGAAATGGACTGCAGCGCAGGGCATTCTGGGTAAATACAACCAAAACAAACGCGCTAGCGGGAGAAATGACACGTGGTTTTCAGCAAAGACGAAAGAGAAATTCTACAACCACTAAAATCTGACGCTACTCCATTTTTGTTTACATTTTATGGAGTTGAAAATATAAGAAATATCGCAATTTTTTCAAGCCGCGTCTGCCGGACAATCAGGTGGGAAAACGTTGTAAAAATTGTTCACATTTTATTTGCAGATGCTGACTAATGTAAATCTGCTGCTGTGGGTTTTTTCCCAATCACTGTTTCACTTGAATTACCCTTAAACTCCTCAGATTGCGCTCAGGGGGAAGAAATGCTCCGTTTATTGAGGCAAACCTTCTTCAGTGTTCCCTCTCAGTTGTACCTCAAGGCCCTGAATTTGGCCACATTCAGTTTCCAAGGTTTTACTGATACTTCTCACATTTCGTCCCCTAAAGCCAAGCCTCTTTTTCAGGCCTTTTCTTCCACTTTGATCAAATTAAGTTGTTTTAAATGTACCATAAAGTTGGAGATGAGAGAATTCATCGAATGATGCAAGAAGTCCTTCAAGCAAATCATTCATTTAATTCACATGCTTTGCCTCGTTTCTTTGGGGACCCCGAGCTTCTGTTTACAGTGTGGCAAAAGAAAAGTTCAGGAATTTTCATGTTTTGTAGAAAGTTTCTGAGATTCATGTCAAATTTTAGTTTTTTGCGTTGTTCATCTTTGGAAACTCAAAAATTTCAAGATTTTTTTTATAGAAAATTTCCGAGATTAATCTAAAAATTTCTGAGATTTTGGCAGAATTGTACCCGAGAACTCAACAGCCCAAATACGCTGTAGAGATTAAAGTCAGAATGTTTTTTTTATCAGTGGGCTTCATCCTCTTCCATATTCTCGTATCATATTTTATATATTACATTTATATTGATGTTGTCTAAATAAAATAAACTTTTATGTAAAGGATCCGCTAAATTTAAACTTGCCCAAGGGCGCTCATCCTTCTAATTCCGGCCCTGAATGCATCTATAACAACAAAATACAAAATAATAAAATATTTAAAAGTACTTTTGCAGTTTTTACGTAATAAAATCTGAACTTGTACCTAAAAGTATTATTTCAACATTAGTACTTTCACTGAAGTACTCTGCCAAACTCTTAAAGTGCCATCATGACCTCTCTGCAGACAGAGGAACGCTGGGAAATGTAGTTTCTTGAAACCGAACGTATTCGGCTGAGATCAACCACATAACTACATTTCCCACAGTTCCTAGCGCGTTTTCTTCCTCCTCTCCTTCCTTCCTGCAGCCTCGGCCCTTCTCAGCTGAAAAAGGAAGATGAGAAGCCGCCGCTGCAGCCCCGAACAGAACCGACACTGAACCGAACCGGACCTCCAGAGGAATGTCGGCGGAGCGGCTGCTGTCGGAGCGCAGGCCGAGCCCAGCTGCCGAACCCCGGCCCTGAACGCGACGCGACCAGCCTGGAGCAGCGGGGCGGGTGGAGCTGCAGCCCCGCCGGGCCGGACCGAACCGAACCGAGCCGAGGAGAGTTCCTGTCATCCACCGTCCTGCCTGCCGGTGATGCAGAGAAACCTGCGGGACTAAAGAATCGACCGCATCCTGAAACCAGAACCGAACTGAAGCCCGCATTCAGGTGAGACTCCTCCCTGCACACCTGGGCTCAAGCTGGCACCTGGATTCATCCGGGAAAACCACTGGTTCTGGTTCGGTGTCATGTTGGAGCGAATCAAAGCGGCGCCGTCTTAGTAATCAGAAACAGTTCGGACCAGAAGTTCCCGTCCAGTCAGAATGAGGCTCCAATGATTTATTTAAACTTTTCTCCTCCTAAGGGAAAAAAGCACAACAGCCAACTACAGAAATTACTAAAAACCCAAAAATCTGCATTTAATTTTAGGATTTAATGAAACTGCACACAAACATGAACATAAAAACAGATTCATATTTGATTAAATGTCAGTTGTTGGTGATCTAAGGTGAAGAAATTAGAGGAAGAGCTTTTTTCCTGATTGATCTGGCTGTGAATCAACCCCAGAGTATGATGCTGCCACTGGTGCTACCGTTTCTAGGTCTGAAAGGTTTATATCTGTCTTCATTGGGCCCTTAAGGACGTAATTATCGAATTAAAAATGAGTATTTTCAGACATGTATAATGTTTTGTCTTTCCTGTTGAGTAAAATAAAACATTTATAAAGCATTGCTTCTCTTGGTTAAAGTGTAATGCACTTTGACCTTAAAGACGTACTAAACCAGGATTTTTGTGTATCACCACTAAACCCCAAATTGACATTTCACTGTTAGCGACCTGTTCCCCTCCTGGCCTGTGGGGGCGCTGCACCAAGAACGAGTGAAGGAAACGACAGAAAACCTCTGAAGACACTGAGAGTAACTTCCTCTTTTGTGAAATGGAGTGGTGTCAGATTTGAGTGTTTGGAGGATTTCTCTTTAGTCTCAGGCTAAAGACCACGAGTGATTTATCCTGCTAGCGCTAGGCTAGCATGTTTGTTCTGGTTGTATTTACCCAGAATGCCCCTGTTGTTTCTTAAGACCTGCTTTTTGATGGCTCCCGTTTAATCAAGACAATGTTTTCCTGTGCTCTCCACCAGGTGGCGGCATGGAGCGCTCCGGCAGCATCCAGCTGGACATCCCTGACTTCAGCAACTCCGTCCTGTCGCACCTGAACCAGCTGCGCGTCCAGGGCCGCCTCTGCGACATCGTGGTCAACGTCCAGGGCCAGAGCTTCCGCGCGCACAAGGTGGTCCTCGCCGCCAGCTCGCCGTACTTCCGCGACCACATGTCGCTGAGCCAGATGAGCACCGTGTCGCTGACGGTCATCCGCAACCCGTCCGTGTTCGAGCAGCTGCTGACCTTCTGCTACACGGGTCGCCTCTGCCTGCAGCTGGCTGACATCATCAGCTACCTGACCGCCGCCAGCTTCCTGCAGATGCAGCACATCATCGACCGCTGCACCCAGATCCTGGAGGGCATCCACCTGAAGATCAGCCTGGCCGACGTGGACGAGGCGACGCACGACGACGACGCGGCGCCACGGGCGGCCCGGCCCGGCAGGACCATGGAGGCCATGGTGCGTGGCGGCGGCCATCACGGCGGGCTGAGGCTGCTGGGCGCCAGAGGCGGCGCGGAGGTGTGTGAGGTCATCAGCCCGGCGGAGGAGCCACTCAGCCCCCCGCCGACTGTGGAGCACAGCGGGTTGGCGGGACCTGGCGCCACCAGCAGCAGAACCAGCAAGGAGCCGATTCTCCGCATCAACCGGGCCGGCCAGTGGTACATGGAGACGGGCAGCGAGCCGGAGAGGACCGACAGTGCTGAGGAGGGCGGCGGCGTGGACCGCATCAGGATCAAAACGGAGCGCATGGAGGACTGGATTGGAGCCGGAGGGAACCAGGAGGAGGCGGCCGCAGAGGAGGGCGGAGCCACGGTGATGATCGACACGTCGGGCCGCAGCACGCTGATGTCGGCGCCGCTGGGCGGGCTGGGAACCCGCAGCGGACAGGCGTCCTCCAGCTTCAGCGAAACAGACCGGTGAGTCGGAACCACACGATAACGTATCGCGATAACCGATAATGTTGTTTTAAGACGGTTCTCATGTTATATAATAAATAAATTACTAAAATTACTAGTTTCTCTAAAACAAATTAACTTAAATTTTAAAGATTTGAGATAAAAACAATAAAAACATTTGTCATGCAGTGCATGATAAATTGTTTTCTAAACAATAATATTGATTTTATGAGCATTTTCAATTAATTTAATGGTTATAATAATAATGCTAGTAGATCCTCTTAAAAATATTATATTTAATATAAACTTTAATATTAAATATCCAACATAAAAAACAACTTACAATAACAAATTTGGCGATAAATTGTCCCACCAGTTATTGCGATAAACATTAATGTTGTTGTTTTTGAGATCGTTTTGATGTAATTTAAACTAACATAGTGATACAAGTTTGCTGAAAATTAAACTTTTAAATTTAAAATATCCCAAATAAACACCCGGCACAATAACAATGTTTGGCCATAAATTGTTCTGGAAGTTATTGCGATAAATGATAATATCGCAGTTTTTAACTAACTTTAAGTGATATAACGGGATAATAATGTAAAAACAGTTTTTCACAGAATAATAAACTTTAATATTAGATATCAAAATAAAACTTAACTAGGACTGTTAAAATAACAAATTTTGCTGGATGATAAATTGTCTCTGAACTTACAATAAACGATAATATCAACGTTTCAATACCATAATAATGTCAGTTCATCATCTGAAAGACCCCCAGTGGAAATAAAAACCACTGACAACCAATAAATAAATAAAATGGTTTCTGTAAACAAAGTCGTCCTTCAGAAAATGTTAATCAGAATGGAAATTATTGAGGCAATTTTAATTTATCTTGCAATTAATTAATTGTTTACTGTGAAAGACGTGAGTGGAACAATTTTTTTCCTCATTATTAATGAATTATTTACCTAAAACTTTCTCCCATGTCTTGTTCAAAAGTGACTTGTCAGTAAGTTTCGTCTTATTTTTAAGATATTTCCACTAGAAACTCGATGTAAATACTTTTTGTGTATTTTTAGTGTAGGAATCGATTTTTCTGGTGATTAATCTTCTAAACTAATTGCCTCTCTGCAGATTTTTTTTTTTTTGGAATAACCTAGAAAATACAAATAAACAAATAGTTCAATTCCTTTTTTTAATGAGAAAATAAACATTTTAGATCTAATCCCACCAACTACGACTATAATATCAGTTATCGTTTATCATGATAAAATACTCATTTACTAAATAAGTTGACTGTTACATCAGTAATGGATTAATGGTGATTAATGGTGATTAATGGTGATTACTGGTGATTAGTGGTGATTATTGGTGATTAATGGTGATTAATGGTGATTAATGGTGATTGTCCAGGCTCAGTCCCACCGGCAGCGTGGTCGTCCTCACCGAGCGCCAGAGAGCAAAGAGCGAGTCTCCAAGCCGAGCCGACGAACTGCGGCAGCCGAGCTCTCAGGTAAGAATCCCAACATCTGGAACATCAGGCGACATGAGGCGTTTCCGACCAGAACCCACCCAAATCCACCGCAGTCTGAAAACCTGGTTTATTAAAAATACTTTTTTTGTTGAAACTGTCATCATCTGTGAAAAGATTAGTCTCCTCTGCCTTCTAGAAACAGCCAATCAGAGCCTGGAGGCGGGTCTTAGTGCTGTCAATCACTGCTTCTTACTCTCTGCTACACTGCAGCTAGCATAGCCAGTCATAGCTGCTAAGGATAGTTAGCATAGCCACTGTTGATCGTGGATAAACGGTTTTCTTGTAGTGATTAGCACATTTAACATCATATAAACGCTGTTGATTGGCAGCGCTAAGCCCCGCCTTCTGGCTCTGATTTGTTGTTTTTGGTGCTTTTGTTCAGACTGCAGCTCAGGGATTAGATCAATCTGCTCATAGATTATCTATGTCACAACATAATGTCATGACCTGGTGATAGTTTTCATAAATATGTAAAAAATACATATTTATTAAGAAATTTTTACTGCAGCTTTAAATGAAAAAATAACAAAATCTTCTAAATAAACCTGTTTAGGTTCCTAACGAAGCTTCTCAACATGTTTTGTCCAGAACATGTAAAAGGTTCTTAAATACAGAGTTGGGTAGTAACTAGTCACATTTACTCAGTTACATTTACTTTAGTAACTTTTTTTTAAAAAAAATAAAGAAGTTATTTAAAGTGTGTTATTACTGCGTTGTTCTTTTTACTTTTACTTGAGTAAAACAAGTTTTAACCAGAAATCAATCCGACTCAGAGACGCCTGCAGCTTCTGTTAAAGATTCTTATTGGTGGAATAAAATATTCAGAAAAATTTATTTTGCCTGATTTTATTTTTTTACTTATATGAATTATTGTAATTTTGATCCTTAAAATACCAAAATTTCCACTTAACTTTATATTTTGGTCCGTCTGATGATGTAATGATTGATGATTTGATCAGTTACTCAGTATTTGAGTAAACCTTTTATTTTCACTCCAAGTATTTTCTTGTCCGGATACTTTTCACTTTTACTGGAGTAAAAACTTGTTGCAGTGGTTCATCAGTTTTTGGGTTTTCTGCTCTCTGGTTAAACCTAAATGATCTCGTTTAGTTTATTTTAGCTCCTGATCCTGTTTTGTTGCTATTGTGTCAGTCTGATTTGTCTGTGTGTCCGTCAGGGCGAGGAGCACGCCGCCTTCGACATGGGCGGCTACGAGGATTACCTGAGGGAGCAGGTGGGCGACCGCTGGTTCCGCTACAACCCGCGGCTCACCTGCATCTACTGCTGCAAGTCCTTCAACCAGAAGGGCAGCCTGGACCGCCACATGCGGCTGCACATGGGCATCACGCCGTTCGTCTGCCGCATCTGCGGGAAGAAGTACACCCGCAAGGACCAGCTGGAGTACCACATCCGCAAGCACACCGGCAACAAGCCCTTCCACTGCCACGTCTGCGGGAAGAGCTTCCCCTTCCAGGCCATCCTCAACCAACACTTCCGCAAGAACCACCCGGGCTGCGCGCCGCAGGAGGCCCACAGCGCCTCGCCCGAGACCACCACCGCCTCCGTCCCGTCCCGCGGCGGCGGCCCCAGCGACGAGGCCTCGCCCAGCCAGGAGGAACCCGAGGCCGGCGGCGGGAGCAACAGCGGCCATTACGCAGACGGCCCTCAGACCTCGGTTTCCACCACGGGGCCCGACTGACCCGGGCGGAAACGAGGCGCCGGTCCCGTCTGAAGTCAACGCACACCTCAGAGTCCGAAATGAGATTCTTACCGCTTTAAACCGCATCTACCTTCACTAACCAGACAGAACAGATTAAGCTAAAGATGAAGAATCGCCACACACTCCTACAACCTCACACACACGCAGCGCTCAGCGCCGCGCCGCCGTCAACTTTATGTTGCAGGTTTCTGCTTTTTGGATTTCCGGGTTCACAACGCCGCATCACAACTAGCGGTGCACCGATTACCGATTACGGCCGGTTTTGATTTTTATGTCTGAATTTTGCTAAATATCGCCGAGTTAGCAACAGTGGGTCAAACCAGAAGGACTGAAGTTGATTTTTAGACCTTTTTTTGAGGAAATCGGGCCGATTTATCGGTGCAGCTCTCATCCCGACCGTCCGGGGAATCTGGGGGAGAAGGAGGGCTTTGCCAAGATACTCAGTGCCAGTTTTACGGTTCAAATCCTTTTTATTTGCCTTGAGACAATCCGGAGCAGTCAGGTTGATAATAATAATAATAATCATCATCATTGTGCTCTAAGTGCCACAGCGATGACGGTTTCGTTGGGAGAGTTGCATCTCAGCGCCACTGGAGTTTCTGACTTTGTCACATTTCATTTTTTACACTACAAACAAAAAACTGCAGCTCTAACTTCTCTGTCCTCAGTTTCAAAACATTTTGCTCCTTTTACAGTTTTATCCATTTATTTTTGTTACTTACAGGATGGTGGCTTCAAATATTTAAATTATCTTGACTTTCAGATTCACTGATTAAATCTTCATCATCAATAATCAATAGTTGTGATAAAAATAAATCTTTCAGCTCTATTAATGCTGAATTTGTTGGTTTGAATGTTACATCAGTGACAAAGTAAGGCAGGAAAACTAGAGATGCCCGATATTAGCATCAACATCGGTATTGTCCGATGTTAGCTGTTTTATCCGATAAGTAAAACTGAGACGATATAAACAAACAATGTTTATTTTTATCTTGTTGCTGTTTGTTTCTGGAGGGAGTTAGCCATGCTAACAAAAAGCTACTTACGCTAAACCTAATGCGCTATGATGTCTTTAGAACAAATGTTATGTTTATATCTTTTCCTGTCCGTCTTTTGTTTCTTTATGTATCTTATTAAAACTTATTGAGGGGAAAAAAGAGAGAACATGAAGACAGGAAGTGAAACAGTTGCATAAACTATCTTCATCCACTTCAAAATAAAAGCATGAATCTAAACATCTTACTATTCAATAATAAAACTAAAAGTTAACAAACAACCAATAAAATTGGTGCTTTAAAATGGATCCAGAAATATTAATTTAGGTGAAGCTAAGTAGGCTAACCGACTAAAAGTTAGCTAAAAAGCTAAGCTAAAAATTATCTCGGGTCTTAGCGAGTTAGCGGACGTTAGCATTTGAGTAAATATATAATACCGATAAATATCAGTAATCGGCTATAGCAGCAATACTAATATCGGATATCAACATCAGCCAAAACTTATAAATAAAAACGTAAAAGTTTATCTTCTGGAAGATATTTTATTTTAAAATTACAATAACTATTGTTTATAATTATCCTTAAAGAAAATTGACGTCTAACAGAAAGAAAACACGGGAATAAAAGACGCAGCTATGGAAAAAAAACAGCATTAAGCTAAACAATATTTAGTAGAGGATAATTTTAGTGTTTTCCTTTTCTTTAGGGTCTTTATTTGAAGTCATCATCCGCAGAGAAACTCCAGTCGCGCTGGTTTCTTAGTTCAATTGGCTGTGAAATATTTAACCGGATCTTGTTGATGTTTGCTAACTGTGGCGGTGAAACCTTCCAAGTTTCTCATAGATTCAGACTGAACCACCTAGCAGCGGGACAAACTACCGAACAAACTCCCAGTAGGACAGAAACAGTCTCAGATAAGCTACACAGCTGGATAATTACCTCTCATCACTACGCAATACAGCTGCTGCTCACTCAGCACCACCGGGGGGCGCTGTGGTCCGCTCAGATCCCCGTCAGTCTTCTCAGATCGTTTTTATAGACAGGTCTTTGTTTCTCTATCATTACTGTACACCTCTGTGCTTTTGACAATGAAGCTTTTTATTTAAAGGAGGAAATGATCAGAAATCTGTCAGTTAATGACGCATTAAATCTTCTGCACTGAACCTAAAATATAACTGACTGTATAAGTTTAATTTTACCTTAACAATTAATTAAAACACATTTAATAATACAGCATACTGTTATAAATCAACAAGCTATTTATTATGCTTAAGTTGGCCATATATTGCATTTAAACTAGTTTTCTAAATCAATCAATTTTACAAAATACAACTTATCTGGGCCTAGAAAAGAAAAAATGTAGTCCTGAAAATCCATTTAGATTAAAAAAATCTCATTTTTATCACAAGTTGTCTCAATAAATGTAATTAAATGCAATTAATGAATATTAAACAGAAGTTATTTTGATCAGTTAAACTGTAGAATGACTTCAATCCAACATTATTCTGTTTACTGGCTAACGTCTTTAGAATAAGCTACTGGAATATAAATATTCAAAAATAACTTAAAATCAGTTTTTGGGAATTTGAGATATTGATTGGAGTGTTTCAAGTTTGTCACTCAAAAAACACTTTACATTTCATATTTTGCTGGTTCAAAGAGTATCTTTGTTTCTTTGACTTTCTGTTGCTAATTTAGCTAACATAGTTAGCCAGTGCTAATATAGTTAGCTGATGCTATTTCATATTTGCTGTTTCTGGATATTTCCCTTGTAACCTAGAAAAATAAAATGTATCAGAAACAAAACAAAGTAAACAAAGCAAATCAAAAAGTTTAAAAGTAGAGCAAAGAAACTGAAAGCATTGTTCAGCTAGCCGTTACCTCGCTACGTCAGCTAGCTAGTGCTTTGAAAAACAATGGAAAACGACTCCATTGTTAAACGTTTATAAGCCTGATCTTAAATAGATATCAGACGTGATTTCAGTCGATGCGTGGAATCAGGATTATTGTTTTCAGGTGAATCTCTGCTAACCTGAGTGATTTTTAAACAGATGCTAATTAAACGTTGTTTTATCCACCGTGCATTAGATGTACTGCGTCATTAACGGCTGAAGATCTGGGATTAAAACGAATAAACGGAGCTCTACCCTGTCAGACCAGATGGATGTAAAAACCCGGCCGTTTTAAACCTCCAGATGTTGCATGTCAGAGCAACTGGCAACCAAAGGACAGCGGCCATTTTGGTCCTCCGAAACACCCAAACTTCCGCACTAAACGGCAACTAAGAGCCGTGATAGAAAAAGTTTTTTAAAAACAGAACAATAACAAATCTACAGATATTATCAGACAGATGTATTTAAACTACTAAGATGTTGTTTTTTTTGCTTATAAATGTAAATGAGTTTAATCGAGGCGTGTGGGAGGTAGCACATGGATCCGCTGTTACTGTTTTCTACAGGACTGTGAATCTGATTCTCAGTGGACAGTGAAAAACGTTTTTTATGCAAGTGAAGCCAGCGGCTCCGTCCTCACACTGAGCGACTCGAGATTTTCCTCTCGGATCTCACAACCAGAGCCGCCGCCGCCACGCTCACATTCAGGCCTAACCAGGATCTATCAGGTATAAAGACTTCCTTCGTTAGTCTCTCAAACGGACGCTTTCTGTTGGTGTGTTCCCTTTGTAGCAGAGCATTAACGGTTAAACCTCAGTGCAGTTTGCACACTGCAGAAATAAAATATTCATGTACACGCTAGCAGCAGGTAAAAAAATACAAAATAGTAATTTTGTGAGGGACAACTGGATGACAGAAAATACAAAACCAGGGCTGGGCAATATGAGAAAATATAGTTAAACCACAAGACCTCTGTAGGTGGACTGCAGCCACTTTTAATACAGACTTTTATGGAAATGTAGTGATTTTAATAGATTTTGACTTTGTGTTTGTTACAAATGAAGACACTTTATTGTGTGATATTACTAACATTACAATTTCATAATTTTCACCGTAAAGTGACCAGTTGGAGCTGGTGTGTCATTTAAAAAGAGATTTCTAAATGAAACTGAACATTTTTATACATTAAATCCAACATTTCATTCATCTTTATGATGTGCATCAAAAAAGTGCTTTTAATCTCTGTAAAAAAAAAAACACAATCTGGTTAACTGCTTCTCAGTTTTTACTTTTACTTTCCTCCAAGCGTCATAAAAAACCAACATGAATCTAATCTGGTCACATTTGGAAGAGACTTCATACTCAGAAGCTGCCAAAATGCTTACAGCTAGTTAACATTATTGTCCAAAATTAGACTGAAGCAGAGTGAAATTTACCTACATTTTATTTCAAATGAATTTTGTTCCTTTGTAAAATCTGAAAATATAGCAACAATTGGCATTACCTAACACTTTGGTTTAGGTAACTATGCAAATCTAAACGCTTCAGATGTTTAATAATTTGAAACCACTAAAACCCAGTCAATGAACCAGTCTAATTTATAATTAGTGGTAAAACCTTTCTAGATATTTGCAAAGCACATTAAAGTAATACGAAATAAAAACAAAACAAAAACTAAACATTTTATAGCACTAGCTATAAAAGTTAAAGCTAATTTGGTATTTGCCTAGGTAAGTTTTAGACTCTAATAGTTGTGTTTTTGTGTAAAATATAAGTTTTAAATATACAATTACCTAGCTTCTAAAAACAATAAATGACAGAGTAGCTGCAGATGCCATAAGACAACCAGAACCGGTCTGAACCGGTTCCAACTGGCTCAGTTTGTCCAAATGGCCTTGCTGCTGATTTTCATGTTGTATTCTTAGACTGATCTCATTATTTAAAACTTCAAACTGCAACATAAATGGATTATTAAATTATAAATACATATGTAAAAAAATTAAAATCTACAAATATTTATGAATAATAACTTGAGAGTTATTAAAACTATGAACAGAAAAAGGAATAAAATAACGCTACGGTAAGTTCAAACCTTTCTTTGTAAGATTTAGGGGTTTTTAAAATTTATTTTTTAATCCTTCAATTAAAAACTTCCTATGTTATAAATATTATTAACATAATATAATATCCCTGTAACCGAATACCTCACTTACTCGTCGTCTAAATGGTTGTTTGAGATGCTAACCCGTTGTTAGCTTGTTAGCTTCTAGCGAGCTAAAGTTAATGGGTGTGAAGATTTTAAATTTAGAGAAATGTGCTATGTTTATTTAAAGCTTTATTAGTTGTTGATTTCCTGTAAAATGAAGTTGTATTAATTGTGGCTCAGACATCTTGTGTTTTTAAAATATATTTTAAAAATACCATATATAAAAAGTAAATGTTGCCCAGCTAGCAACACAAAGACATTAACCCAGTTTGTCTTCCTGAAACTTCAGGAACAAACATTTAAGTTTAGGAAAGTTTAGGATGTGTTTTTGCATAAAGTCTTGATTTATTTTAAAGGTGCAGTTTTAAAAAATGCCACGATAAGCCTTTTAATTTTTCCTTTTTAGTTGTTTTTGGTTTGGCTGAGGTCTCTTCATTTATCAACACGTTGTTTTAAGCCAGTTAGTCGGAAACGAACCGGATTGGTTCTGGTTCTGTTAAAGGAATCCAGAGGGAAAAGTCGGATCCACGTTTTTATTTTTTGCTGTGAATTTTTTCTTTCCCTTCCGTTTTAATTTTTATCATCTCCCAACAAAATAAATCCCAAACAAACGACTGCTAAATTTTAACGAGTCATTGCGAAGTGACGATCTTCCTGCCTCCGATCTTCGTAAAGTCCGACGTTTCCCTCTGAGTTTTTTCGCCTTATTTTATTTTTTACTCTCTAAATATTTTCATGTTCAAACTGTGAAAAACAGCCAAACCTCATCACCTACACCATCACCTGGGCTCCATTTAGGTTTTTTTTTTTTTTTGGTAAAACTGCTTTTCTACAACATGCCAAACTTTGTTTTCTTGTTTCTTTAGCTTAAGTCTGAAACTACTTGCTTTTTAACATTTTTTACTGTGTGAATTTAATGTTTAGTATGAATAATATACAGTAACTTTGACCACAATATGCCTAATTATAAATCAAATCATTTAAACATTATCACTTAATGAGATTACTCCTTACTGTTGATTCCTCAAAGTATATCCTAATATATTGAAGCAGAAAATGAAATTTAGTGAATGAACTTTTAATATTGTACTTTTTGTTTGTTTTTTAAGGAGGTACCTGACGAGCTCTTAATAGATAAACCTGAAAGGTTTTATGTGAAGCTCTTATGTTGCATGTGTCTGTTGCTAAATCATGTGGGAAACAGGGGTGGGAGGGGGGTTGTGTGTGAAGGCCAAAGGTCGATTAGTTTAAGTAAAAAAATAAAATGTGAAGAAGCTTCTTTCACGATGACCACTAGATCACTCACAGGTTGTTTCTCCTCCAGAGGAAATAAAGCACTTTAAGTGTAAAGCTGCAGTGACTCTCCTTTTCCTTTCTTCATATTTGAGCTGTTAGCATGTCCGACTGTTAAACAGCTGCCTTAAGTCAGAGGCCTACTCAGTCGCTGGAAGACTGACTGCTACTGGAGATCCTTCCTGATCACAGCGTCACCATTTCATCGACTCGTTGAAGATTCTTGGCGGGTCAAATAAAGCAAATAAATTACTAATTAAACCAGAATAAAAGTTGTAAAGCGGATTTGGGAATAAAGAAAGATTACGAGAAAAAGTCGTTAGAGAATGAAGTCAGAGTTAAGAGAGTGAAGTGGTAATATTAACAGAATAAAGTCAGAATAGTTGGAATAATATGAAAGCAAAGTAATGTTAAAATGGTAAAGTCACAATAATATGAGAAACAAGTAATACAAGAATAGTCTTAAAAATATGAGAATAAAGTCATAATAATTCTAAAGTAAAGAATATATTCAGAATAAAGCTGTTAGGAGAATGAAGTATGAAATAAATATTTAAAACATTTAATTTCCTTTGGGTATAAAGTATTTCTGAATTTAATACCAGAAAATGTGGTTTAAATCCATTCTGGAAATATTAAGTAAATGATAAACTATCATGGATGTTGGGCCAGAAATTCAGCATCATTTTTCTTTTTTCAATTATTTTTTATTCTGTGCATTTTTTTATTAAACAGTCAGAAACTTCAGTGTATTTTATTGGGATTTTACTAAACAGACCCAAACAAAGAAGGATTTTACATTTAGAGGGACAGAGGAGCTGAAATCAAACCATTAAAGTGGCCTAGTCCAAGTCTAGTTGCAAATCAACACTAAGTATTCAAAGTAAGTTTAATACATGAATGTTTTAATTGAGCTCTTCTGGAACTGCATTAAGTTTGTTTCTGGTTCCGTCAAAGCCTTAAACCCTCCTGACCTCTGGATGATTTTTACAGGGCGGCGACGTTTCATTGCCGGCAGGGTTCGGCCGTTTCATTGCCGGCAGGGTTCGGCCATTTCATTGCCGGCAGGGTTCGGCCGTTTCATTGCCGGCAGGGTTCGGCCGTTTCATTGTTGGCAGGGTTCGGCCACGCGGCCGATGAACAGCAGCGTGTTGAGCGTCGACTCTCTGATGATCACCAGGAACGGATGATCGGCCAGGAAATACTCCCGGTCCAGGATCAGGGAGCGTCCGACGGCGACCACGGCGGTGGAGGCGCCGGCTTCGCTTCCCTCCTCGTTCACCTGGAAACCAAAAAACAACAAGCCCACACAGATCAGATTAAACTTTAACTGGACCAATCAGCGGCAGTTTGAGTGAAAACAAACAGAAAACATGAACTTTGTGTTCCTGACCTCCAGGAAGGCTTTGTGGTAAGCGTCAGAGATAAACAGGGACTCGCTGCCGTCCTCCAGGATTCCTGAAAAAACAGACCCGATTATTATCATTTCATAAATATAATCAATAATTAAGGATTTTTAATCTGTAATACATTTGAATAAAAATCAGTGGAAATGAATTTGACAGTAATGAATATTTGAGCGTGGAGCTGAAATCTGCTGATGTTACTTAAAGTTGTAATAATACCAAAGTAAAGTCATGAAGTTGGTAGAATAAAGTCAAACTTTGACACAAATTATCTTAAAAATTAAATGCTGAAAAAATGTTTCGGATATAAATAAGGAAACACTTCATCTATTAACACATCGTTAAATTATTGCTTTTTTATTCTGCTAATACTGAATTAGCAGCTAATGACTTTATTCTAGTAATTAAAGAGAAACTTCCTTTGGTTTCTATGGGGATTGGTTCTGGTTCTGGTTCTAGTTGTGGTTGTTCTGGTTCTGGTTCTGGTTGTGTTTCAGGTCCTGGTTCTAGTTGTTTTTCTGGTTCTGGTCCAGGTTCTGGTTCTAGTTCTGGTTGTGTTTCAGGTTCTGGTTCTAGTTGTTTTTCTGGTTCTGGTTGTGTTTCAGGTTCTGGTTCTAGTTGTTTTTCTGGTTCTGGTTCAGGTTCTGGTTCTGGTACCGGGCAGGCTGGCCGTGTCTGCGCTGAACAGGTCGGTCAGCCCCATCTGCTGCAGCTTGTCCTTCAGGCTGAAGCTGTCCTCCACCCTGAAACGCGGGACGGAGACGGACACGGAGGTTTCTCTCATCTGGTCCAGCCAGACCTTCAGCTTGTTCTGGTCCAGATTCTGCTCCACCTGAACGGAAAAACTCACTAAATAATCCGACATTCATCCAATTCCTTCAACAAGGACTGACTTTCACTCCATCACGTTCTGGTCGGAGGTTCAGTTTACGGCTGCAGTCTGACTTTTATTTTAAAAAATTGTTTACATGTTTGTTGTTGTGACAATTTGTTGCAACACAAGTCATTGTGTCAATTTATTTACAGCCTGGACATTTAACCAAAGCTACCAGATAATTCTCTCTTCGTTAAGGAGTCTACCTGACTGAGCGGATGGCCTTTGTTTGGCAGGATGATCACCATGGTGATGTCGTCTCCTCGGTACGGCATCTCCAGCAGCTGCACCTTCTCCTCACGCAGGTCCTTGTAGTTGAACCTGGTCTCCTGGTTCATCATGTTGACCTCGCAGCTGCGACTGTCATCCACAAAGAAGTCTGACACCACCACGCTGTCTTTGGGAAACTTGTTTTTCCACAAACCCTGAAAGGGAAACAAAACATGTTGTTCAGTGTTCAGGAACATTACATTATCTCTGTATGCAGATGATATCCTGCTTTTTATCTCAGATTTCTATCCAGGTTGCCTTATCTTCTGGTCTTTACCAACCTTGAAGTAGATGGTGTTGACAAGAACCAGAGCGGTGTTGGAGTCCAAGGCGCCGGACGGCAGTGTGTCCTGGATCCTGTTCTCCGTCTTGTTGGAGATCCAGTCGTTGATGGTGATCCGAGCCGCCTCCGGGTTTGTCTGCCAACAGACGAGTTACTGGTACAGATCCAGTCTGACTTAAAAAATAGCAGATCCTCATCTGAACTCTATCAAGACTTTTGGAGCACAAAACAATATCATCTACATAGAGGGTAATATTCTCAGCAAAATTACAATAGGGCACTACAAACCAAGTTCAAAATATTAAAGGAATTTTTAAAATAATTTTATTGCGATTACACATGAAATTATTTATTCCTAATGTTATAAATAAATTATAATTTTTAAGTATAATTTAAATATATTAATGATTACTTTTATGTAATTATAATTTATTTATATAAATAAATATATTTAATTTTGCAGAATATTCTGTTATTTTAGTTTTTAATGACAGGTGAGACTCAATTAACATTTTTAATTAAGTTAATTGCAGGAGCTTAATTAATCAATTAATTGCATTTTATTTGAAAACCATTATAGAAATACTGGCAACTTTTTAAATTCAAGTAAAGTTCTGAGATCAATATTTTTAAAACATTATTTTAAAAAGTCAAACAACTTAGATTTTTGAAACATTTTTCTAGAAACAGTTTTTCTAGAAAATAAAAGAGTTTCTTTTTTGGGGGGAATCTACTCCTCCTCTTTTGTTGTCTTTCTGTCCACATTGGCCTTAATACAGCATCATAGATATGTTTATTCTTTTCAATAATTTAGCAGAAAAAATGGTTTTTGGATTGAAAATATTGCTTGTTTTTTTAAAAGTTTTAAATTAAAACACAATTAATTAATTAGACTCTGCAACCTGTGTTTAAAAAGTGATTAGTCGCGTTAAAATTTAGAATAGTATTAACATATTAATCAAAGAACATTAAAGAAAAACATATTTAATATCAAAAGTATTAACTTTACTTCCTGTCCAATTCAAACGTTTCGTTTCATCCTGTGAAGGTTTCCAGCAGTTTTTAATCTGGAGCCATTTTGAAACGGTTTAATAATTTCTGACGCCACCTTGAAGTTGAGGGGCATCAGTTTGGCTCCGTAGACGGTCTCGCTGATGTTCTGGTACGTCTCGTTGAACTGGAGCGACTTGTCCCCGAACAGGCGGTTGGCGGAGACCAGCAGCGTGGTTTTGTCTTTCTTCCTGTACAGTCGGCAGTTCAGTTTGGCGAAGAAGAAGTGGATCATATCTGATGTTTTCTCCTTGATGGTGTCAAACTGAAACACCTGCGGATGGAAACATCGGGTCGGGTCAGAGTTCACCACTGACTGGATGTGGAGCACAAACAGATTTTACCTAAATTTTTATTCACTTTTCTTTAAATGTTACAGAGTTTTAAAATTTGGGCTTAAAATCACTGAATCTTAAAATTAGAATTTATTTAAACACTAAAATAATCTTAATGTGATTTTTTTTATCCAATTCTTACCTGGTCAATAAAATAAACAATGTTTTAATTAAAGAAATTGATTTTTTATTTTTTTAGCTTAACACTTTCTTAACTTTGAAAATGCTATTTCGTTAGTAATTTTTTCAAATTAAATTCTAAAGCATTGATTTTCTTGACTTGACTTATAAACATTCAGTTGAGTAAAGTTCAACATTTGTTTTGACGTTTTAGCTGTTAAAATTATTCAAGTAGTTAGGCTCTTATATACATGCTCTTATTTTGAAGTGTTTAAGCAACAGTTCTGTTTCCTCTCCTCACATTCTTCACCGTGATGTTGACGGTTTAGCGTTAGCAGAACTAATGTTTAAGATTAGCTTTTTAGCATTAGATCTTGCTAAATACCATGTGGGTGTCATATTTAGCATTAGCAGGACCAATGTTTATGGTTAGTGCTGTAGCATTAGCTTCTGACAAATACCATGTTACCATAATGTTTTAGTGTCAGTGAAGCTAATGTTTAGGACTAGCACTTTAGCATTAGTTTTACTAAATGTTATGTTGGTAAAGCACTTTAGGATTATCAGAACTGTTTATGATTAGCATTTAGCATTAGCTTCAACTGATACCATGTTGGTGTAGTGCTTTAGTGTTCACTATTAGCTTCTGCTAAATATTGTGTTGGTGTAGCATTTCAGCACTGTAGCGTTTATGAACTGTTTATGATTAGCTTTTTAGCACTAGCTTCTATAAATATTATGTTGGTGTAGCACTAGTGGAGTTAATGTTCATGGTTAGTGCTTTAGCATTAGCTTCTTCTAAATATCACGTGGGCTTAGTGCTTTAGCAGTTTAGCATTAGCAGAGCTAATGTTAATGAGTAGCGATCAGGGTTAGTGCAGCTAGCTGTGAAGTTAGCGGTAGCCATCTCTGTGCTAATGTTTGAGGGATTCTGACCTTCATGATCTGCTCCAGTGTCTGGTTGCAGGCTCCCAGTTTGGTCATGGCGAAGGCGGTGGAGATGCTGAGGGGCGACATGAAGATGTTGCTATCTGGCGTCCGGCTGAGGGCCATCTGCTTGTACAGGGCCAGGGCGAAGCGGCCGTTAGCCTTCGATAGCTCCCACACCCTGGGGTTGACGGGCCGCGGCTCCGGGGTCAGTTCGTCCGCCTCGTCTGCCTCGTCCGGGTCGGGGCTGCGGTAGACGCAGCGCGGCTCCAGAGCAAGGTCTTTGGGTCGGGCGCTGCAGATGTCCAGAAGCTGCGCACTGGAAAGCAATGGCAACAATGCCAGAAGCAACCAGCAACTAGTAGTCCTCATCCTGGAAGGAGGAGAGATTAGCAAACCAATTTAGGAAACCAGAAGATTTCAGAAACGCTGAAGGGAGCCAAAACGTTTTAGCAAAGTTAACCTGAATAAATGCAACCTGGAAATGCAATTAAATAATGAAAAAGAAAAAGTATAATTAACCAAATATGGTTCAGTTTGACCAGATTATCACACAACCTGTAAAAAAATCACCTAATTAGAACCTGACTGACAGCAGGAAGTAGGCAAAAAAGATCCTAGAAAAACAAGACGCCCTGCAAAACCTGTTTCTGGCAACCGTTCCTCAAACAGCAACTTTACCTAAGACAGCAACTGTCCCTAAAACAGCAACCGTTCCTCAAACAGCAACTTTACCTAAGACAGCAACTGTCCCTAAGACAGCAACCGTTCCTCAAACAGCAACTTTAGCTAAGACAGCAACTGTCCCTAAGACAGCAACTTTACCTAAAACAGCAACTCCCCCTAAGTTGTCAGAACCGTTACAAAACAAAAAAAAACATGGATGTTTTGAAGTGGCCTAGTCAAAGCCTGGACTTGATTCCAGCCTTTAACTAGGCCACTCAGACTGGGAAACCCTCCAATGCGGCTGAGTTAAAGCAGAGTGACGATAAAATCATTTGATATCTCTCTAACGTTTTATCCCTTTTTCAGATGTTCAGGTTGCGTTGCTGTTTTAACAAACAGAGCAATAAAGTTTTTATTTTTTCAGATTTCAGTTGGACACAAACAGGAAGATTTTCCTTCGATTATTGATCAGAGACTTGAGGTAAACAGCAACAGATTGCCTCAACATCAATGAGGCCAAAAGGTTGAAGTTCAAGTAACTTTTAATTTCAGCAACATTAAAAAAACAAAACAAACAAAAACACAAACTTTCCAGAATCGGACCCAGAACCAGAATCATTCTGCTAAAAATGAGGAGTTTACCTGAGCAGGTCCGGTGCAGCGAGTCCAGGAGGAGAGAGCAGAATAAACAGGTCACTGTCCTGCAGAGCAACGGCAAATCCTCTTCAACCTTTGAACATCCACTCGCTGCCGTCACCATGACGACGAACCCCTCCGGAACCAATCGATACCAGAACGGGTCAGGACTCAGACCCAGGAACAAAACTGTATTAAAGTGTGTTAAAGCTGCAAAAGCTTTAACACACTTTAAATTTAGAAAATAAAATAAAAAATGTTGCTTTTGGGTTTACATTAGGTCTGAATAAATAAAAAATTGAACTTCAAAAATATTTGCAATTTCTCAGGTCAAATATTTGCTTTATGATGTATTTATTCTCAGAAAAGGAAACTTTGGGCAGAAAATTTTAAATTTGGGTAAAAATGTTACTTTTTGCTAAATTGACGTTTAAACTCAGAATGTGGCTGTTTTAAATGATTATTTATAGTTTCATGTGAAAATATAACTTTAACTATCTTAGAATAAACTTGAGACCAAAGAACTTCACAAGAAATTCTGACTTTATGAAACCTTTTTAAAGAAACCATCAAAACTAATTTTTCTGATGGCTGGTTCTAAAATAAAATTATAATTTATGTTTTGAGGCTAAAATATTGAGAATATTTTAACTTTAGAAATGTTTTTTGGAAGGATTTAACATCTGGATCTAAATTTATTTTCCTGTAAATATTTGATAAAAAAGATGAAAGTTGCTGAAGCAACAAGGAAGGAAAAATAAACCTACAGAAATAATTTAATTCAGGGTGAATATTATATTTAATATAAAATATAGAGCTAAATATATAATATAGATATTTATCTGTTTATAAGAATGAAAATTTGTCTTGTAATAATTTGTGCCACAGTTTGTATTGATAAATAGTTTTAAACATCCAGAAACAATTTATTTAAAATCTGAAGCAAATTTTATTGGTGAAATCATAAATATTAAAAAAGTGCAGAAGAAATTTCACATAAAACAAAAAAATAAGATCAGCTGATCTGACCGGGTTCTGATCCAAGAGAACCAGAACCTGACTTCATCTAAAGTTCACATGTATTAAAGAAAGTCCAGGTTTGGTTCTGGTTCTGGTTCTGTTGGGTCAGAACAGTTTGGGCAGCTCCCTCAGGCGGCTCAGGTCCAGGATGTTCCCGACCGATCCCTCCAGCTGCGGCCCGTTTGGACCGGTCCGGCCCACTGGCACTGTTCGGTTTTCTTTCTCCTCGCTGGCACCGGTTCTGGTTCCGGCCAGCAGCTGCATTTTGGGCCGCAGCTCCCGGATCAGCTGACTCTGTGGGAGGGACTTCAGGTTCAGAGCGTCGCTCAGCGGCTGTCGGGCCTCCTGACCTCTGACCTCCTCCTCGTCTTCTTCCTCCTCAATCAGGCTGTAGCGCCTCATGTACTTCCTGGTGGCCAGAGACATGTTGCTAGGCGACAGCAGGGAGTCGCTGCAGCTGGAGGGGGCGTGGCCTCCCAGGGACAGCCTGCTGAGCTGTGATTGGCTGAGGTAGCGCAGGGCGATGGCGTTGGCCTCCAGGCTCAGGTCCACGCTGCCGCCAGTGAACACACCGCTGCCCGTTGCCTCGGAGACGGTCAGCCTGGAGACGACCGCTGCTGGGTTGATGGTCGCCAAGGTGCTGGCGGAGAGAAACAACGGGTCAAAGGTCAAACGTCACCTAAAAGTAACGATTGTTTGCAAATACAGCAACTTTAAACAGTCACTGGTTGCCATGGTTACTGATGACGTTCATCTTGTTGCTTTTGCACCGGATAGTGTGTTGTCAGCTGACATCATCAGCGACCCAAACGGGCCGATAGAGGAGGCCGGGCGTGTCAAAGGGGCGGAGTCATGTGACCTCCAGGCACTGAGAGCCATTTTATAGCAAAGGGGTCAGAAACTACAGAATAAGATGATTAAATGGTGTTAAAGATGTTCTCTAATCATGATCAATTGTTCTTCAATAATCCTTTTGATGTACAAAAACCTTTCGGTTTTCAACTGAAAGCTTTTTAAATTAATATTTTATTGGGAATATTACCCTCAATTCATTTTGTGCTCCAAAATTCTTACACAGGAATTTTACAGCACAACCCAGTTACTATGTTACCTTCAGTTGTTATAAAAATGCTACAAATATTCAATTTTACTTAAATTAGGTCTCTGCCTCTTTAAGAAGCTTCTGCTCTTTCTGAAGCTCCGCCTCCACGAAGTCACCCAAACATGGCTCCTCTCTTAACCCTTTAATGTTTTTACCAGTGCAACAGTTCCTTTAATGAGCTCAGCAGATGTTTGCTAATTGCTGCAGGCTAGTCTGCAGGGGTTGAGCGGAGGAGGAGCTACACCTGGGAGGCGGGGCTGGGGTTCGCCCAGGCGTTTTGCACAGCTGAATGGTTGCCATGGAGATTGAAGGATTTCTCAAACATGAAAGGATTAAACTAACCCACCAGGTTTGTTTTTGATGAGGGAAAAACATTAAAACATGACGGAAAGATAAAACGTGGATTTTATGTGTCACTGCCCCTTTAAATCATTAGAACAGTGAAGTTTTGCTGGCTTCCTGCAGTGACGTTGTGTAAACCTGTATGAACCAGCAGGTGAGATCGGTACCTGGCCATCTCCACCGCTCTGATTCGGTTCTTGTCCAACTCTGTCAGATTTTCCGTATCCATGGCGACGCCAAGCTGCTGCAGCCGCCGCAGCGTCGCTCGGGTCACGGCGTCGCCATCCGGACTCCTCTTCTTCTTCTTTTTCTGGTCCCGCTCCCTGTCGGATGAGGAAGAGGACAACTGGGAGGACTGGGAGTGGTGGGAGGACTGGGAGTGGTGGGAGGCAGACGGGCTCTTCCTGTTGGAGTCGTCCTCTGCTTCCTGTCTGCTGTCCGACTCCTGCAGGCGGCTGCTGAGCTGAGTCTGAGGAGGAAGAAGATTGATCAGAACCAGTCCGCTGGAACCCATCAGAACCATCAGAACCAACAAAACCTCAACGTGTTTCAACAGGACGGAGAAATACGGCCAGACTGCCATATTTATTTATTTATTTATTGTGAAATTATGAGAATAAAAATGTACAAATAGGAGGAAAAAGGTTTTACTATGATCTAACGTGACCCGATTGAAGTCGGTTCTTCTAAACAGATTCAATCGTCTCAAAGTTCTGCTGATAATGATTTTTTTAATTGATGCCGACGTGAAAAAGATTAAAACAGATTCAAAGCACAGCTTCACAAGATGGATTCAGTACTTTATACTGGAATTATTGTGACTTTATTCTTGTATTTTTGAGAATTTATACTAATATTGTTGCAACTGTTGTAATTTTAATCTGGTAAAATTACAACTTTATTCTCCCATTATAACTTTGGATAATCTTATGACTTTTCTATTACTTTCATGACTCTCATATTATAATACAACTATAATACAACTCCTCGTATTACTGCAATTTTATTCTCATCGTTATCGTTTTGTTTCTCTGAACTTTTTGTTTACAAAACCATAGAAGTGGAATTTTATTTTTTTTACACAATCTCTTAGAATATTAAAAACTCTATTGAAAAATCCCAGAATAATCCGTCCTGTGTTTCGTATCGGCTGGTTGATCTAATCCCTGACAGATGAGGTAATCCCGGCGTGGCCAAGCTCGGCTTTCTGTCCTTTTGGTTCTGATCCGATCAGAAAAGTGGGATTACCATCAGGTTCTGGTAGAAGCTCTGCTGCTCTGCTGGAGGTCCGTACATGCTGACGCTCTCTCCCAGAACCGGACTCTGCAGGCCGCCGGTGCTGGACAGAACCAACAGAACACGGGTTACGATCAGCAGTATCGGCACCGGCCCGATCAGTAAAACCGGGCCGATATTTACAGCCATCCTGCTGCAGTTTGTGTTTCAGGAGGCGGCTGGTCATGAGGTGTTTGTTTGGTCAAGTGCAGTGAAGGATTGTGGGTAGTTTAACCGCCCCCGTCGGCGGTGTGGTTGAGTTTTGGGAGAAATATCCGATATTGGTAAATATCAGTTATTGGCCAAAACAACATTATTAAAGCCAGACACATTTCACACTGATCCCAACCTAAAATTTAATGAAGAATCTTTAGTTCATACATATTGTAGAAATGTTTGTAGCCTTCTCCTGACTGATACCTTTGCTACCTGGCTTATCATAAACATCCAGTTTATGGTAATGAATTACCAAAACTGCAAATCAGAAATATATTTAATGTTTTTTTTCCTTTAAGGCCATCCTATCATTTCCAATCAGAAACAAACTTCCTGAATGACTGAAAGCTTCACCTCTTAAAGCTGCAGCTCCAACTCATGCGTCTCCAACTCATCGTTTATCGGCCATTATTGGTGGCTATGCTAACTAGCCTGAGCATTCATGACAGGCTGTGCGGAGGTTGATTGACAGCGCTAAGCCCCGCCTCCTGGCTCTGATTGGTTGTTTCTAGTTAGCACTGGGAGAAGACAGAGAAGCTAGACATTTTTCACAGATTATCTTTATAAAAGTTACGTACTGCAGCTTTAAGAGCAGAGACGTAACTGGACTGTTCTGGTCGGCTGCCCAGTATAAATCCACCTGATACCAGTTCATCCCAGTGGGATCCTGCCGTCTACCTGCGGGGGTCGGATGGGGAGAAGCTCGCTCCTTCCTCTGGCTTGTGCAGCGACAGGTCATGTGACGAGGCGGAGGCGCTGGAGGAGGGTGAGGGCGGGGTTCTGGGGTCGGGTTTGGGTTCCGGTTCCTCCTGCAGGAGCGGCCAGTCGGGACTTTGACCCCAGAACAGACTGGCACCTGCAAATAGCAGCAGCGTTAGAGGAGGAAACACATGGAGGCGAGAGGTGCTGGGAGGAGGCAGGCTCACCCGTTTCCACGGCGACGCTGGCGGTGCTCCTGGGCGTCGGCGTTTGGACCTGCGGGCCGGAGGTCTGCAGCTTCCCCTGGGCCTCCAGCAGCATCTGGACCTGCAGGACACAACCGGAACATCTGGGATCTGACACGGCATGTTCTGATCCGATTCTGCTGCATTACAACCTGTCGCCATGACAACAGAGCATTTCACCTCTACTAGCTTCAACCTGATCCAGAGAACAGAGCAAAGCTGTTTCTATACAATAAAGAAAAAAAAAGTAAAGGCCACAATAATATATAGAGAGAATAAAGTGATACAACAGTAAAATAAAGATGCAATCAAAGTAAGATTACATCTAGAAAAAGTAAAATACTGTGAGAATAAAGTTGTAATATCAAAATAACATCAGAATAAAGTCGTAATAACGTGAGAAAGTCGTTGCGTTAAAGTAGCAATTTTACACCAAAACATAAAACTGGGAATATTCTGGATGCTTTGGATCTATGTTCTGTTGGGAAACCCATCAAGCTGTTGAGTTTTTAAAGATGGCTTCCTCCTCTCCAGACCCTCAGCATGATGCTGCCGCGGCCAAGGAGACGAGAGCCCAGCTGCAGTTCTTACCTGAGCCTGCAGGAGGCGCAGCTGTTGGTCCTGATGCAGCAGCAGCTGGTAGGTGTCAGAGGTCAGGACTCCGCCCACTTTCTCACAGCAGGGATTCCCACAGGGGGGGCGAGCGAGGGAGGGGGGGTCTGCATGCCACAGGGGGGCAGGGGGAGCGTGGCTGCAGGGAGGAAGAGGAGGAGGAGGAAGAGGAGGAGTGGACAGATGGCTGCAGGGAGGAAGAGGAGGAGGAGGAAGAGGAGGAGTGGACAGATGGCTGCAGGGAGGAAGAGGAGAAGGAGGAGGAAGAGGAGGAGTGGACAGATGGCTGCAGGGAGGAAGAGGAGAAGGAGGAGGAAGAGGAGGAGTCTGTTTATAGGAGCAGAAAGGAGGAAGAGGAGGAGTTTGCTGATGAGAGGAGGAAGAAGGAAGAGGAGGAGTGGATGGATGTTTGGGGGTGTAGTGCTGTGAGGAGGCGAGGGGCGAAGATGCTTTTGGGGAGGAAGAGGGAGGAAGAGGAGCAGATTGCTGGATGTGAGGAGCAACAGCAGCAGGGAGGAGCGCTGGCGAGGGGAAGATGGAGGTGCAGTTGTGGGCGGAGCAGCAGGTGCAGGGCTGCTGCAGGTTGGAGTTCGGTGTGCTGTGGAGGTGAGGAAGAGGAGGAGGCTGTGCCGCTGATGAAGAGGCGGTGGGGGAAGCCGGCTTCCTGTTGGCTGGAGGTAGCCTGTGGGCGGGGCCAGAATGCTGCCCCCCGCTGTGATTGGAGGAGAAGCTGCCGTCGATCAGCAGGGAGAGTTCAGGAACGGACGGCTGGACGCGGCGAGCCTGGAACCGAAACGAACAGCGGAGTCGTTACAGGAAGTGAGAGTGTTGCCTAGCAACACAAACAACCTTGCAGCTCAATTTCCTGACACCAAAAATCATCAACTTATGTGTTTTTAAGAAATTGGGCCTTTTTGTAGAAGCACTAGAAACTGAAATAAAAAAATAAAGACAAACAAAATGAAATTTGCATATTTGTCCCTTTAAATGTTTCTCATTTATGTCTAACACTCATAAAATAAACCTGAGGGTTTATCCAGTTGGGTGAAGGGAGTTTTATTTAATCACAATAAAAATAATATTAAATTTTCTTTGTAATGAAATGCAGGGAACGGATATTTAGTGGCTTCAGGTCAGAGGTCGTGAATCCACCTGAGCTGCAGGAGGGTGGGGGCTCGGAGACGGTCGGGGAGAAAAGTCCTCATCCTCCACTCCAGAGTCCTGATCGCTGACGGACGGACCGGCAGCTGGAGGCGTTGCCCTGGCAACAGAACCGAACATCAGCGCCACGCTCGTCTTCCTCTGGGTCTGATTAGAAGAACTGGGCGAGTTCTGACCTGAAGGCGCCGTGAGCCGCTCTGAACGCTTCGCCCTGCCTGCTGTTGTCCTCTGGGCCCAACTCGCACCGCAGCGCTCCGCCGTCCACCGGCGCCACCTGCTGACCGGACATGTTGTCACCCAGCACCTCGACCCGGCAGGCCCAGGAACCAGAGCCGGTGGTTACCTGGTAGAGCGTGGCGGCCTGGGAGGCCGTCAGCAGCTGGAAGTCCAGCTGGGCTCCAGGTCCCGGTCGGGAATCTCGGCACTGGAAGAACTGAGGGGTTCTGTGGGTGGAGCCAAACATGACCAGGAGGAAGCAGCCGAGCTCAGACAGAACCCTGAAAAGCAGAGGAGATGGGATCATCAGAACTTCAGCCCAGAAACTTTTAACACATCAAAACGTTTTCAGGCACAAACGACTGAGTCCGTTCAGGAACAGTTGATTTTATTTTATTTTATTTTATAGTTATGTAATATTATCACATTTAAATTTCAGATTGATTGCATGCAGTATTTGGCCTGACCTGATTTTGTCATTATTAGTGCCGTCAACGTCAGTTAATGGAAACTTTAAACTGCTGCTGGCTATTACTTAGCAGCCCGTTGCCAGGTAACCGAAGTTGGGGTGGAGCTGCTTCTTACCCAGCAGGCTGTTGCTAGGCAACCAGAGAGAGAGTGAGTTGATTCCACCAACCTAGCTAAGCTAGCCTTGAGAGGTTTCCTGTGCCTACGTCTCCCAGAATGCCGCAGGGTTCTGGTTCAGAGTTCAGTGAATATTCTATCAACTCTATTATCTATTGATATTCAGTTATTGATTTATTGTCCTTCCGTTTGGTTCTGAATTGTAGTAAAACAGAATCAGGATTCTTTTGTGGATTGATTTTTTTGTCTCACCTTCCACAACCAGAACCAGAACAAGAACAAGAACCAGAACCAGAACCAGAACCCTCACCTGTCCTGCAGGGCAGAGCTGAACATGAACCTGAGGCTCCAGGCCCAAACCTGAGGGTTGTAGGCGTGTGTGACGCCGCTCAGCCAGCTGATGGGAGAAAGACGGAAACGTCAGTAAGCGTGTTTTCACCGTCCGTTTCTGTGGATTTGAAAACATTTGTGGACCTACAGGCCGACGAGCGGCAGGCTGGAGGCTTTGGGGTCCGACTCCAGCAGCAGAACCAGCTTCCTGCTCTGATCCATGGTCAGAAACCTGCCAGCAACACAAACGCATCAGCAGGAAGCGACGCCATCAGAAGATGGCAGTTTCGAAATAAAAACAGGTTTACTGGAAACAACAGAAACCCAAAACGTTCACTGGTAAAAAAATATAAATAAATAAATTAAATTTTCCAAAAGTTAAATGCTTGAAAACCCAAATTTTAGTAATTGATAAAATTGATTAATTTCCCAGCTGTAGGTCAGAGTAACGCTGTCTCTCACCCTCTCTGCCGGCCAGCGGGGGGCGCCGGTCGGCCGACGCTGGTCAGCGCCCTCAGCAGAGCGGTGGGGATGATGGGGACGGCGCGGACCGGCTGGACGTCCAGCGGGACGGCAGGACAGACGGCCGACCAGCTGAGGCTGAACGTGGCGGCGTCGGCCTGCTGCCGGCAGACAACGTGAACTTTGACCTTCAGCAGCTGGGACAGATCCAGAGTCTGTCTGCTGCTCACCAACTGCTGCAGAGCCTGAAACAGAAACCATCGGCTCAACGGCCAACATCTGGAGGACAAAGCTTCAAAAAATAAATACAATAAAAAACAGTTTGAAAACAGAAAAATTCAAGAACTTTCAAGGTAAATTTTTAAACTTTCCAAACTTTAGAGATAAAAACAATACAAATTAACTAAAAATGACCATTTTAATTCGCTGTCATTAATACTTTTCGTGATTGTACATTTTAAAACCCAGAGTGACAAAACTTGATGTTTTGAAATGTCTGTCTGTCTGTCAGCTCCCCCACTACCAACAACATACAACAATAACAACCAATTTCAATAACTTTAACATATAAAGTAAACGACAATCAATAAGTCACTGAGACATTAGGAATGATAAATATTCATTACATTAAAAAAAGTCTAAAATTATTTTTCATAAAGTTTTCTGCTGTTTAGCAAATAGAAAAAACTAACTGACTAATTCTAACTAACCTAAAACAAGAGGTTTAGTCTGATTTACCTTCAGAAAGTGATAAAAA
The DNA here is from genome assembly GCF_019740435.1 of Gambusia affinis. Taxonomy (NCBI): domain Eukaryota; kingdom Metazoa; phylum Chordata; class Actinopteri; order Cyprinodontiformes; family Poeciliidae; genus Gambusia; species Gambusia affinis. The sequence goes on along the minus strand of NC_057877.1, from coordinate 28,683,131 downwards.
ATAAATACATTTTTATCATCTTTAAAAACCTGGTTTGCTAAGTTTTCCAGATTTTGGCCTTTAATCCAACATCAGATTGCACTTTATTAAACTTTGCAGTTTGAATTCCAAGCACTTTTGGAAAACTTCATGCAGAATTCAAGAACTTTCCAAAGCTTGAAAACACCAAAATGAAATTCCAGCACCTGTACAAACCCTGGAAATCAACCAATCACCTTGAAGCAGTGGTGAAGCTCAGCCTCTGATTGGACAACGGCATCATGCGACGTCTCGGACTGGACGACCACGCAGGGGACCAGAACGTCTCCAGGAAGCAGAGCAGACGGCGCTGCGGTTCCGGCCTGATCCCGACCCGGATCGAAGCGGTCCAAGGTCACGGTGACCCCATCCTCATCTAGGGGTCACGGCAGAGGTCATGACATGGAGCAGATCGTTAGCTAATCATTAGCGGGTTGATAATGGACCGTTAGCGACCCAATAGCTATTTTTTATGGATTGCTAGCGGATCATTAGCGTTCCGATCGATCAGGATGGGAACCGACTCTCACCTTCGTTCACAGAAAGAGACCCCAGGAGGAAACAGTGGAGGCGGGGCTTGTTGCTATGGCGGGCGTGGCGCTGCGCCAGGCGCAGAGCTTTCTCCAGGAGGACAAGCCGAGGTTTTCTGCAAGGAGGCAAAGGTCAGAGGTCAGATATCTCGATTTTGTTGAGAGGTAACGACCCGATTCAATCACTGCACCACTAACCAGAACCGAACCACCATTCTTATAATAAATAAAATTAGGTGAAATGTTTTCACCTGAAATAAACAACTATAAGCAGATAATTGCAGCCACGTTTACCTGTGGGAGCAGAGCTGGAGGCGGAGCTTCTCTCCCGCTGCGCTGCCGTCCCACAGAGCCAAGCGGGATTTAGGGAACGCCAGCTGAGTGAGGGAACCATCAGAGCGCCTGCTGGTTGGAAACAGGAAAAAGTCAGACTTCTGGGAAAAAAAAGTCACATTTCTGAGATTGTAGCTTCAATCATAAGATTACAAAGTTACATTTTTGACTCTTCTCAAAATTCTGAGAAATAAAGTCAGAATTAGAATACTTTAAAAACCGGAAGGATGAATTTTGAGTCATAATTCCGATTCTTCCCTCCTAAAATATTAGAATCAGAATTTTTACTCTTTTTCTCAGAATTCTGGGGGGGTAATCTGAATTATTGAATTAAAGTCAGAATACCAAGAACTAAATGAGCTTAGTTACAATTTTAAGTTTATATTTACTCTAACTGTGTTGACAAACAATAAGAAATTCTAAAATTTTAATTATAAGTTCCTTAGAAAAAAAGTCAGAATTATGTAAATTTAAAACGTGACAATTTTGAGATTAAAGTAAAAATTTAAATATAACCACAAACTTATGAGTTCATGTCTCATAATTAAGACAGTTTTATTTTAGAATTGTTACTATCATATTTTTTATTTAGCTTGTGTTCCTCAAATGCAGCGCCTTTTAACTAGTTTAAATTTTAAATGCATCCAGTTCTTGGCAACAAATTAATGTTCATAAGGTCTAAAGATTAAAAGTTTTCCAAACCTTTAATGTCCTGGTTTTGGTTACTAACTCTCATCCACCCTTAACACACTCATATGCTAAATATTTCATATTAATCTGGTTATAACAATAATGAACAGAACTGGCGGAAATGGTTCAAACGTTGACGTCTTGTTTTGGATGAAGTATTTGTAAACATTGACGCCATTAAACCTCTCAGCGCTGCTCGGCTGTTTGTGGAAGCCATAACAGTTAAATCACCTTAACAGTTAAACATCATCACAACAAACTCACCTTCTTCTCATGTTTTCTGGAGTGAAAACCTCCTGAAGAATTTCCCGGGGCAGGGCCTGCAGGTTCACCGGGTAGCTCATACTTGCTGAGGCCGGTGAAGTGAAGCAGTGAGCGGTGGATGAAGGACGGTAACACCGGGGTCCCCGCAGCTAACGCCCGCTGCTAACCTCCCGCTCCGTCCGCATCGGCTCCGTCTTAACTCCACGTATCGGGCAAAGTTCCACTCCTTTAGATGACTAATGGACGTAAGAGAAGCTTTCCTCAAAAACTGTTTTCATCTTTGTTTGTTAGAACTTGTTTAAAAAAAGATAAAAATAAAAATCCACTGACATCTAAAGACAAGCCCCGTTTAATAATGGCGCTGATTCTATGTCGTACTGGCGGGGTGAAGGAATGGACCAATAAGAAATGTCCTCACATTCAGTCTGACCAATGATCTTCCGCTTTGTTTCGCGTCAGCAGTTGTCGTAGTCGAATGTGACAAACTGTTACTCGACACTGCCTTCTGCAGGCCGACGGGAAAACATGGTTTTTCAGATCCTTAGCAGCATGTTGCCATGACAACACGATGGTTGTCAACGGTTTTTATAAGGGGCAAGAACAGGGGTGCTGAAGTCCAGTCTTCGAGAGGTACCATCCTGCAACTATTAGGTGGATCCTTGTTTTGGAACAGGGAGGTCTGAAGGTTGGAGGATGGGAACTTTGGAGGCCCATCACCATAAATAAATAAATGTAAACAAAAATCATACTTATGATGTATAAAGTATTTCAAAGTGCAAATTCCAATCCAATAAGTAATACATTATCTGTTAAATAATACTTTTAATTATATTTTACTTTTAGTTATTTATAATTATGACTTGCAAACTAATATTGTGACTGTTTATATTCCATTTAGTTAGTTAGTCTCATAAATAGTATTTTTTTTAGTAGTATTGCACAATTCTATTTTTTTTAATAAAAATAAATTCTTAAATATTTATAATTTTATTTATGAAGGTTTTGAGATAATGAAATAATGCTGAGATTACTTTTTAAGATTGGTATCTGTAAAAATAAACATATAAATAAATAAATCTACACATAATGTAATTTCACTTCACAATGACAATTTTCTTTTATTTTCATGAAATGATTGCACTTTTAATTTGGCACTATGGATTTTTGTGTCATGAAGATTTATAGTTGTTTTATGTTTATGACTCATTAGAACCTAATAATTTACATTTTTCTGCTCTATAAACTTTTAGAAACACCAAATATGTCTTAATACAAATTGTGCCACTTTTTACTATTTCATAAGAACTTTAATCTCACAATTAGCTCTTATTTTAAAATTAGAACTATGTCTCCTTATTAGGATTTAGTTAATTGTTATTTTTGCATTTCATAGTTACATATTTGTTTATAATAGTGACTTCTAAACTCATAATGACATTATTTTACTTTCAATTATTGTTACTATTTTGTATCCATTTACAGTGATGAAATTTAAACTAACATTAGGATATTTTCTTGATAAATTCTAACTTTCTATCTTATAACGGTGAATTTTTTTAAAACATCATAATGACTTCTGAATTTATAATTGTTATCATTCACGTCATCATCACTTTACATTTATGACGTCCAAACAAATGAGTTTAAATCTTTTAGTTGTGACTTTGAATCTCCTCAATCTAACTTCTGATTGTGACTTTTAATCTTGCAACTATGACATGCAATGTGAAAGCTTTTATTTTTAAATGTGTTTCCATGGATACAGGTGTTAAAAAATGCACCCTCTGAATTATTTGTGTACTGCTGGATCATTTACCATGACATAGACTCATTTCCTGAAAAGCGATGCAGAGAGGAATTATTTATTAGCGTGTTACATGACTCGGCTGCAGCACAGAGAAAGAAACCAGCTACTGCTATGGTAATACCTTCGAATGGATCAGAACCTCTGTCATTTTGTAGTTTTAGTTCTCTAACATCTTTAGGATCTTTGCTTCTCTTACATTATCAATGCACCAAGTTGAAAAGTGTTTTTCAACCCTTCAATAGTCAATAAGTAACTATACCTTTTTATCCAGATATTTTCTGCAACACTTATAGATTGTTTTAGATGTTTATTATGCTAAAATTGTCATTATACATTGAAATTTCACTTTTCTTTGTACATAGTTCAGGCAGTATGGACTAGATCATTTATGGCATTTGGTAAAAATGCTGATGGAAATCCCAACAGGAGCAACTTCAGTCCTTTCTTAGTCTCAGTTCCTTATATTTGACTTTTTGACGGCTCTCTGTACACAAACAGGAAGATCAAATGTATGATCACAGGTTTTGTGTCAGATCTTTTTCTGTAAAACAAGACTTTTTTCCCCTGTTGTTTGTAAGACCTCCCACTCCTACTTTTTTCCCTAGTATCTCCAGTTGCTGTTAATTTCTACTATTTTGAGCTCGTTTTTCTTTGGAATTGTTCTAATTATTTTACGCATTTAGAGAAATTTGAATAAATAACACTCCATTTACTTTCTGTCAGTAGCTAAAGAGACAATGCAAACAAGTTTCAATTTTCTTTTTCATCAAAATCTTTTGTGTGTAAACAAAAATTTCTTATTCAGTAATATTTCACTTAGAAGGCACAATTAGAAAACCTGTCTAATGACTATGACTAAATTTACAACTGAAAATTTCTAAATAATGAGTCTTAATCTAATGTTTTTACTATATCTAAATACAGCTTTCAGTATATTGAGTATGACTTCAAAACTTCAAACTACAACTTTATATATTTTATCTTTGCATTAAAAAAATTAGTCACACTGTTGCCCTTTATTTAGACAAGAAACAAGTAGAGAGAGAAAGGAGGGAAGAAATAATAGAACAGAATGTCTCAGGAATCACATTTATTTATGATATTTATGTACTCAAATTACAACTTTCTTCTTTATTACAACTTGACTATAATATTTATGACTTTAAAGATCTTAATTTCGGCTTTTTAAGTTTCATTATGACTTTAAAGCTCATAATGTTGAACTTCTTATTTTATGATTAATCTCAAAACAATAAGCTTGTGACTATAAACCTCAGCACTATGACTGAAATCTCATAATTACAAAACATATTTCTTATTTTTCTTAAACTCATAATAACCACCACAAAACTCTGGGTTTCAAATTCATAACCAAATAGTACTATCTCGTAATGTTTTGGAAACTTTTGTTGTGTGTTGGAAGATTTTTTAATCTAGTATTCTTATTCTAATAATCAAATTTTTACAGTACTTAAACTTATATTTGTGGAGTTTTTACAAAGTGGCATTAACGGGCTTCCATACTTGGGGTCGCAGATTTGCATTTTGTTTTTGTTTTGTTTTGGGGGGTTTTCGAGACAACGCCCACTAGCAAAGAAAGCCCTTCAGAGGCTTACATCTTCTTTTGCATAGACGATCTCGGCTCTTTGGAACGTATCCTCTTTGTTATTGCGCGTTAGCCAATCCCCACTCGAGTCTAAGAAGCAACGCCTACATATTTAGTAAATCTGTCCAATCACAGGCCCTCCTCCAGCCATTTTGTCGGTCGATACTAGTTTGTGGATGGGGGAATCCTGCTGGCCGCTGGCTGGAACCTGTTGCTCCGTAGTTCCGTGTTGTGCAATGGACGGGTGAGTTATCTCATCGACTTCACTGCTCTTCTTACATGTAGTTTTGGACTATTTACTTCCATATGAGACCAGACACACAAACATGTTGAAAGGTGCTGTAGTTTTCTGCAGAGTATTGCGTTCTGTTGTTGTGAAAAGAAGCTGTCGGAGAAGTTTGTGTTTGTCAAAAAAAAACAGGAAACGAAGCTACGTTAGCAGAGTTAGCCGCAGTGCTAGCCTCTCAACGGGCCATTATCTGCGGGGACAAGTCCCCTAACACTATCCGGCAGTACACTGTCATATATTTACCCGGAGAAAGAAGGTTCATAGCCGCTTTTGTCTAGCTTATGTCCGGTTTATAAATAATTTGCTGGAAGAGTCTCAAACTTCCAGCTCTCATCTCTACGGCAACGATGTGTCTCACGCCCACTGCTACTGTTTTAGCACTTTGAGGAAGTGAAAAAACAAATAAAAAGTAACTTATGGGACACAATTCTGAGCCGAATTAGCGAATTATTGCTAAAATACATTTTTAGTTGCTAAACAGTTATTTAAGTGTCTTTTTTGCTTTTAAAGATTGAGAAGAAATGTAAGTGAATGGAACTTTACATGGAGTTCTGTTTCGAACCAAAGTTGTAAACGGAAGTAATTTCTATTACTGAAACTACATTGATTGGTGGATTTTATTGATTATTTCTTTACTTTTTTGTAAGTTTTTAAAATTTTTTTCCTTTTGTTAACGTATTTAACTTGATAAATGTTTTGTTTAAGCGACAGACAAATGCGTAAAATAACTCAAAGAATGCTTTGATCCAAAATCAAAGCTATCTTATTAACCCAAAGGAAAATTTGTTTTACAATTTTTCCCTAATTTTGTTATATTAAAAACTACATTTTGAACAATATTTACACGTGAGGAAACATTTAGCAAATTGTGAGTTGAGATTTGAAGGAGTTTAATTTTAGTTTTAAAAACGTTTTAAACTAGTTTGAGATCAGATTTTAAATGAAATCATTACTAGAACAGAGCTGAACCTTCTGAGGTGTTTTTGTTCACCTTCACATGCTGTGCGTTGCATACTTCTGTTTAAGGCATTAATGCCATTTCTTTTTAAGAACTTTTCATTTTCCTTAGTTTAAACCCTCTGAACATTTAGTTTTAGCTCCTCTTGATGTTTTGCTGTATCACCAGTCTAGTCTGTTAACAAACCCATAAACCCCTGAAGGCCCCACCAGGCGACTCTTCTGTTGCTGGAGAATATTCTTCATCAGGAGTCATCCTCACACCCTGCGGGGTTTTCAGCCCGACCAGCCGGTTTCTCACTCATCCTACGTAGCTCTGAAAAGATCACACACCTCTGGTAAAGCGCCATGTGTTTGTGACTTTTAAAATTCTGCATGTTATCTGTTTTGGGGAGTAAATGTAAAAAAAAAATAAATAAATAAAAAAAGAAGTTATTGTAGCACCATGGATGTGTTTACATCCTAATATCACCGCATTAAAGCAGCTGAGGTTACGTTCAAGATGGAGGACGTTACAATCTAAACGTCAGTGACCTTTGACCTAAAACCTGGAGGTCGCTGTACAGAAAGTGGAAGAATAAATCCAAAACCTTCATGTGTGGAAATTGTATCAATCAGTCAAGGTTATTTGTGCAGCACATTTCAGCAAACTGCATTTATGCACAGATCCGGTTACGAGTGCACAAGTAAGACTTATTTCACGGTTCGGGAGCTTATACAATATTTATACAATATTTATACAATATTTATATGATCGGAGGAAACAAAGTCAAAAACCTGCTGAGATTATTTATGTTCAAGAGCGAAACGATTCTTTTGAACGACTCTAAGCCAGTTTTAGTTAGTAAGAACTGTTCTTTGTTTTTTATGACTTTACTTGCTTATGACACTCTTCTGGATTGTCAACAGGTGTTATTTTTAATTAAAAATGATTTAATCAGCAAATAAATCCATTTGAGAGGAATGGGTGAATAATTTTTATATTTCATAGTGCAGAAGAAGATTTTGTTTCTGCTGAGACAACTCAAGTCTGCTTTTCTTTTATTGTGCTTCCAAGTTACAAACAACCCTAAAATGTTAATAATGTTCACACTTGGTAGTAAAGAACTTATTTTTTTGTTTTCATATGTTTGACATCATTCAACCCAAATTTGACTTTTTCATGCCAGTCTGAACTAGGACTGCGTTGATTAGTTTCCTGGCGATTGCCAATCTTTAAGGAGTCGGACCTGCCAGTTTTTATTCAATACCATCTTTTTTTTCTTTTTTTTTTTTTACATAAAACACAAATCTCTAGAAGGTGGAAATAAACATTGTTGCTAATATCGGCCCAGATTCACAAACTGGATCAGCTTTGTCAAAAAATGACTAAAATCAGGAGATAAAATATTAATTCTGGTGCATTTTGCACGTTGTTTTATTGTATATAACTTCAATTGAACCAAGTGGATTTATTATAGTCTAATGTTTTAGCATCTCAGAATTGTGGATTTTTCAGACTTCTCAGAGCCGCTGTGTTTTCTCCGTGGGAATCACCGTCTTCTTTCATTTCTTTTGCAAAGATTTCTTTTCTGCGAATTGCTGAAGGTTTTTCACAAATCCAGAAACTCAAATGTTTGATCGATTTTTATTTATTTTTTATTATTATTTTTTTTCCTCTGTGTCCACAGAAAGCTTGTTTTGTATTTATTGTAGCATAGTGAGACGTCTCTGTCTGCTGTAGGTTTACTTCAAGATTTTGCCGATAATTTTGTTCAATCTTTTCAGTTAAACGTTTTGACAGATTTTCCTGAACCAGTAGGAGTAAAACCAACAGAACCAGGTTCCTAAAAGCTGTTGGACTTGTTGCGGTTTGCTTCAGAAGTTTGTTTAAGGTATTTTGGTTGACATCAGGGTGTATTTGGTTGACTTTTGGAGAAAATGATTTGCTAACCAAAGCAGATTTAACAGGAACAAAACATCTGCTGTGATCAAAGGCATGTTCATTATTTGCATCATTTATCATTTCCTGATGAAAATATCGCCTGACGACACGCAGGAATTTGTTTTTTATGTTTCTGTAAGAATGAGGATCAACAAACTGTCCATGCTCCATCATTCAAACCCTGTGCTTTTATTTCCAGACTTTTAAAACGCTACATTTAGTCAGCCTTGTGTTTTCATACAAAATTCTGCATAGTTTTCACAAATGTAATGTTTTATCAAAGTTTGAGAAATCCTTAATCTCCAAGGCAACAATTCAGTTTCTAAAATGCCTTGGAGGATGTAGCCCCGCCTTCAAGGCACAGCTCCTCCCACACTCAGCTCCTTCAGACTAGCCAGCAGCAATTAGCAAACAGCTGGTGGAATTGCTGAGCTCATTGTTGGAGCTGCTGCTCAGAGCAACGCTGGTAAAAACATTAAAGGGTTAATAGAGGAGCCATGTTGGGATGACTTCTTGGAGGCGGAGTTTCAGAAAGAACAGGAGATTTTAAAGAGACAGAGGCCTGATTTCAAGGCATTAAATCAGGAAGTCAAATTTCTAAAGTCATATTTGATACATAAAGCATTTTCATAACTTAAGTTAATATAGTTACTTGATTATGCTTTAAAATGGACAGTGTGCCTGAGAGACGCATAACTAAGTATTTTGGAACACAAAACAATATCGTCAGCATAGAGTGTGATCTTCTCAGTTAAATTACAATAAAACAATATAAATGAATTAAAGAACACTTAATTTCATTTTACCCACATCTTCATATTGTTGTTTCTGAGTTTTAGAGAAGAGAAGACATTTTCCAGAGTCTTAACTTACAAAGTAAAATTTCTTTTAAGTATTTGGCATTTTTAGCATTTTCATAACAACTGATGTTAACATAATTACTTAATTGTGCTATAAAGTGGAACAATGTGCCCGGAAAACACATAAAATCTCCCCTTTAAATATGACTGATGTTTCAACTGCACCAGTCAGTGGAAAAGTTTGATCTAATGCAGCTTTAGTGGCTTCAGTTCTGACCCACATTGTTACACGTTGACTGTTTAATTCCAGCCTAAAACATGATTATTTTGGGTTTGGTTCCAACTGTAGAAACGGTTCTGTATGAATATTTAGTCTGAGTCATGATTTTAGAGCAGAGTGACCCAGAAGCAGTTAAAACTAATAATAATAATAATAATAATAATAATAATAGTTGGTGGTGGTGGTGCAGCGGCTCTGCTTGGTCTCACCCTGCCGTCTCTGCTGGGCTCCTCTCCCGTCTCCTCCTGCCTCTCCGCTCGCGCCGTCTCTTTAACCCTGACCGTTTTCTGCCCTTTTATTTGTTTATCATTTTCTTTTTGCTGTTTTTGAGTTTTTCTCCCTGCTGCTTCTAACATGCTTTCTTCTCTTCACAGCAGTGTCCACCACGATATAACAGTTGGTACTAAGGTAGGCACCTCTGCTTGTTCTTCCTCCTGCTTTCTGTCCTTTCTGCTGGTTTGCTGCTCTGTTTGCTCACATTCCAGTTTGAGGATTCATCTTTAAGCTTTCTGTGGTTCTAATTGATTATTACCTGCAAACTAAATCTGGTAAATAACGGTTATCGATGGTGATGGATTAGAAATCACAGTTCAACACTTTGGAGTTCCTAAAATTTACCCAGATTCCTTCTTGTTTCCTGATTTTTCTGGTTTGTAAGTGGAAAAATCTGATCTTCATGATCTCTATAAATGATTACACTGCAAAAACTCAAAATCTTACCAAGTATTTTGGTCTAGTTTCTAGTGCTAATTCCTTGGTAGACTTAGTATTTATGTATTTTTTAAATTAAGATATAGCCCAAACCTTCTTCCTCTGAGGCCAAAACAGGCAAATTTAATGTACTCATTGGCCAAAAATAGAATTTAAGCTCATTTTTGAATTTCATAATTTTGTGGTTTTGTTTTACCTGTTAAATCTATAAATCTTCAGAGATCCAAAACAAAAGTAAAAGAAGAAAAACTGATCATTTTAAAAACATTTGTCCAAATCTTTACCTTGCTTGACTTTTGCTTGAAATAATCAAAATAATTTCAGAGGCCACAAATGGCCCCCAGACCACAGTTTTAACACCCCTCATAGAGGTGCTTCATTTAAGTTAGTAATTCCTTTAATATTGATTATTAATCACGATTAATCGTTTAAGCTCCAAATTAAAAAACTTGGTTTATATTCACTTTTCATCTCAGCTCTTCAGATAAATTCCTGCAGAACTGATTTTTGCCAAGTAAAAATATCACTTTGAATTTTACTGTGATATTTTGTTGTACTGTTGCAATTAAAATAAAAATTATGCTAAAAACCCCCCCAGTATTTTTACAACTGTATGAATGTGACTGCATGACACAAATACTGCTATTGGAAAAACAAACACATCTAGTCATATTTTCAAAGTTACTGATATTTATTGATGGTCCTCTGTAACAAACGGGTGGAGAAAATAGTAAAAACTTCAGATATTTAACATCTTACCTGTTGCCACGGTAAGAAATGTTCAGCAGTAGCAGTTATTGGTTCCACAGATCTGTTGTGATAATTCTGGTTTAATTTGCTGGTTTTTGTCACGTTGAGTCGCAGCAGCCATACTGCAGTTTGTTTCTGGTCGTGTGAACAGCGTCAGGCCGATTTATCACATCTCTAAGGAATGCAGTAATTGGGCAGTAAAACTGGAAGACACCAGAGCGTGTTGGAGCATTTACAGCCGACGATCCGCTGAAGACAGACGAGTCTTCACGGCGGGACGTCTTTATTTTTGACTGAGGAAATGTTTAGGTGTGTGATCGCTCCAGCGATATGTTTCTGCTGTATTTGGTGTGACTGTTTAAATTGATTGCTCTGCATCTCAGAAACTGCATGAAAGTGTTTCTGTTCAAGGTGAGAGCAGGAAGTTGTGGATTTACTGTCAGGATTTCTGCAGGTCACCTCAAACTTCCTACTGCTTAGCTGTCCAAAAAGCATAAAAACACCACAAATCCAGCGCTGCAGTGGTTAAATGCTGCAATGCATTATTACCTGGATTGAATGATATGTTTTATGGCGCCACATTCCTGCTAAAAACCCTGAGGAATCACAACACCTTTATTAAAGGGGCAGTATCATGTGAAATTTACATCCTGTTATTATGTTATTTCCTTTGATCCTTTCATGTTTGAGAAATCCTTTAATCTCCACGGCAACCATTCAGCTGTTCAAAACGCCTGGGTGGACCTAGCCCCGCCTTCGAGGCGCAGCTCTTCCCCCACTCAGCTCCTTCAGACTAGCTGGCAGCAATTAGCAAACATCTGCTGAGCTCATTATAGGAGCTGCTGCTCAGAGCAACACTGGTACAATGTTGTTAAAGGGTTAATAGAGGAGCCATGTTGGAATGACTTCATGGAGGCGGAGCTTCAGAAAGAGCAGGAGCTTCTTAAAGAGACAGAGGCATAATTTCAAGGCGTTATATCAAAAAGTCAAATTTCTGATAAGTTATATTTGATGTGTTTACAGACTGAAAATGGTGGAAATTTGTAGTTTTTATGCTTAAATGGAGAGAATAAATAAAAGTTAACATATCTTAGGGCTGAACAATATGGCTGAAATATGTATGATACAAATATGTATCATTTATGAAGCCACCACCTTAGCTTAGTTAGCTTCAGCATGGCTAACGCCTTTCCTCTGTATACATCCCCCAGAATGCAGTGTGGTTCTGGATCAGACTTATTGTCCTTTGATATTGAGATATCAAAGGACAATATTATTGATTTATTTTATTATTGTATTTTATTATTGATTTATTATCCAGCTATAACATTTTTTCCCCAAACTTTCCCAGTTGAGTGAAAATAAAACCGTACTTTCTTTTACTTTTAATGAGACGTTTAGTTTTTAAGCTGGTTTCCAGTTGTCGTGTTTATTGCGGATCGCTTATTAAACTTTTTGATATTTGAGAAATGTTGTTAGCATGTGTTCAGTCCTGCCTTGCTTTCGTTCCTGAACGCGGCGTTGATCAGGAGAAACGGTCATATCTGATCAGACAGCAGGAAGTGATGCGATGAGCGGGGGCGGCGTCCTCTCCGGTTTCCTCCTCTCACCTCAGGCGAGTAACTTGAAGCCAGGCTGAGTGCTAACCCCAGGTTCTGTTGGCGAGACCAGAACCGCCCCAGATAATCCACAGAAAGGAAAGCTGCAGGTTTCAGGAATTCCCAGAATCCCAACAGGTCTGTGAATGTCGGGAATAATCCCAGATAAACTGATGTTAGGAAGAAAACTGGTAAAATGTTCCAGTTGACATTTGTTTCCAGGTGATTAGTTTGATGAGTGGTAAAGGGGCCAGCAGGTGAACAGGGTGGAGTCGTGTTCAGACAGGCCTACATTTATGATAAAAACATCTGAGGGTGTCTGGGAAAGCATGGAGCAATTCCTCATCTGGTTCAATGAGTTTCTTTTTAGATGATTCCTGTGAATCTGGTGATTAACCTGATTCAAGATGCATCGTCTTTTATTTATAAGTTGGATCTCTTCCTACACATGGGCCTGTTTGCTATGAAATAAAAGTGAAATAAGAATGTTTATTAAAATACAGATCCTCTGTGTTGCACCTAAAGTGGTCCCTTGAAAGAAGACTTTAATTGGTGGGTAATATTTGCCTGAAATAAAGATAAAGGAGTCTGTCTGCATAAAGCACCTGGTCAGATTTGTATAATTCATGAATTGTATTTGAGGATCACAAAATAAATCAGTCCAGGTACCAGAAATGGCTTCGGCCCGCACTTTGGACACTTATCATCTACAACTGCAAAATGAAATTCGGCATTAATTCACGGCAGCCCGGTTCAGTCCGCTTTAACCCGACTCCAGTCCGCTTTAACCCGACTCCAGTCCGCTTGTTTAGAAAGTCCAGTTCATCTGTGGCTCTACCTCCAAACCTCAGTCTGGGTTCAGTTGAAGTGAACTCTGGTGCAGTTAGAATGTGTATGTGAACGCCAAGCGGACTGGAGACCACTACAAAATCAGGAAGTGGACTACAGCGCAGGGCATTCTGGGTAAATACAACCAAAACAAACATGCTAGGCTAGTGCTAGCAGGAGAAATGGCTCATTGTCTTTAAAAAAAGACTAAAGAGAAATCCTTGATGCCACTTCATTTTTCTTTCCTTTTGGTGAAGAAGGAAGTTGCGCTTAGTGTCTTCTGTGTCATTTCCTTCAGTGGTTCTTGGTGCAGCGCCCCCACAGGCCAGTAAGGGAACAGGTTGCTCAAAGGGTTTGGTTGGTTTGACTCAGAGCAGAGAAAGAACCACAGTAGCTGCAGAGGGAACCAATGTTTCATCTTTGGTCACCAATCAAACCAAATCTATCGAACTATTACCAGGAAAAACGGCCTTAAAGAGAAACAGAATCTTAAATGCAGAAATTGTCGTGAAATTACACAGGAACCAGTTTAATTCAGAAACATGCAGCTTTATCTGGAAGCAGCAGAGGTGGGCAGAGTGGCCAAAAGTTTTCCTCTAGTAAGGGGAGTGAAACTTCATAATAAAATTACCAGTAAAAATAAAAGGTACAGCATAGTAAGAACTCTCCTAAAAGTAATTTTTTCATAAAGGTTTCTCAGGTAAATTTCATTTAAACCATGGAAACAATTCCTGAGCTTCAGTTTTCTATTATCGTTTCCATCAACAATGATTTATTTTCAATCCCTCACTGATGCGGATCAACCAGCCGCATCATCAGTGATGTCATCAGAAGGAGCAGCGTGGCGGTTCTGTCGTTTCATGGCGGTTAGCTGGCGGCTCCTTTGTCCGGCAGCTGTCGGCCGGAGATGGAGACGGAGATAGAGGGCTCAGCGGAGAGGAGCGCTCGGGTTTCTGCTGCTTTTATTATTCATGGGAGGATCGGTAATCAGATCCCCGCAGCTTTATACAGGTAGAAAGAAAAAGCCAGAAACCTTTGGCTTCCTGCAAAGATGAAACGATGAGGCAGCAAAACGAGGCAGAGAAATGTAGCGTAACGATGAAAACCATTTTATTTTATCTCCTTCAAACAGCCAGCAGCCTCTAAAATTTAAAAAAGTCCAGATCAATAATGGTTCTTCAGACTTTTGAGTGTTGATGTTTGTTCCGATCAACACGCCGACTGTTTCCATTTCAAATATGTGCAAAAATTAGTCAGTTTTCCACCAATGTGAAAAGAAACCCAAGTCTGAACCGTAAGTGATCCACGCCATCTTGGTAGGCAATCCAAGCAATCAATCCATGGCTTCCAGACCAACAAACAATCTTGACCAATGTGAGAGAAAAGATTCATGAACAAAATGGCGGCTGTCCGGATCGACCCGTATGACAAGGAGAAGAAAAATGTCCGACAACGTGGACAAGCTGCCTCCAGTCTCATACTACGATACAACGACCTGCTGAACATGAAGCGTGCGTCCAACCTGGAGGAGCTTCACGGCCTGAACTCTATGAACACAAACAATCAGAGTTTAAACGGCTTTTTAAAGGACGTACAAACTGAATAAAAAGGTTTAGTGACTGGCAGAATAAGTACATGTAGTAACAAACACGCAGGCTAATGTAGCTAATGTATAAAAATATAAAAAAATATATTTATCTCAGTATTTCACAGTGGTGGGTAAAGAGCTCCTGCCTACCAAGATGGCGCGGATCACGCCCAGTTCAGAACTTTCCGTATTAAAGCGCAAAAATTCATATTTATTTTAAAAAACTATTTTTTTTTAAGGTTGCCTCTTTTATGTTTAGGTAGAGTTTAATGTTTTCCAATAACATAATTACCTCATCAGAGATACATCTACTTTTTTTTTAACTTAAAAATGTACCTAAGTTTTTAAAAAAAAATTTTTGTTGTTAAATCTTAACTGAAACCTTCACTCTGGGTTTCTTGTGAAACATTGAGGTTGAACTCTGTATTTGGAGTCCTTCAGTTTCAGTTTGCTGAATGAGACTCTGCCTGTTTGTCAGCATCTGCTTTTCATTGAACTGGTTCAGGAATTTACCCTCCGGCTCCCTCTGCTGGTGGGGCAGGAATCAGAGGCTGCAGGTGATGATCAGTTTCTAGTGTTCCTGCCGTTTGATTCAAATTCAGTCCACATTTACATCTGTGGGGCGCCATCTGCTGGTAGAAGTGTGTCACTGCATCACTTTCCCTGAATGTAACGATGGGTTTCTGCCCAACAGGAGGAAAACTCATTAGCACACCTGTGATTTTCTACCTCCTTAATTCAGAAAGTATTTTTTTACTGTTTGCATAATTAAAACTTCAATGTTTTGAGGCCGATATTAAATGTGATCCATTTAATTTGTTTATTTCCCAGAGAGGATCCGACGAGCTTTTCTCCAGCGTCTCCAACGGCCCGTATATCATGAGCACCACAGGTCAGAAATTCACCTAAAGCTACTTGAAGTTTTCATTGTTTTTTGTATTAATTTTTTAATTTTGGTTAAATATGATCATCTGTGGTATTTTGCATCATGATTTCTTCCACACAGGAATAATTTCAAGTTTAAAATTTTTTGTTTAACATTTGTGAAACATTGAAACATTTTAAAATTGGAAAAATGTAAAACATTAATAAAATAACACTTGGATCTATTTTGTATTCTATAAACGTTTATCCTACAATATCAAAGGTCTTTGAGTAACAGCTGGACTACGAATTAACTTTTTGTTAAAAAGATTTAGACCTGTTGCAGAACCCCGTCTCCCTCTCTAGCTAACAATGACTAGCATTGGTTTTACCTGTCAAGTCTCTGACAGATTATCAGTAGAGGAGGTGATTAAATTAGCTAATCTACCACCAGGGTGTGAGCTTAGCTAGTACCAGCTGTAGCTAATCCATCACTTATTAATCTTAAAACAAACATCAAGCCTAAAAACCTGAAACTGTACCCGACTGAATGTTTTGATCTTTGTGTGAAATGTTTCAGTGATTTTTGGGTGTTGAAACTTGAAACATAAATTGGCCTTGTTGTCAGTTGCTATGACAACAAGTCTGTAGCGTAGCCGACAGAGAGCGAGAGAAAAGAGTGCGAGTGGTTTTGAGTTCTTCTTCAGTGGTTTTTCTGCAATATTTTCCCTTTCCTGTTGCCCTGCGGCGTTGTGCACATGTGCAAAATGTCAGAATCTTAACAATAACATGCAGGGGGTCAAGTAAACGACCTCACCACTCAGTGGTTGAACGCTCTGACGTTTTGCTCCTGCAGCCAATGGGAACGACAGCAAGAAGTTCAAAGGTGACATAAGAGGCCCCAGCCTGCCGTCGCGGGTCATCCACATCCGCAAGCTTCCCAGTGACATCACAGAGGCCGAGGTCATCAGCCTGGGCCTGCCGTTCGGCGACGTCACCAACCTGCTGATGCTGAAAGCCAAGAACCAGGTACAGGCCGTCGCCATGACGCCCAGACCGACCCAACCTGAAAACTGAAGAATAGATATTGTTTCTGTATCTCTATCTGGATGTTTCCAATCTGTTTGGTTTTGGTAAAAGTGGATACGAATCCGACTTGTTTGTCCCAGTGGTTTGGTTTCTGAATGAGGGAAACAGAAACTGGTTAAAATGGTTGTTTTTATAGAACAATTTACTTTAAAAAAAAAAAAGTTTTTCACTGGTTTACTTAAAATTTATATGAAATTGAGGTTCACAACATTTTATTTTACAGTCAGGAATTTGTGTGTTTTCCAACATTTGATCCAAGGTAAAAAAAACAAAAAACCAACAACAACAAAACCCCCCCAAACCTTTAGCTTCGTGCTAACAGCAGGGCCTTAAAGCTGCTGTGTGTAGCTTTTATAAAAACAGTTTCACATATTTGTTTGACAGTTTGGTATGAGATATAAAATCTGTGAAAAAATTGAGCTATTTTGCCTTCAAGAAACAACCAATTAGAGCTAGGAGGTGGGTCATAGCACCACCAATCATGCCCATGCACACGCTGCTCACCCCGATGCATCTTTCTCCATCAGTGAACTCTAGCATGAATGCTAAAGCTAGTTAGCATAGCCACTGACGACGGTGAATAAACAGTTTTCCTGTAACAGGCCAGTCCATACACAAGGATGATTGGCAGCACTAAGACCCGCCTCCTGGCTCTGATTGGTTGCTTTTGACAATTGCAGCTCTGGGAGGAGATTGATCTTTCTTTACATTATCTATCTCATGACAAACATGGTGGCATTTTTAACATTTTAAAAAGTGACTCTGCAGCTTTAAGGTCCAGGATCGGAGTTGTTGAAACCTGCAGAAGCCCTGACTGTTTGTCTGCTTCGTGTCGCCTGTCAGGCCTTCTTGGAGATGAACTCGGAGGAAGCGGCTCAGAACATGGTGGGTTATTACTCCACTATGATGCCCGTCATCCGACACCAACCCGTCTACCTGCAGTTCTCCAACCACAAGGAGTTAAAAACGGACAACTCCCCCAACCAGGAGGTAACTCCCGCTCTGTCTCCAGTCTGGTGGCCCCTGGTGGCCCCTGGTGGCCCCCGTTAACCGCTCTCTCTCTCTGCCAGAGGGCCCAGGCGGCTCTGAGGGCCCTCAGCTCCTCCCATGTGGACACTCTGATGGCAGCTCCCAGCACGGTGCTGAGGGTGGTGGTGGAGAACCTGCTGTACCCGGTCACCCTGGACGCCCTCTGCCAGGTGAGGACGTTGCTTTCACCTAGACGTTATCTTTACACCTGGACAGGAACGATTAGCTTCAGGCATGGCAGGTAGAAACTAAAAATCAGGCTGAAATCTGGGTTTGAACCTTCAGAGTCACATAAACACAGTTACAAAGTCAGCCTTCTGGAACGTGTCAGTTTTGATTAATTACATATATTCATAACCTTGTATGAATAAACGTAATTAATTTTGATCAAAATTAATTACGTGCATAAATATTTATATTGTTTTGATTTTGATTAAGTAGATTTTAATACGTTCGAATTTTTTACACAGTTAGTTGGGTTTTTAATTATTGTTTTTTTTTTTTTTTTTTCCTTTTTATTGTGTTTCTGGTACAACAATAAATCTGACGCACGAGCAACATCTGTAAACGGCATTGATGGACGTCGAGGTCGCTTTTAGCTCAGCGATCTCATTGGACACTGGAAAATACCGTCGCTGTGTTCAAGTTCTGCTAAAAGGAGTTGGCTAAAAGAGCATCTCAGGTGTAGCAGCTAATGCTAATGTCGGCGACCACAGTCCATTTTTGTAAAGAAACTTCAGGAATGATCAGGACTTTCTGAAACACTTTGATCCAGTCTGATTGTTTTAGAACCTGGATAGCAGATTAAAAACTGTAAATATCTTTGTTTTGGAGCTTGTATGTTTATTTATTTAGTAATTTAGCAGCAAAAAAGCGATTTGAATTGAAAATGTTGATAGTTTTTGATGGTGTATCAGTTGTTGGCGCTGTGTTGAAATGATTCAAAGACTTAAAAACCTGCTGGTTGAAAGTAAAACCCTTAAAACTTTTACCTGAAATCGTGTCTCTGCTCCTGTTTGACCCTCAGATCTTCTCAAAGTTCGGCACCGTCCTGCGGATCATCATCTTCACCAAGAACAACCAGTTCCAGACGCTGCTGCAGTTTTCAGACGGCTCATCCGCCCAGGCAGCCAAACTGGTAACCAGTGCTGCTCCCAGTGCTGCTCCCAGTGCTGCGGCGGAGCGGCTCCCTGACGGTTCTGTTGTGTTCCAGACTCTGGACGGACAGAACATCTACAACGGCTGCTGCACCCTGAGGATCAGCTTCTCCAAACTCACCAGCCTCAACGTCAAATACAACAACGAGAAGAGCCGGGACTTCACCCGGCCGGACCTGCCGTCCGGAGACAGCCAGTCCACCCTGGAGCACCAGGCCATGGCCGCCGCCTTCGGTAAGGACGGCCCAGCGCGCCGCCACGTGAAGCCTGGCTTTGCAAAGGGTGGCAAGTTCAAAACCTGTTCGTCCCTCCAGCCACCGGGGGCGCTGTGTTTAGACTGCTGACTGCCAGTGGCTGAAGCCTTTTGCCAAAAACTCAGTATGGAGTTAAATAATTCAGAATCAGTCTATGGGCTACAAAGCATTACTGTTTTCTAACTAAATCAGTTCTTTCAGAACGAGGCGTTTTTGGGCCTCCTGTCTCTTTAAATCCCAGTAAGCTGCTGCTGGCCACGCCCCCTGACTCAGCGTTTACACTCACACACCAAAATGATGCCCAGTTCTCACCTTATAAACCCTCTGAAGCTTCAGAGCAACAGAGACACAAACAGAAGTACAAAAATATGCAAAATGTGAATTTTGAATAATAATTTAAGGTTCCTTATTAATTCACTAAAATGTTATTGACTCATTCATTTAATTGTTTTATGGTGTTTCTGATGCATTTTGAAATGTTAATGTTTGGAGTGTAATTAGTGAGATAAATGCCTGTTGTGCCTGGGCTTATTATTGAATGTATTTGAATAAGGGACTTGATGTCTGTTACATATAATGAATTATTGAACAAGCTAATTAGTAATTAATGCAAAACTTAATTAGGAATTTAATCCTCTGATGAAAGCTTTCAGCTTTTCCAGTAACTGTATTTGATTTAACTGTTGCTGATTTGCTCTCCCACACTTTGAGAGTCTCTGATCTACAGAAACAGATTTTTTTAAAAGTTGCAAAGGAACCAGACAGGAAGTAGAATCGGCTTCAGATCCTCCTTTCCGATAACGCAGAACGTTTCTCTCTGCAGCTCCAGGAATCATTTCTGCGACGCCGTACGGCGGAGCGACGCACGGCTTCCCGCCGGCGTTCGCGATCCAGCCAGCAGGTGAGTTTCACCTGAGGAGCTGCGGCCAATCAGAGGCCAGCGTTACAGTAACGGGAATGTTTTATCAAATATTCAACCCAAAAAATGTTTGATGCTCAACTTCTGCTGATTGTCTGTTTATTTGATGAAGAAGTGAAAGTTTTCATCCGGAGGTTTTTGAAGCGGCTCGTTTTCCTTTTCTAAACTGATTTCGCCACTGATGATGTCGATTTGTCCCAAAATGAAAATGATTTTTCCTCCCCTGCGGTGAACCAACCCCTGTTGTAACAGTCGTGGTTTTATTCAGGTTTTATTCCGGTGTGTTTTCTGTCCCAGTTTCCTCCGCCTACCCCGGCCTGACGTTGCCGGCTCTCCCCGGAGCGCTGGCCTCCCTGGCGCTCCCCGCCACCGCCAGGCTGGGCTTCCCCTCCTTCCCCGCCGGACACTCGGTCCTGCTGGTCAGCAACCTGAACCCTGAGGTGAGTGGCGCCGGCGCCGACGGGCAACACTCACCTGCTTTAACCCCAAACTGCTGAAAATATCTGATCAAAATGTCTAAACCCACAGAGCTGAGTGGGGAATCCTGAAACACAAACACTTCCTCTGAGGTTTTTAGCTCTGACTTCCTGTTATGACATCATCACCCCCTCCCCCCCTACACCTGCATCCTTACACAGAACACACACCTGTTGAGTTATGTTTGAAATGATCTTATTTTACCTGAGTGAAGTTTCCCGCCGCCTCTTCAAGTCTAACAAAATGGTGTCAAACGTTTGTTTGTGCCGTTTAAAGATGTTAAGATATTAATAAGTTTCCAGAGGTCAACCAGAGGTCATCGAGGTCAACCAGAGGTCATCGAGGTCAACCAGAGGTCATCGAGGTCATTTACTAAATCAAACAAGTTTGATGTCAATCAACTCGATTACGTTTGTGCAGCAATAATTGTTTTGTGCTGCTTTTGCTTTGAAGTTACTGTTGATGACCTCTGATGACCTCTGGAAACATGTTTTCAGTATTTTGTAATGTCTGAGGCTCAAACTAAAACTTGACTCCATCTTGTCAGATTTGAAGACGGTTGGACGTTGAGCTTCACTCTGGTTTTATTTTGACATTATCTAACCCCATCCTCTCCAAAGGTAATTTATCCTTCTGATTGACCCCTCACCTGTCTTTTTGTTTGTTTTTTTTCTCTTCCCTTTTAATTTGTTGCCATGGAAACGCCTCGGACCCTCCACCTGTCCTGCCCTCCCACCTTTACCTGTCCTGTCCCTCCGCTGCCTTCTCTGCTGTCTTTAAAGAGAGTTACGCCCCACTGCCTCTTTATTCTCTTCGGTATGTTGTCACTAGCTTCTTATTTTTGAATTATCAGTACCACCTGGATGTTCTGGTTTTTGTTTTGAATTTCTTTTTATTTTATTTTGATTTATGTTTCTTGATTTATGAGAAATGAGTGACTGCTTGTTTTGTTCGACCTTTTGAGTTGATTTGAGTTTATCTGCAATACGTGGAGCTTCTCCTCCGATGTTTGACGCTCCTTTCAAGTTTAAATATTTGGCCTCAGTAATTCAGTTGGAAGTTGGCAAAATCTCAGCAAAACGTTACAATCAGCTCCTGTTAGCAGTGGTTTAATATTTATGTGATGTAAATAGGTTCAACTTAATTGGGTTCATTTTAATTAAGTTGTTGAAAAAAGGCAAAAAATAGTTTAAACTTCTTTCATCTGTTTTGAGTATTTTTGTCTTTTAATTAACAAATGAACACATTTTATTAATAAACCAGAATAATACCTGAGGAAATGTCCATAATGTGTTGCCATACATAAGCTAACGTTAGTAAGACTGAGCTTTATTTTGAAAATACAGTGAAATCATTTTACATGGATAATTATTACTTTTAAATAAATGCACTTTTATATTGAAGATTAACTGTAGACTTTATTTTGAAAGTCCATCTCATCTCTTATTCCTGTTTTACACCCTTTAGTTCTTCAAAGAGGCTCTTATTTTGAAGAAAACCTTTTTCTTTTTGGAAATCCTCCTCTCAGTAATAGTAACAGTAATAATACTAAAAATAGTTTTAAAAAAGTTCTAAAATTAAAAGTAATGTAGTGAAAACAGCAAAACTGTAATAATAATAAAATACTAGAAAACATTTTAAAAATAATAATAAAATTCTAAGAATAGTAAAAAAAACAGTAAAAGAAAATAATAAATAGTGACAATAATAGCAGGAGTAAAAAATAGGAATAAAATGGTAAAGATGGTTAAAATAAGGCAAACAGTTAATTAATAATGGTACTGATTGTAAGATTAAAAAACTGTTGATGATGATAATAAAAGTGAGGAGTTCCTTCCAGTTGCTCGCTGATGGAAACCAAGTCGTCTTGGTTCCAAACAACCTGGAGCTTTTCAGTCTGGAGCTTCTGCAAACTCTGAGGAGCTGCATGTGTTGTTGTTTCATTTCAGTTCACTGAGCCTCAGTTTAAGTTTGCATGCTGGGTTTCTTTCAGTTTGCATGTCCTCAGTGCTGAACCAGCTGTGCTTGGTTTTGTTTCATCAAACCCTGTAATTCAGTGTCTACATGGTGTAATCTACCATCGTTTTATTTAATTTTCTCCGACCCTTGTTCTTAATTTCTTCACTTGCATTTCCTGTGAATAATCATTCAGGAATCCCTGCCTTCAAAGTTATATTTACCAATTTGTTGTTGTTTTTACTCCTAGCCTCCTTCATGTTAGTGTGATATTCCCATCAAAGTCCAACATTTCCATAAATAGTGTTTACCAGTAAGACGAAGGGTCAGTGTTCTGCTTCATACAAGACGTCTTGTAGGATTCATGACTGTTCTGACTCGAACTAAAATGAATATTTAAATGTTTTTTTCTTATTTCTGACTGTGTGTCAAGGTGTTTATGGAGACGTGATGAGAGTGAAGATCCTGTTCAACAAGAAGGAAAACGCTCTGGTCCAGATGTGTGACAGTACCCAGGCTCAGCTAGGTAACCGTCTGCACATGCTCAGTGTGACCCCATTGTTGTTCTTCCATTTATGTTTTTACTGCTTCTAACAGAACAAGTGATTAAAAAATCAATAAATTCCGCCCGTTACCTGGCAACCCCAGCAGAGTTCCGCCCGTTACCTGGCAACCCCAGCAGAGTTCCGCCCGTTACCTGGCAACCCCAGCAGAGTTCCGCCCGTTAGCTGGGCCTAATGGACCAGAGAGCAGTGGCAAATTTAAACTACTGGTTGGCCACAAAATTTATTGCTTTGAAAATTATTTTTTTTATAAACTCTACATATCATTAAAGATCCAAAACATAAAAAAGGTTTCAGACTTATTTAGAAAAAAAAAACAATTTTTTGTGTCATCAGTTTTGTGTGATGGTAAAAATTGACCACTCTTTGCTTCTATCACGGACCTCAAATGGTCCTCGGGCCACACTTTGGACACCCCTGCCACAGACCGATCCTATCCTGTTCCAGGAAACATAATGGGTCACTTTCAAAACAAGATGGCCGCCATGTTCATCCTGACATCATTCACAGAGTGCATTGATGAAAATAAAAATCCAGATTTTCTAAAATAATTTCTTCAAAACCAAAAATTTCATAAATCATTGTAGCCCTAGTTGAAACCATTTTGTATGGATTTTGTGTATATGAAGGTCTTTAGCATCTAGATGTTGCCATTTGCTATAAATAAAGCTGGTAAGTAGGAGCAGAACGTGAACGTGGAGGTGTTGACCTTTAACCTGCTTTGCCTTGCAGCCATGAGCCACCTGAACGGCCAGCGGCTGCATGGGAAACCCCTCCGGATCACGCTGTCCAAACACACCAGCGTCCAGCTCCCCCGTGAAGGCCACGAGGACCAGGGCCTGACCAAAGACTACAGCAACTCCCCGCTGCACCGCTTCAAGAAGCCCGGCTCCAAAAACTACTCCAACATCTTTCCTCCCTCCGCCACCTTGCACCTCTCCAACATCCCGTAAGTCTCCAGAACTCAGCCAACCGGAGGAGGAAGGTAAGAAAACAATGGCAGCGCTCTTATAAAACTGGTCTGCTTACGTTTTTTAGCCCTTCTGTGGTTGAAGACGACCTGAAGATGCTGTTTTCCAGCTCTGGCGCCATCGTCAAGGCCTTCAAGTTCTTCCAGTCAGTCACTGATTTGCTCTTTCTGACCTTGAAACCTATAAAATTACAACTTCTTGTTACTAAAACATCAGCAGCTGTGTGTGTGTGTAGTTTAAATCCTGTTGTTAAACCGTTTCTACATTTAATTAATGAACTTTTATCAAGTCATATTGTTTTCTTTGGTTCTATCGGTCCTTTCAGTTTTATGTTTTCAGGTTTGGTGTTTATTTTGCGATTATTAATAAGTCGTTTTATTCATTTTTGTTTTCCTGAATGGAGTGTCTGTTTGTTCTCGTCCAGGAAGGACCATAAGATGGCTCTGATCCAGATGGGTTCTGTGGAGGAAGCCATCGACTGCCTCATCACGTTCCATAACCACGACCTGGGCGAGACGCACCACCTGCGCGTCTCCTTCTCCAAGTCGTCCATCTGAGCCGGACAGTTTCTACTTTTATACGGCGTCCACTACACTCCAATCATTCCGATGCAGAAACCACCACAACGTCTGCTGTGATGTTAAATTATTGTGTTTTTTATTTTTCTAGACTCTTTACCTTCAGAGAAAGGTAGGATTATCCCATAAATACGACACTTTAGAGGTGCTTCTCTGAAGTCCTGTAATTATTCTCTAAAATCAGAGAAAAGTCAGTATTCTGAGTTTTAACTGTTTGATAAAAGGTCAGGTTGTCAGAATTTACTGTCCTCCTTGTTGGGAAGTTTTTAGCGTCTTCTGCCTTTTGACTTTTAATCCCGGATTAAAGTCGGCCTTCACAAATCCTTCAGAACTGACTTTAACTCAGAATGATCACTTTAATCTCTGATTCTCGCCTGATCTAATAAAACTTTAAAATTGTTAAATGATGATCCCAGTTTGGGAAGTCGTAGCTTCTGACTGTCACGTTTCAGCCGGGCGTTCCCTGGAGACGCCTCGTTGACCTTAAAATGACCCCTGTGCCTTATTCTGACTCCAACACAAACGAAGCCTCTGAATTGGCAAAAGCAGGTTTACAGTTGAGATGAATTCAGATATATTCCTATGTTTGTGTATTTTATTGGTGTCAGTGCTTTTCTGTTAGTGTTTTGTAATGTTGGTTACCGTAGCAACAAACATGTGAACTGAGTGTGTTAGCAGCTTCGCTACGTCGTTTAGATTGAACTTTTCTTTCTCGTCACTTTCTGGCTCTTTTCTTTCCCAAATATGCAATCATTATGTAATCATATATTGTAGCAATATTTTAATCATTCCTGAGTTTTCCTTTTATTTTCCTCGCTGTCGGTGAGTTCAGTGTTTCCGCTGCCTTCTTCGACCAGAAGATGAATGTTTTTTTGTTTTTGTTAGTTGCGTGTCTCTCGGAACGTTTTTAATTTATACGTTTGTGATCCACTACAGCTAAAACCAAAAACATCCTTTTTAGATGCAAACAATCCCACCTGCCTCAGGTTTCTGATTTTTAAGGACTAAAAAAACAAAGTAATAGTGGTCCAGGCTTTTATTGCTGGTGTTTGTCTTTTTTTCCTGTGAAAGTGAAAATGACTTCAACCGATTTGCTCACGTTTGGTTACGCGGCCGACGTGCCTTCAGTCGCAGCATCACAAAGTGAAATCCTGACAGTTTCATCAAAGTTTGGTTCATTTATGTCTTAATCTGACAAACTGTCCACATTCCAGCCACTCGAAGCTCAACTCCATTTTCAGCGTAACGCGGTTTTGCTGTCTGAACGAAGTAGAAATGAGCTGCTGAGGTTTTCGGTGGCGATGCGTTCGGTGCACCTGGGAAAAGTTTGAGGAACTTTGATTAGAAAAGGTGAAAGAGAGACAACGTCCCAGTTCAGATGTTTAGAATGAAAGGTTTTAAAATCATGTTACAACGCGAAAATGTCGCCTTTTGACGAGTTTTATCACGTTTTAACGTCGTTACGACGGGAAAGTTGATATTAAACTTGTTTTGCTAAAACAAACTTTCACATTATAGCGAGTTTTACATCATGTAACATAAAAGTTTTTTTATTATACTGTGAAACCTTGATGAGTTTTATCATGTCGTAATGTGAAACCTTTTCTCTATAGTGAGTTTCACTTTGTTATAAAGAGAAAATTTTACATTTTGATGATTTTTATCTTCTGTTAAAACAACAAAGTTCCTCATTGGAGAGAATTTTACATTATTATCTGAATGTTTCTCGTTTTGACGAGTTTTATGTCTCGTCATGTGAATTTCTCATTCTAATCAGTTTAAATCTCGTCATTGTGTGAAACTTTGGAGCTGAAAGAAAAAAGTTTTGCATAATAATGAGATGAAACTTGTCAAAACATAAAATTTTCACATTGTAACAATTTAAAACAAGTTTTTCACGCAACACAATAAGAAAGTCGTTAAAACAAGGAACTTGTGTTATACCAAGATGGAAAACTCTTTGTGACAAACGTTCAAACGTTATAAGAAAAGAGAGTTTCTCATTTTAAGAAGATTTAAAACTTGTTAAAACGAGAACCTGGTTGAGTTTTATGTTGTTATAACAAAAGTTTCTCACATTATCTAAAGATATAAAACTTGTTAAAAAGAGAAACTCTTTAAAACAAACTTTAATGTTTTAATCAGATGTAAAACATGTTATAACAAACTTAACATAAAACTTGTTAAAACATGAATCTTTCCTGTTAGTGATTTTTAAAAAATATTTTGCATCTCGTTATAACTAGTTTCACGTTATAACAAGATATAAAACTCGTTAAACTTGAAACTTGCGTTACAATCAGATGTAAAAGTTGCTGCGATAAATTGTCTCATTTTGACGAGTTTTAAATCTCTAACATTTAAATTTCTTGTTTGAATGAGTTTTATATCTCACTGTAACAAAAATAATGCTCCTGAATTTATTTCCCACTTTTGGCAGTTGAATTCTTCCATAGATGAGAAACGCTGAAGCTAAAGAAGTCTCCTCTGATTGGTCAGTTCCAGTGGTCTGATCTGACTCCGCCTACTAAATCTGAATCCATTTTATTGGCTGAAATGTTTTCTATAAAACTAGGAATACTACATTGTACTTCATAGATTTTAGTCTTTAAATTATATTTACTTTGCAACTATGTTAAAAGAAATAGTTTGCTTATATATTTAATGTGTTTTTTGAGGGTTTCTGTTGGTGTCGAGAGTTTGGAGGATTTCCTACCATCACGTAAAGTGGACCAATGAAAACACTCCAAATGCTGGACAGAAAGTCTTTCATTTACTGTGAAGAAGCTTCTCACTGCGAACACAGCCATCCGGCTGCTGGTTCAGTTTCTCCCTGGGTGCACCTGAATGCATCGTGACCTTTCGTTGTCCGGTGGATCGGGAGCCGGACCGGGTCAAAGGTCAGCTGACTGTACAGACATGTTTTATACACGGCTGTCTGAGAGGTGATTGTTGGTTTTATATCCAATGAAACGTGTATATTTTGGTTCGAGTGTGCAACAAGTTCTGAGCCTTAAATTGAGTCACAAAGAAAAAATAAATCTGTTTTTTTTTTAAACATTTGGACTTTTGTCATTTCTTATGTTTGTTTTTGTTGCACATCTTCTTTTAATTTTTATGGTTTCTTTGTCCAAAAGTGGATTTTAAAATCAGATAAATGTGTCAAACTGAAAACTACGGTGGCCCAGAGGTGCAAATTCAGTTAACACATGAATAACACAAATTTATTTTGAGATTAGTCTGAAACATTTTCTATAAAAAAATTAACTTTGAGTTTAAAAAGTTTTTTCCCGCAAATTTTTGGGGTTTTGGACCTCAAACTTTTTATTCCAAATTTCTTATAATTAATCTCATAATTTGAGTTTTCTTGGCAGAAATTTACAAAACTTTTTCTTCTGTTTATGCATAATAGGATGGCTCCAATACATTCTCCCTGACTCATATCACCTTAGTGGTTCTCAGAAAACATAATTCTTCAAGCTTTACATTTTCTGGATGAGTCTTTATCCCTCTGCAGAATAAAGGCGCTGTGTTTATTTCTAACCAGAACATATCCTTCAGTTTTCACATATAACAAGTTTAATTCATGTTAACATAAAGTGAGAACAAAATATGAATAAAAAAGGTCCAGCAGAGGGCGCCAAACTCCAGAAGAAAACGAAGTTTATACAGAAACCGCGCGGCAAAGAAATCAAGATGAACGTAAAAGTTATAAAGTTATAAAGTTTTAAAGCTGTGCTTCTGAGTAAGCTTATCCTGTCCTTAATTGTGTTTTTAGAGCATAAATTTGTTTTTGTGCCTTAAATGTGTTTGTTCTTCCATCCAACTGAAATACTTGAATAAAAATAAAAGAAGTTTCTCATGTGATATGTGGTTAAAATGACAAAATAATTAGAAAAACGTGAAACTTACAAATTAAAAACTGACTGAAGTCTGCTTTTATTGTGTTCATCATTGTTCTGGTTTCAGCTAAGAAAGAAGAAAAATACTTGTAAAAAAGTTCAAAAGGAGCCAGAAGTGACCAGATGATCTGCAGGAAACAAAATGTTGAAATGTTTTCACACATAAAACTCTTTGCACTAACCACAATTAATTCACATCGTTTAGTTTTGTCACCAGTTAGTCTTTTTGAAAACCAGATCAAATTTACACACAGGAAGACAGTTTGTTCAGTCCAGTACAGACAGATTAGTGGTACTTTCAAGTATTTGCAGACCATCAATTAAATTATAATATTATTTAAAAAGCCCATCTAGGACGCGCTGCATAGATTAATTTACGTATATTTGGAAGTTTGAAAGCATTTATTTAGAATAATTTTCCTAATTACAGTTAAAACATTTAAAATGAGAATATAACAGATTAATAAAAACATTTTAAAGTGGAAATGTGATCTGAAAGAAAAGCTTAAAGGTTTTCCATTTTCACAAACTACTTTTATTCTGACAAATGATCTTTATTCCAGTTGGACTTAGTTCCCAAACAAAACCATTTAGTTCATTAATTAAATTAGTTTAAAAAGTTTGCAAAGATTGGATGGAAGTGCTGACTTACAGCATTCACTCCTTAAACTACTTCCCGTCGTCTTCTTTGTGGTTTCCGCCATGACACTTCCTGTGTGATGTGAAAAAAGTGTTTCTATTGCAGTTTTGTGAAATATGCTGATTTCAAAACGTAATTAAAACCAAACGCGAATAAGTTTGTTTATGCAATAAGTCATCAAAAAACATCATCTCACTACTTCCTGTCTTCTTCTTTGTCATTTCCTACAGTAGTAACTTCCTGTTGTTGATTATGCAACTTGTCAGATGCAAAAAGAGCTTTTCCATCACAGTTCTGCAAAATACACTCAGTACGATATAACCAAAAACCCACCTCATCTTAGCACACAAACCTTTTATCAAAAAACGTGAGTTTTCAAAATTGGAGTGTTTCCATCACGCAAATTTATTTTCAGAATTCCAAACAGTGAGATTTAAAGGTCAATGGAAACGCAGCTAGTAGCTATGACTTCATTATAAATGTGAAATACATGAATTTATGCAGCCAAAAAAAACACTTCATCCTAGCACAAAAACTACAAGAAATTAGTTTGTCTTCCAAAATTGCCGTGTTTCCATTAAACAAACTTATTTTCAGAATTCTATTTGTATAATTTAAAGGTCAGTGGTAATGAGCCGAGTAACTATGTTTCTATTACAAATGTGTGCAAAACTTTGTCAATATTCCACTAATATCATCTTGTAGTCTTCTTTGTGGTTTTCACCAGTAGAAACTTCCTGAAACCATATTGTGTAAAAACTTATTGAAAAGCCAGTTTTTTCCTAAATTAATGTTTCTATTAAGCAAATTTCTTTTCATAATTACATTTTGCACGATTTTAAGGTAAATGAAAATGCAGTGACTGATTTTAACGTGTTCTAATTGTCGTCTGACCTGATTTTCCGTCTCTTTGGAAATTCAAACGGATTCTCCTTCAGCTTTTTTCCAACCGTTCTGTAATGTTCTTCATGCTACAATTAAAAGAGGAAATTTGTCCGTTTGCAAGCTGCTCTGATGGCGTCAAAGCAGCTATCTGCCCTGGCTTTGTGACCTGAAGATGAGATTTATCCAAGAGAACGATCAAAGCTTCTTTTCTTTTCTGAGAAGGGAGTGAGCGGCGGAGATATTAAAACCAAAGAAGAAGAGAAGTGAAGCGTTCACTTTCACAGTCAGTGCTGTGGAAACAACCAGAGGAGATCTGAGGCTTTACAGACTGGAGGAAGTTCATATCCGTATCTTCTTATTCTCACCAGCGACACGTCGGGCCGTTGACTCGCAGCCGAACAAAGAGCGGTTCGGGAGGAGGAGGGAAACCAAATGCCGGCACGCCAGCTTGCTCTCACACGGCTGTCAAACAGGAATCCCTCCAGTCCGAGCTGAGTTAGCATAATCCCCCAAAACGCTCCCGGACCCCGAGGAAGAGGAGGAGCCTGAGGAAGGCTCTGCTGAGGTCAAACCGGCTGGAAAGCAAAACCTGCAGCTCCTGCTTACTGGTCTGACTGGGACCATCACAAACAGAAACCGGTCACAGGAAATAAAACAAAATTCACATATTTTCCATAAAATACTAAAATAAAGTCATAAATTTCATATAAATTTGATGCTGACATGGTAAAAAATTAAATATTGATAAAACTGTTATCAAAGTATAACTTCACAAAACACTCAACAGTCCTAATTCAACTTTTTATCTTCAGTAAAATTATTACTTTATTTTCCTAAAATTCCAACTTTATTCTCATAATAATGTCTTTATCATAATAACATACCAACTTTATTTATGAAGCACTTTATACACTGACAGGTCCAAAGTGCTATACACTGTCATAAAATACAACGTCATTATAAAATAGAAAAGATTGAAATATAAAATACATATTAATATACAGACACAATAAAACAAAATGTAACTTCTCAGATTATGACAAAAGCCAAAGGAAAAAGATGGGGGTCTTAAAAACAACAAGTGAAGTTTTTGTCTTCTGGCCAAAGGAAGATCTTTCCATAGCTTGTTAGCTGCAGCTTGTAATAATGCTATTGTAATTATAGCATTATTACAATTCTCATAATAACATTACTCTGCTGTAATGTTTTTTAAAATAAATATTCAGATTTTACTCAAGTATTACTTTTTTTAAAATTACTACTTTATTCTAGTAATATCAAAAGCGTATTTTAGAAATATTTTGATTTTGCTCTGGTTTTTTATTGTCGTATGACTTTATTCCCATGATATTACAACTTTTTTCTTGCATTATTGTGACTTTTCTACTATATTAGAACTTTATTCTAGAAATATTTTGGATTTTATTCTTATATTATTACATTTTTTTTTGTTGTACAAGCTTATTCTCATGTTATTACAACTTTTTCTAGTAATTTATGATTTTATGTCATGAACATGAAAAGCTGTGGAATCCTTCACTTGTGAACTATTTTGAATTAAATGCCTGTTGGGAGTCATAGCTTCTGCTGCTCATTTCTGCCCTAAATGTGACAAACTTGTTTTTACAGTGTATCTCATGTCAAAACAAAGACAGAGAACGGCCATAAAAATCACTTTTTAATAGTTTTCGAGAAAGAAAAAGTGTCTTTTATCTGCAGCCTAATGAGGGACTTTGACATCTCTGTTGTGATGTTGCTGCTCTTCTCTCTGTGAGCCATTTACATTCCTCTCCTCCTCTGAAGTGAAATGATTTTTAGATATTTTTTTCCCTCTTTGTGGAGTTTTTCGGAGGACAGCGGGGAACATATTGGCTGAGCCCACCAAGGTGTGCTAATGCCTGGTGGGCAAGTACTTTAAATGCTAATTCTCCCCGCCTATCCGTCTTGCACTCAGAAAAATAAAAAATAAAAAAACACCCTCTGTCCCGCTAACTACCTCCGAGGCAATCTCTTCCTCCACATAACGTCCGGTCCGGCTGATTCCCGCCGAGTGACCGCAGCTAACTGGCGCGCGCCGGCTGTCAGGACGCTAATGCTAGCCTAGCTTCCCAGAAAGCGCCGTTTGTAGCGCCGTTTGTCTCATGATGAGCAGTCACGCGTGTTTTGACATGTTTGGGTGGGGGACAGAAGGAGAGGAAAACAGTATTTTGGCAAGAAAAAAAAAAGACTAGAGGCTCAGCGTGCAGCTAATGGCCGGCCGGCTGACAGGTCCATCACGGTTTTAGGCGGCTACTTTGCATCCGTCAAGAAAAAGGAGAAAAAAATGGCCGGTTATGCAAACGTCCGGTTCACTGGTCGCCATCACCAGCACCAGCGGCTCTATCAGGCGTCGCCATCCTGGTGTTTTGGTGATTGGAGCGTCTAGCAGGGGGCCGGCAGGTAATTCTGTCCAGGTCTGATGAGACGTAAATAATCGTCCATTTTCAGTCCACATCGTCCTCTGGGTTATAATTAACCCCTTAATTCTGCGGTTGCAGGAAACTCCTCCGCCATGATGACTGGAACACATTCTGTCTCTAAAACTTGATCAGAACCAGCAAGAAACTCTTTTTTTTTCTCCAGCCAAGTCCTCATAATTCACATTTATGTCCCCACAACACCACAAGATGAGCTCCTTCACACACACACACACACACACACACACACACACACACACACACACACACACACACACACACACACACACACACACACACACACACACACACAGCCTGCAGGTCAATTAAAGGCTGATGGGCGAATCAGCAGACAGTCCATTAAGTCGTCTGTATGTGTGATTTGGAGGTCGGACCCCCACGGAGACGCCTCCGTCTCCTTCAGCAAGGACAAACCCACAGCCGGGGTTCAGACGCAGCGGGGTTCCGCCGGTTCTGTTTGGTACCGACACAAAGAGCCCGCAAGACAAAACTGACACGCACAAAGTCGGAAAGATTGACAAAACGACCAGAAAACTGGCAAAAAATTACTCAAAACCAACAGAAAATGGACCAAAACAGGTACAAAACAACCACTAAAAGAACAAACGGATACAGACCAGACGGGATAACCAGAACCAGACCCGAACCAGCACCAGCAACAAAATCAACAATCATACAAAAACCAAAATACAAACTGGATCCAGGTGTGGGTGCACACCTGTACAGCCTGGTGTGTGTGCGTGTGTTTATCTTCCCTCTGTAAACTGTAATTAGCCTCATTAATTAGCTTCGTTGTTGAAACCAGCTTTTAAAACTAATTATTTCCTCTAAAGTCAAATTACTTTTCTACCAGACACGCTTCGCCCACAGGGGGGCGCTGTCACGCACCACCTGTAGTGTGAACGTTATTCGAGTGAATATCATTCAATAACATTCACTTGAACACCTGAATGTTTTGTCTTCATGCAGTTAATTTAAATATCCCATAACAAAAACAAAAAAGAATCTGAGCTTCTTCTGGAAAAGAGTCTGGAATAAACAATAAACTGAACTTAAATATAAACATGGAAGAACAAAACATTAAATGATGTTAGAAAAGCGCTTAGTGGTCAGATTTGTAACCTGATTCCTTTATTCTTGAACTGAACACCAAATTATAAAATCAGGTTTATTTTTTACAAACAGAACCAGTTTGTTCATCTTAAATCCTCCCCTAAGACGGGGGGATTTAAAAAATATATATTTTTTTATAAATACATAAGAATAATAAAGACATATGTGTAAAATCCAAGACGTATGTAGATAAAGAAAATTAATATATACTAATGTTATCACAACTATTCTCATATTATTTCAACATTTTTCTAGCAATATTCCATTTTATTTCTAGTAATATTACGAATTTATTCTAGCAATGTTACAAGTTAATATGCAAGTAAAATAATATTTCTAGAATTATGATTTTATTGTCATACAACTATTCTTGTTTTAAGATCTTACTATTGTGTTATTACAACTTTATTATCATATTGATACGACTGTTTTAGTCATATTACAAATTTATGTTCATTTTATAACTTTAAGTAATTCTAAGTCTTTATTTTCATACTTTTACAACTTTTTTTCTAGAAATATTATGACTTTAAAACATTGTGATTTTATTTTCATAAGACTGTCATTTTAAGACTTTATTCTCATATTATGATTTTACTGTCATATGACTTTATTCTCATGGTATTAGAATTTTTTTCTAGTAAAATTCAGACTTTCTTCTACACTATAAGCCTTTATTCTGGTTTTATTTTTAAGTGTGAGTGTTGGACGCTGATGTTTGCTGTAGCTGGTGACCTGGTCGGTCTCACCTGACCCAGACACTTCCTCTCTGCTCAAACATACGCCGATGATGCGATGCTCTGTTTCTGTTTTGAGATTCCTCTTCCTCTGCCGTTCTCTGCGTCTTGCTGTCCAACGTTTCTGCTTTTATTCACAGAAGCCTCTGAAAGTTTAATAGAGCAGCTCCCATTAATCCGTTGGTTCTATTTTAAAAGCAAGAATTAAAGATTCATCTGTATTCCTCTTTCTCCCTCTATCCTTTGCTTTTCCCTCCAAAGCTGACTCTCTGAAATATTTATGAGTGCTGAATCACTGGATGAGAGGAGGAAACTCCTCACTGCTTCAGAGGGCAAAGCAGCAGCTTCAGCTCCAGGCCGAGCAGCTGAGGGGCGAAGAGGAACAAGAAACTGAAAACTGACATACTGCTCAAAATGTTGGTGTTTCCAATAAATAAGAAACACAATTAAAATTGCATGTGAATACGCTTGATCAGTCATTAAAGTAAGTAATTAAAAACCATGCAGCGCCGTCATTCTCATACCACTTCCTGTTGTCTTCTTTGTCATTTCCTACAGCAGTAACGTCTGGTTATTGATCACCTGACTTGTGTGATGCAAAATAATAATAAAAAAAGTTCCCATTGCAGTTTTGCAAAATACACTACTTTTGATACAGCCAGAAACCAGCTCCAAAACTAGCTAAAATATTTTACGCAAAAATGTGTTTCTTCAAGATTGGCATGTTTCCATTAGCAAATCTATTTCTGTAATTTCAGTTTACAATTTTAAGGTGAATGGAAATGTATCCTGTAGCTATGCTTCCTTTACAAATATGTGCAAAACTTTGTAGATATTCTGGTAATATCGCAAAAACACAACTTTACAATTGGAGCATTTCCATTGAACAATAAACATCATTAAAATCGTGCACAAATAAAATTGTTCACTAGATAATTTTGAACAATTCCAAATAAGTGATCATTCACAGACCAAAAGGGAAATCGTCCATTTTTACTGAACACCCTCTCACCCCCATCTGCATAAAATGGTTTGTTCCTGCTTTAGCCGCACTTGGCGGTAACGGTGTTTTCTACTAGTTTGTAAGAGACAACAACCAGTCACAATGCGCAGAAAATAATAAAATCCATTTTTCAAAAAAGACAAAGGACAAAAGAATTGGTGTCAATTAACAACCTGGTTTTTAACCAAGAGAGGTAAAGGGTGTTTATCAACCTGTTAGCTTAGCTGGCTTAACTACAAGCTAGCGTTAGCATCCATTTCACCCGCTTTAAACCATTGAAGGGAAATGTTTAGCAAGATATTCATTTTTTTAACTTGTCCCTGTTTCTTTTACCACACTTAACAGATGAGTCCACGTCAGGTGCAGCCTACGGCCCCACATAGCATCGTAACTCCTCCCTGTGGCGGTGAAAAAGGTGAGCAACATGTTCAATGACATGCTAGTTAGCATAACTCCGGGAGTCTCTGTTGCTTTTTCTTTTTTAAAAATAATTACATAACATATCTGAAACATTTATTACAGACAGAAATTTCAGTAATCATTATTAAACAAACAAAAATAAAAATAAAGGGACGATTGGAAACAGAAAGTATCCTGTCTTAGCTTGCATGTAAATGAAATATTCCGCCATTTTCCGCCCTAATTTGTCCCCCTCTTGGTCAATTAACAAAATGCAACTCCAAACATTTTCTGAGAGAAGTCTTGATTACTTTAAATGTGGTGGGACTTGATTAAAATCTTTAATTGAGTTATTTGCAGGATCTGTAACAAATGAATTGCAATTACCTGAAATCGGAACCCATATATTGACAAGGAAGGAAGACAGTTGCAATAATTTATAGTTTCCAGATCAATCTCTGTCCTGACGGAGAAAAATCCAAGGAACCCTAAAACTTTGGCTGAGTCACATGTTTCTAATGTTTGGAGAGCCAGTTGGACCCACTTCAAACATGAAACCTGACCTGAACAAGTGTTAAAAGGTTTATTAGACACTAAAGGAAAACAGAGAAGCTCATAAAACCCCAAACTGTGGGAACTTAGACAAGGAGCAGCCAGAAATACTCTTTACTGTTACTTTAAAAAAAATAAAAATTAGTGTGTGTCCCTTTATGCCATTATGACGGTCTTAAAAACTCTTAAATGTGACTTTCTGAAGGCTGCAGATATTTTGATGGTAATAAAATTACAAGAATAACATCATAATATCAAGACTTTATTCTTATAACATTATTACTTTATTCTCATATTATTTAAACTTTATTCTCTTGATACTATTTTACTTTCATAATATTATGACTTTATTCTCGTATGACTTTGTTCTTGACCTTATTCCCAATTTTAGCCTTTACCATTTTTTTAACATGGCCTGAATACTCTGTTATAATGGTATTAAAATAGTTAAATTTGACTTTCTGAATCTAGAGAGAACAAATAAATATTTAGATAAAAACTTGGAAATTTCTCAGTTCTGCTGTGTGAACATTTTCTAGAAAAAAAACCTAATAATTTTTTAGATTAACTTCAGAAATTTTCTAGCAAAAACATGAAAATATCTAAAGTTTCACAAGTTGAAAGTTTTCACCTTTTGAAACTCAGAAATTTCCATGTTTTTCTCAAAAATTTCTAAGATTAATCTCAAAATCTGTTTTTTTGACAGAAATTCGCTCCCTTTATATATATATATATATATATATATATATATATATATATATATATATATATATATATATATATATATATATTTTTTTTTTTTTAATCTATACTTGTCCTAATACTCTGTTTTAGGTTTTCACACTTTTTTTACAGGAGGGGTTCTTCTGCTGGAGGTGGGCGGGGCTTCAGGCATGGCTGAATCGGAAGCCCCGCCCACCGGGACGCACCGGGAGCTGCAGTTTGGAGCGCAGCCGGTAATCAAGCCAAACGCTCCTCCTGCAGCAGCGACTAAACTTTTCTCTTTGTTCCCGTGTGCACGGGTCCGAGCCGACCCGGTCCACTCGGCGCGGTCCGGTTCGGTTCTGAAAGTTTGCGAGCAGAAGTTTGCGGAGCGGCGGAGCTCCGGGGATCCGCTCGGTTGGACCCGAAGGTTACATAAGAGTGGACATAAATCCTGAATGAGCTCCGTGTCCGGCGCCGCTCCGCTCCGCGCGTAAACGCGCCGCAGAGTTCAGATTCCAGCTGAAAAGCAAGGACGCACGGTTCTGACCCGGTTCTGACTGGGTGAAAATGAAAGTTTGGAGCAGGTTTCCCCCCCTGGATGCACGCTCGGAGTATTTTCCTGACTTTAGAGTGTGGAGCGAGAAGCCGCGCGTCCTGACGCTGAATGGGATGGATGATCGTGTGAGCGGCGGAATGAAGCCAGCCTGCTGTAAATAAGACTCCCCGCTCCTCTCTGTGGATATAAAGTGACTGAAGAACGGTGATTTTTATTTAGTTTTTCATGAGCTTCGGTTCTGGTTCGCGAACAGCTGAACCGAAGAGACGCGGATGCTCGCCGCGCCGCCGCTCATGGCGCGCTCCGAGCGGCCGCCGCTGCTGCTCGGGCTGCTGCTGCTGCGACTCTGCTGCGCCGTTACCGACGACCGGCTCATCTC
This sequence comes from Gambusia affinis, assembly GCF_019740435.1. Classification (NCBI taxonomy): domain Eukaryota; kingdom Metazoa; phylum Chordata; class Actinopteri; order Cyprinodontiformes; family Poeciliidae; genus Gambusia; species Gambusia affinis. The sequence continues at coordinate 28,644,953 of NC_057877.1, read as the reverse complement.
GGACCGGTACGCGGTCTACTGGAACAGCACCAATCCCAGGTAAGACCCAGCAAAGACCCGGACTGGCCCTTGAATCCGAACTCTGCGCTCCCTGGAGGAACAGATTCGGATCATGAGCTGATCGGTCAATTTGCTCAGAAAACTGTTTTGGGAATCGACTTTAAATTGGAAAAGTTTCCTTAAATCAACCCAAATATAAATCGTTAAGTTCTGGAGAAATGAAACGTGCTGCAGGGTTTGTGCAGTGCAGATAAAAAGTCAAAATGCCTCCCAGATGTTAGAAACTGCAGCTTCAGCTCCAATTTTAAAGCCTCTGGTTCTGGTTGGCACCAGAAACCTGAACGGTTCTGATCCAACAGGTGAAATGTTTTTAACCTTTCATCTCCATCTTGGATAAAATGTTGATAATTGATGTTGATGCAACTTGGAGAAAAACTTTCACCCAAACGTCATAAATTCCCACTGAAAAATTTAAATGTGTTGCATAGAAAATGAATGAAGCATTTCATTCTTTAAAAATATGTGAAAAATCCATTTATTTTGAAGAAATTTAGTCTTTGTTGCTGTTTTCAGTTAATAATTTTGGTTCTGATTTGTTGGTTCCGTGATATTTTCTTACTATTCTGGTTATTTTCGACCAAAAATTGCAGTGAAATCTGTAATCATTTGATATTAACTGATGTTACATACATTTTAACGTTTTTGGGGTTTTTTGTGCATAGTAAGAGAAAAATGGCTTCTCACCGCTACGACCGGCTCAAGGTGACATTTTGTTTGGTCCAAAGATCTAAAATATTTGATTTATGGGAAAATGTGACCTGAAATAATGAGCAGGAATCCAAGAAATCAAACTTTTATGTATTTTTATAATTAATAACGGCTCTTTAAAAGAAACTGTACCCAGAGATTTTTTGGGTCAGTTAATTTCCATTTTTCATGCCAAAATATCAAATGTTTCCCATTTTCAGAGAAGGTTAGCTGTTTGTTTGGTTCTGAGTTGCTGGTTCAGCAGGAAATCTGAGGACGACTTCATGGTTCGTAGGAAATCACAGTTAATTTTTGCAAGTCGACGTTGATTTGCTCGGACGTTTTGTCTTCGTTGGTCTCTTCAGATTCCAGATGTTTCTAACTGCTTCAACACAACAAAATGGTTCTCTTTGTTTGCCAAGAAACTCGTTAAATTGTCTGGAACACATCTGATTTTTGTGCGACCTCTGACCTTCACTTGTAAATTTACATTTTTTTCTCTTTTTTTGTGGCCTAGCAGCAGAATGTCGTCCATTCTGATTGGCTCCTCAGCTGGCCAATAGGAGACGGAGGTGTTTTACGGATTACTGCAGGATTATAATGCGAAGGTGTTACTGAGGAAGAATTTTTTATTTGAGATTTTTCTTTACAGTTTTAAAAAAATGTTGTGTTTTTTTCAAAATAAAAGCACGATAATGAGCCCAACAGAAAGCAGGAGCATAAAGTTTGATATGGAGCGTTTCTGCTGCAGGAAAAGTAGTTACAGGCCGTTCTCGTAAAGAGTTGGAGTGTGTGTTGGAGTGTGTGTTGGAGTGTGTGTTGGAGTGTGTGTGGTCCTCCAGATGTGAGGTTCTGGGTCTCCAGCTGCCTGATCGTTTGTGTCCCTGCTGCGTTCCTGTAATAACAAGGCAGAAAAAGCGATTTTTCTCACTGGAGAATTAATATATCTGCGTCCAGAGGAGCATCGGTTAATTTATCGCTAATGGAAGTTCATGAAACACCCAGAAAGGATTCTTCCTCTCTGCAGCAGGAAATCCGTTTTCTATTAAACGCCACACGGAAAATTTCAGGAGGGAAACCTGCTGCTCGTCGTCCCGCCGTGACGGTTCTGTGGTTCAGCCCGATTAGGTCTCGATTAGAGGGTTTAAACCACCGTTCTGTAACCGGTTCTGCTCAGGGGCGATTGAGAAATCCGTTGGGTTTGCAGGAACGTCGGTGTTGGCGGGTCGTTTGGGCCGAGCGAACAGAAACGGGTTAGGTGTCGTTTCTACACCTCAGACGTCTTTAAATTTTCACTTTTGTACCTTTTTTCACACATAAAACAGTTTAAACTCTAATTTAATGGAGAATAAAATAAAAAAAACATTAAATAAAAAGAAAATTTGACAGATTTTTAAATAAGAAAATTACTGAAATTGGACGTTTGACTTTTTTATCTAACAAAATTGTTAAACTGTCTTTCATATTTTTACAGTTTGCTTTTGGATAGTTTATTAGTGTCACTTTACAAATGAACGTATTTTCTGACATTTTATGTACAAAGTGCTATTTTTCAGCTGTCCAAATGATGAATACTATTTTAAATGAAGAATATTCATTTAGCACTAGCGGCTTTAATTGACAGGAAATGGAGGAAAACGAGCTGCAAACGTCTCAACGTTGGGAATTGGACCCAAAACGGCCGTGACTGATTTCTACAGCTGCACACACCAACTTATTTCCATTAGTTTCTAAATATTTTCATTAGATAATTTGGTGCGCATCAAAAACTTAAACATCAAAACTCACTAACTCTCCTCCAATATTTAAAAAATATTCGATAATCAACTGAACGATTCCAAACAAAACGTTAAAATGTTTTTGGTTAAATTTACTGAAATATCAAATCCAGTCTAGTTTGATCCTCATTCGTGTTTCTTTAATCCATTTTGTAATTTTAGGATAAAATCTCCCAGATTATGGTGGATTATATTTTGAATATTTTTGAAAAACCTCTAATTTAAAAAAAAATACATTTGATCGTTTAACCCTGAAATAACATGAGCATAGAAAATCCAATCAACAAAATTATTTTATCAATTATAACATGGTTGAAGCGCGAATTAATCCTGAAATAGGTTTGAATTTAGTCTTAATGAAATAAAACTCAATGTACCACGAATCCTATAAACTCTGGTGACCATTTTCTTTGTCTTCAATGGATTTCTAGGTTTGATTGAAGGAACCCAACGGTCATGAAGTTAAATACTGAATAAAAATACAATTTACTAATAATTTCAGGTGTTACAAATATAAACATGCAGGTTCAGAAAGAGGCAGAAATCTAAAAATAACAGTCTTTATGTTAAGAGCAAAAACTCTGAAGTTAGTTCCATTTTTAGTTAAACTGGGTCAAAGGTCATTGTACTTCACATGCAAAAAAGAAATTAATTTTTTCACTTACTTGATGTCAAACTTGGAAATTTGTTGTTTTAACAGAAATCTTTGGAAACGTACGTATTTTTAACGAGTCCAAGCAACTTTACGAAGTAAATCAGGATCAGCTGGTGGAGCTTCACTTTCTGACAAAACAAGACGAATCAGTAGAATGGATGTTGTTCATCTTCAGCAAAGTGTCTTAAACCGCTAACTTTGAACGCTGATTCTAGTTTGCATAAATAAAATAGATTTTTTTCTTACCAAAAACTGTAATCGAAAATTAGCTTAAAAACTAATTGAAATATAAATTTCTGCAGCTCTAATTGTAACAATGGCTACAGAGGTTGTTTGTTTTATTGATGCATTCACCTGTAATTCTTCTGAATACATGTAATGATATATATTGTTGTAAATGTGATGTAAATTGTCTTAAACATACTTTGACTTTCTCCACTCATTTCTCGGTTCTTCTGATCTGTTCGTCTCGTTGTGATTGGCTGATTTCATTTTTTTTTTTCCTGACCTCGAAGCTCGTAGATCTTCTCTCTTTTTGCCGTTGCAGCAGTAATTTTTTAGGATTGGCACATTCAGGTCTAAGTTGCCACTTTTCTCTCTTCATTCATAGGAATCTGTTTCCATTCATAATATCATGGTGTTATAACTTCTGCTCCCAACATTTTGGCTTTTAGGTGTGAAATATATTCAAAAACAACTCAAATTTCCCATAATTTAGTCCTAAAGTCGTTTTGGGAACGTCAAACCGTGCATCTCAACGACGTTGATCATTTTTAGTCGTCTGTAATGGCCGCTGCCTGGACCTGCTCTGTAATTTGATGCCTGCTCAGTTTGTGCTAATTGAATCTTTCTGACCTTGTTGTTGGAATCATCTGAAGTGTAAATTTATTTATCTCGTTCTGAGCTGCCTCCTGACACGTTCAGATCTCAGCGGTCGGGTTATATGAGGAGTAATTAGAGGTGTATTAGGAAATAAAGACAGACATCCGGTAGTTTTAGCTGATGAGATCCAACCTAGAATAACTAAAAAATTATAACGTACAAAATGTTTTAAAAATTTGCATCCTTTACTCCTTTTGTTCGTATTTCACTAAACGTGCAAAGCGTCCGCTTCACTTCGGATTTCTCTACTCATCCATATGCCTCCATTTTTCCATCCTCGCTGGTTTGGGTTCTTGCCCCCTTTTTTCTTTTAGGGATTCGATGTTCATCCAGGCATCAAAATGGCCCCCAGCTCTTTGGTTGAAGGGCTTCACCACCACAACTTGCCCCAACAATAAAGAGGTGCACAGTATGACTGCAAGATGAAGGGAAACGGTCAAAAAATGACGAAATTTGGTTCAAACCTTTATGAATATAGACAATAATAAAATGATATACTTCAGAATATTGATCCAGGGTTTTCACTATGAATTTAGATCATGTGTTCTTTGTCGGACGTCCAGTTTCCTGTATTTTCTCTCTGCAGATAATCTACTTCAGCATCTTTTTAACATGTAAAACTAAATGACAATGTTATTTTTTTATTCATGATGCACCAAAACAGGTTGGTCTACTTTCCCGTCACCAAATCAAAGCTACAAAAAATTAGGATTTTTATTTTACAATTTTGTATGTATTAGTCTTGGGACAGCTCTTGCATAGAGATGCATTGATCCGATATTAAAAACTGTATTGGTCCCGATATTGAAAAAAGATTCTAGATTGGGTGTTGGTGATGATGTGTCCATTAGAGCCCGTCTATTCAGTCTAGTTCTATGGTGTGCAGTCTGCTTTGTTATTTATTTTACATTATATTTAGAATTAATAATTGTACTTTTTAAACAATTTAAAACATTCGTTGCAGTTTATTTTTACATGTTTGACCAAAGTAGTTTTATCTGTTCAGTTTCTTGATTATTTATTTTATTTTGACTGTTAAACCAGCCGCAATTATTCAATTAATCCCATGATTAAATGATCTTGGTTAGAGATTAATAATATATAACAATATATAATATAACAATATATCAGCACCAACATCGGTATCGGCTGATATTAGTGAATTCTTAACATATCAGTATTGGCCCAATATGTTATTTATTTTTATCTGTTTCTGGTGTTTTTTCCCAAAGCAGTTGAAACGGTAATGAAATATATAAAATATTGGTAAATATCTGTTATGAACCATAACAGCAATATTAACATGGGATATAGATATAACTTATGAATGTTTATTTGTATGTCTGATTGACTCTTTTTGAATATTTCACTCCAGACTCCGCCCTCAAATACTGTCAGAATTAGATCTAAAAAACTAGACGAGTTTTAGATTCTTCCTTTAAATGATGGACACGTTTAACGGTGGATAAAAAATCATGTAGTAACTTATATTCAGAGATTTTTAATGTTATTTGTATCCAAAAAAAATCCTGAAAGCAGAAACTTGCAGACGATGCGGTTGTTTTTAAGTTTTTAAGCAGACCTACATTTAATTTCCATTTAGTTTTTCGGTTTGGGACGTTTTTAGAAAACATTCAGGAGACACGATCTAATAAAACTAAAAGTTGGGAAAGTCCAACCATTGCTCTATTGGTGCCATTTGTGACCAATAAACATAAACTTGGATTGGGATTATTTCTTTCTACTATATTTTGTTTAATAATTTTGCATTTTTCTTGTGTAATATTGACTAAATGTTAAAACACAAGCCATCAATTGTCGTCAGATTTTGAATGTTTTTCTGTTCATAAGAAACTTTATCAAGGTTTTATACCCATTAAAATATTTGGGTCTTAACAGTGAACAGAGAAAATCGTGATAATCGTGATAATTGTGATAATTGTGATAATTGTGATGCGTGGTTTTGAGTCAGAACCAGATGAAGAAAGAAAGTGGGTTTAAAACTTTGTGCAAATATTTCTTGTAAAGCGTTTCTTGTATCCATTTAAATGTTTGAATCTGCTTCCGAATGTGGGGATCCAGCAAATGTTGGATTCCATGCTGTTCTCCGACAGCCTTTCCTCTTTCAGTGACGTCTGTCAAAACAAAATCCTTCTTTTTTAAAACGTTAGACGACACAATAAGAAGTCTTTTCCCTGCTCCCCTGATTCAGTCGGCTCAGGTTTTAGCGCTGCTCTCTGCAGGAGGGCCGGCTGCTTCCCCATCTGATTTTTATTTGAATGTTCCTGTAAGGAGCTCAGTGTCTGTCTGTGGTTTGTGTTTACTGTTTTCTGTTTTAATCCAGTCTGATCTCATTTATTCTGTCTGAGAGTCATTTCACTAATGTCAGCGTCTTTCTGGGAACAGAAAGAAAGTCAGAAATGTATTAATTATTAAGAAATCAAAGTAGCACTTGATGAGTTTTAGTATCAAAAACTGTTTTCAGTCATAAAAATTCAGTGATTGAAAACCATTTTGTCCATAAAAGGCTAGAAAATAATTAAACGGCATATATGGAAAGATTTTCTCTATTTAAGAGAATTTTAAATAAAATCATTTAATTCTTTGCTTCAGTTTACAAAAAACTAAAATGAGACAAAATTCCTAAAAATAAAAAACTTAAATATTTGACAATTTATTGTGAAAAATAAAAAAAATCAAGCAATTTTTGAAACAAAAATCTAGCACGTAACGTGTTATTAAAATATGTGCAGAAACAGAAATGTGACAGATCGGATTGCCTGGCATAAGAACTCCTGTTTCATCATGCAGGTAGCATTTTAAAACATCTGCATGAAAGGTATTTTTCACCAAACGTAGGTAATAAATAAACCTCCCCGTGTTGGACGGTTTGGACCAGTTCATCACTGGACAGACTGAAGAGTTGTTTAACTCTGTTGGCTCATAAATCAGGAAGTTGGGAGGTTTTTGAGGAATAACACCAAATTACCTTTTACTTTAGTTTTGAAATCTAGCCACATAAAACTTAAATCTTTTAGTTTTTTTTCCACAGTGGATGGTTGTAAATAAGCAGCCGGGGTTTTAGCAGCGTGTTGGTAAGGTGGTGTGATGGAGTGTGAGAGCTTAAAGCTCCCCCAGCGAGGTTGTGGCGGTTTATTATTTCGGTGGCGACGTTTCTGGGTCCTGGGCGAAGTGTAGCGCAGTGCGCTGACAGCTGTGGCAGCAAATCCATGATGTGGAGCCGGCATGCGTGGCTGGACCTTCAGGAAGCTGAGGCACAGATTCAGGGAATCCCATCAACGCAGCAGTTAGCAGTATGCCAAAAAATCACTTTCCATAAAAATGGCGATTCTCGTTTACTCAATATAAAATGTCTCCAAATTAATTTAGAAAAAATAAAACAAATTTGTCGACTGCCGGCCTCCATTTTGTAAGTACAACTTAGTTTTATCACAATATTATATTGAGAACAATAAAAGTGGCAAGAATAACTATTTATTACTTCCTCTTTAGTTGTATTGTTGTTTTCTGTGTGTCACAGCATTTGTTGTCCCACAAACATTGTTTTGAAAAATATTCACCAGTCGCATAACGAAGTGTGAATCTGAATTTAATATCTTTGAATGCATCTTTATTTGTTGATTGTTTTTTAACAAACAGAGGAGTAAATGGTAAACTATCAATGCTAACGACACGGACAGTTGTGGGGATTTAAACATTGATTATAGTGTTTAAAAATTATTATGATAAATTTATCAGTTTAAATGATAAACATCACGCAGGGCATCTTGATGTCGCCGTGTAAACGGTTTCCAAAACAAATTAGAAACCATAAAAATAAGAGAAAAATATTCAACCAACATTTTACCAACTTTTGGACTCATTTATTCTTTACCACATTCCTAAAAAGGACGTTTTTTTTTTTTCTCAATCTTAATTTTGCAAACTGGTTGTTTTTTTTTAAGATTGAGCAATTTGGGAACAAGGTTCTGTACAGAACAACTTCAGGACAATTCAAATAAACCACACTAGCTAGTGTGCTAGCTATCACATCAACTACCCCACTAGCTACCATGCTGGCTGCTATGCTAGCGCTACGCTAGCTACCAGGCTTCAGAAAATGACATAAAAAAGAAACAAAAGGCAAATTGGGGATAAGGAACAAAGAGGGGAAGAAAAATAGGAAAAAGAAAAAAGAAAGAATAAAAACTGAACATGTAAAAACAAACCATAAACATGTAAAGTTCAGTGGCGTTAGCTCTCTGTTAAACCTATCTGACCTGTTTGTGACATCGCTATGTTTCAGTGTTGCCTGTAGGTGTCGCCATTTCTGTGAAAGAACCTCTCAGGTTAGATAATAAATCTAAAGGACGCATCGTAAAGCAAAAGACCTGATTCTGAACGATTCTTAACATTTTAATTAACTTTGTGATTAGCTCCACCCTCCCACAGCTAACAGAGAGTTGCTAACTAAAATCATTTGTTTTAGTTTCCTGCAGCGTTCCTAAACTCCAGGTCGTTATGAACGTCACGCTGTCATGTTTGAGAATTGTCAGCAGTCGTATAAACTTTATCCTCTGTTAAAGTTAAAGAAGAAATGAAATGTTCAGATCTGTCAGCGTTCCTCTCCTGCAGATGTTTTTCCGCAGACTGAAGATCTTTGTGTTGGTTTCCTCCACCAGGCTGGCTGTTAAGTCTGAGGTTAAATGAAACATTTCTTGGTTATGGCTCGACTCTGTCTCACTAAATAGAATTACGAGGAAGTAAAACGGTCCTCTGTTACCGCTGCGCCGCCTCCCTCAACCCAAAACCCCCAAAAATGTTAACTTCATTAAGGTTCCCTCAAAGCAGAGAGAGACCTCCAGAAAATGTCCTGAGGCCGCCGGAGGGATCCGGGCGAGAAGTTCCTGATGGATTCAATAAAAAGCAACTTGTGAGGCTGGAAACCACGAGTTCACGCTCAGACGAGTCACTGTTTCTGCACTGAAGGGACTGCAGAGTTTAACAACGTACTGTAACAAAGGCAGTTTGATCTTCTTACATAAGAAATAAAACTGGAAAATTTATGCAGGAATTTAAGGTTAAAATGTGTAAGAATGCAATAAAAATAATTCTTTACTTTCAGACCTTGGCTGTTGTAATGCAGCAAAGGTCTTTGTCATCGTCTTCTCTCTGATTGGTCAGTTTGAATTTTCCCTCAACCAACGGCGTTAAAATGTAAAGATGGGTGAGAAACGCTCATTTGGGAACTTAAAGGAACGGTATCGTGTAAAATCAACTTTTTTATCATGTTTTTCCCTCATCTAAAGCAATCCTGGAGTGTTGCTTTGATTCTTTCCTACACGTTTCAGAAATCCTTTAATCTCCATGGCAACCAGTCAGCTGGGCCTAGCCCCGCCTTCTAGATGCAGCTCCCCCACTCAGCTCCTTCAGACTAGCCAGCAGCAATTAGCAAACACCCGGTGGAGCTGCTGCTCAGAGCATCGCTGGTAAAACGTAGTTAATTCATTAACAGAGGCGCCATGTTGGGACGACGTCCTGAAGGCGGAGCTTCAGAAAGAGCAGGAGTTTTTAAAGAGACAGAGACCCAATTTCAAAGTCTTAAATCACAAAGTCAGATTTCTTTATTAAGTTATATTTGATACGCATTTTCATAACAACTTAATGTTACATAAGTGGCTATAAAATGGCTTCATTTATGTGCATGGAAAGCATGATACGGCTCCTTTAGGAGTCATGCAGTGTGTGAAGTATTCATACCTGAGGAACTACAGGTGGGAGTTAGCATCACTGAAATGTTTATAATCATTTTAATATGAACTCAGTTATGCATTTGCACAAAAATATGCAGGGATTTTTTGATTATGTGCGAATTTCCACGATTGGAGAATTAATAGAAACAACTGAGGGACTGATTGATGTGATTTGGCATCTGGACACTAGAGGGCCGCTTAGAAAGCTGCAGCGGGCCGCATTTGGCCCATGGGCCACGAGTTTGACACATATGGTTCTGATGATTGTGAGGATTCAGGTGTTTTGTTGCAGGATAGCATCTCTCTGGGCATTTCTTGTGTTGGAATGGCATAGTCAAAGTCCAGACCAAGGCTGAATCTGGAATCAGTGACAAAAGTAGGTAAATGATGCTCAGTTATCCTTCCTATTCAATCTGGCTGAGTTTGAGTCGTTAAGGAAAATATGGACAAAAACTGGAGTCTCCAGATGTTCAGATTTAGTTGAGACGAAACCCCAAAGGAAACGAGAAGCGAATAATCCGTCGTTCTCCTTCCACTCCACAGCGAAGCTCCGTTTATGTCCCCAAATCCCAGTGAAACGCAACACTGATGGTCTGAAATGTGGGAAAATAAAAAGGTTGAGCACTTTCACTAAGAGACTTCTTAATTTTATCATTTTTAATTTATGAATGCATTAATTTCAGAGAATAAAAACGATTTAATTTGAGTTTAAAAACAGTAATAATGTATGAATAATGATCTAAAGCAGGGGTGTCCAAAGCGCGGCCCGGGGGCCATTTGTGGCCCTTAACTCCACTTTAAGAAACAAATATCAGTTACTGAATGTTTTATTTTTACGTCAGCAGAAAATTCTTGCAATGCACAAAGTATTCATGTTTTTATAGCCAAACTTTAATAATAAGTAGAACGACGTTTAAAAATCAAAATCAGCTTTTCTATAATTTATTAAACTCGGCTAAAATTGTTTTGAAAGAAATTCTGTTATTATAACTGGATAAATTATTTGTTTTGACAGAAAACGTGCAAAATCTTTTTTAGGTTTTGAATTTACAGAGAATAGAGAAAGTTGGACAACTTCTTTTGTTTTTCTTGGAAAGCTTTTGAATCGGATTTTTTCCCCCTGATGACGAAAAGTTTGGACACCCCTGATCCAAAGTTTTTAAATCTTGATGAGTGTTGATTGAGTTGATGCCACTGATTTCTCTGTTGGCTGTTAATCGGTTAATTGTTTGTTAATGTTTGTTAATTGTTTCGTTAATGTTTCGTTAATGTGTCGTCATGTCTCACTGGTTAGCATCATGCTAATGCCCCTCAACCGCCTCTCCATCTGAAAACGACTCCAAGGTGATGTGGCTGGACTGGTCTCTGGAGTTTTTCTCCCAGTTTGGCCCCAGTTTGGGCTGCCTGCAGCTCTGCACCGCTGGAGGAGAAAATGGCAGCCGGTTTGGTTCAGGAAAAGAAAGCGGTAACGCATCACTGCAGCCGCCATTTTGCTAAGCCGGGGTCAGATTCCTCCTTCCTCCTCTGAATGAAACTTCCCTGAAACTTTACTTTTTTTTTTTTTTTTTTTTTTTTTCGCTCTTTAAATGATCCCAAATCTCAGTTGAAGTTTAAGTCTATTTATTGTTTGTTATTTTCAGTCAAAATTAAAGAAAAAACTACATTTGTACTGAAAAAGGTGGACAGTGTTTAAGTTGCTGTCATTGTGTGAACTGCAGGTCGAAGCACAACTTCGCTGTTTTCTACACAAAGCATCAGAAAAATCTAAACAATCTGTTCTGTATATTTTCTAAAACGTTTTATGACATTCAGTCTGTAGAAAACAATCAAACCTCAGTTTGCTAAACTAAAATCATTTATTTAATCAAATGATTTTCATAATTTTTTTTATTTTAAAAGTGAAAAACAAATTTTTAACTCTTGGATTACAGAATCCCTTTAACTAAAATCTGGTTGTTTTATTAATATTCGTCCTAATCTTCATTTATTTTAAGTAAATCATTTAAACTTTTTTCTTTATTTCTGTTTAAACCTGGGAAGGAGTTTATCTGATATAATTTGTTTTCTTCTGGTGTTTTGTTTGTTTCATACGAGTTTCTCCAGATTTCCTCACAATAATTTATGTCTGGATGTAATTTCTTTGGACAAACTCAACATTTTAATATTTTTTTGTCTTAAAGGTTGGTGAAGCATGTCGATGATCCTGAATCTGAATCTGAGTTAATAAAAAACGTGATAAATCCTGAAAAAGTGGCGCCGTTTGAACGTAAATGAGCGGTTTGGGTTATTGAGGCACGTTTAGCTCTTCATTACAACCTCATAATTCTCTGTAGGTTTTATCGCCTCTGTCATCTGGATCCAGAAAGGAAACCGAGACGAGTCGGGCCCAGAGAGACTCGGCAGAGAGAAACACATGTGGGCTGTTAATTATGTCGCTGCTGCTGCTCTCTAATAAGACGTTTTCTTCGTGACGGAGCTGAAAAATGGCCGAGCGCTCGCTTAGTCTCGCAGCTCATTCAGTCCCACCAGGAAGTGTTGCTGTATGGAAGACCAAAACTGACATAATTACCAATAAAAGCAGAAATATATTTAGCTTTTTCTTTTCCTTACATATGCATTTTTGACAAATGTATAAAGAAAAGGAAAAAGAATGTGTATGTATGTGTGTGTATATATATATATATATATATATGTCTTGACAAAAACGGATATATAAGGAAAATGTGAAAGAAAACATACATTTCTTGACGAAAATGCATGTAAGGAAAAACAAAATGGGCACATTCAGCTTTTATTTTCAATTTTGTCAGTTTTGGTCCTCCATATTTCAGCTGAGATTTATTATTTTAAAAAAATCATGTTTTTTCCATCATTTCTTCATGTAAACTTGTTTTTTTACCTTTTTATTATATGACTTTTGAAAATGCTTCAGATTTTGAACAGCAAACCTTAAAGTGAATTTAAAAATGACAATAAAAAGTAATTTTTCTGAGGTTAGATGCAGTTTTTAGTCCTAATGGATGATCACTGTCATTAAAATTAAATCCCAGGCTGGCAGGTGTCTGTGTGGTTTTATGGATGGAACCACTTCAAGGTGCTAAATTACTTCCTGTCCTCCTGTTCTTGTGGTCTCGGTCTATTTTAGGTTACAAATAAAGAGATTTCTGCTAATTTGCTGCATAAAATAAACCTTTAACTCCTCCTGCTTTCAGGCAGACACACATTGAGGCCAAGAGCGGAGAAATCCTTGACATGTAAGGGATTTTATCTGCTTTATTTCATAGCAGGTAATATTAGAAGTCTTTCTGTTTCAGTTTAAATCCGTGAGTTGATGGTCTTGGAGGAAATACTGGAATATTTTGAAGATTTAGTAAAAACGCGTTGAGCCGAGTTTTGCCTTCACTTCGTCCGTTTTTCCAAAGCGTCGTCCTTCAAACTGACGACAAAGTGAAGCGCCGTTAACCACGGAAACAAAATATTTTTCTGTCACTGTTTTAAACCTGAACCTAACCAGAACCGTGACCTTTAACCCCAACTGTGAACTTGGCGTTCTTTTCGTCACCAGTGTTAAATTTAAAGCTGGAAGCTAAACACAACATCCATCATCTGTTGGCTCATCAAACAGTGATCTGGAGAGACCAGCGAACCTGAAAGTCATATTTCTGGTGTTTGTTGGGAAGCTGCAGGGCAGGGCGCCGCATGACGCTGCATGGTGCTGCAGGGCGCCGCATGACGCTGCATGGTGCTGCAGGGCGCCGCAGGACGCTGCATGGTGCTGCAGGTCGCTGCATGGTGCTGCAGGTCGCTGCATGGTGCTGCAGGATGCTGCAGGACGCTGCATGGTGCTGCAGGATGCTGCAGGACGCTGCAGGGCGCTGCATGACGCTGCATGACGCTGCTGCCAGTTAGAAGTTTATTTCTACCACACATTTCAGCAACCAGGCAGTTCAAACTGCAGTTATTAAACAGTCATTAATCAGGCAAATATACATCATATATATTGACCAATGTTCCAGTTTTTATGGTTCAAAAGAAAATAACCAGCTTTGTTTTTAATCTAGATTTAAAGGAACTCAGTGTTTCAGCTGTTTTGCAGTTTTTTGGAAGTTTCTTCTAGATTTGTGAAACATAGAAGCTGAATCCTGCTTCTCCATGTTTGGTTCTGGATGCAGAGCAGAACCAGAACCATGTCTATAAATTCATGATAAATTGAAAACTGATTGATGTAATTTAGCAGCATAAAGATAAAAACTGCTTTAATTGAATTGACAAAATAATATTTAAACATTTGTTTTCATGTAAAGTTTTACTGAAATATCATATTGACTCCAGTAGAATCCTGATTTTCTTCATTTCATCATAACTTATTATTAATGACCTTTTATTTCTTTATTCCTTGTTTAAACAGAAACTTCTAATAAATCGTAATTTGCTCCAGACCAGGTGATCAGATTTAACTGTATGGAAACAGCAGAGATGTGATGTAACGACGTGTAACAGCAGCAAAGTTTGGATTCACTGAAGAGTTTTAAGCCGACAGAAAACGCCAACTAGACACGTTTTCATCACCTGGTTTGCAGAGAGTAAACTGAGTGGTTTCCATGGTTTCCATGAGAAAAGCAGAAGTTCGGGAAGATGAAACCATTCCACTGTCCTCATCGTGGAGGACAATATGGATCTGTAGTCAGGAAGTCTTTGAACCGTTTCCTGTCGCACGGCGGCGTCCATGTTGGATCAGAACACACTGGTGTTTATAGAGTCACTAAAAAGAAAGTACACCCCGTTTCAAAATGATCCAGGTTTTAAAATGGTGTGAATTTAACCCAAGGTGTCATTTTTTAGTCAAAATGGAGACAAACTGATTTTAATGGTGCTGCAACTATTTTAATTATTGATTAATCTATTGATACAGAGTTGATCTATCGATTAATTGTGTAATGTGACGATGAATTTGATTTTAGAAAATGGGCGCATTCCTTTTAATACAGTACTATAAATACTTTGAAATAATTAACATCCTTTTAAAATCACAAAATAAAAATAACAGGGCCTAAAGTTCAATAAAACTTTTATTCCTTCTGTGAATGTTTGATCATTTCTGTGGAAAACTTTTCCCTTTCTGCTGGATTTAACATTAATGCAGTTCATTATTTTGGATTTACTGACTATTGATAACAAAATGTTTTGTTCGTTCAGCAATTTACCTTTTTTGTGTTCTTCAATTTACAATTAATCAATTACTAAATTTGTTGACAATTATTTAAATAATAGATTTAAAACAATTAATTGTTTCCTCTGTTGTTAATATGAGGTGATATATGGGATTATTATCTGCCAGACCTGAATAAGGTCCTGATGTTCTGGTTCTAAATAATGACCCATTCAGGTTTAGACAGAAACATAATCAACTTTTTTTATTTTTAGCGCTACATCATGTAATAATGTTATTTCCTCAACAAAAACAAACCTGGAGTATTGCTTTGATTTTATTTTTTTTCATGCATGTTTGAGAAATCCTTCAGTCTCCATGGCAACCATTTAGCTGTGGAAAACGCCTGGGTGGACTTAGCCCCGCCTTCGAGGTGCAGCTCCTCCCCAGAGCCGCAGCTTCCAACTCAGAGCAGCCCGGTTTCGGTTTGAAGTGAACTCTGGTTCGGTTCGAATGTTTATGTCAACGCCAAGCGGACCGGAGACCGCTCCAAGAGCAGGAAGTGGACTACAACCCAGGGCATTCTGGGTAAATACAACCAAAACAAGCGTGTTAGCCTAGCACTAGCATGGCTTGCGGGTTTTCTAAAAAACTGATAGACTCAAGAGAACCACTAAAATCTGACGCCACTCCATTTTTGTTTCTGTTTGGTAAAGAAGGAAGTTGCGCTCAGTTTCTTCAGAGGTTTTTGTGTTGTTTTCTTTGGTGGTTCTTCAGCGCCCCCACAGGCCAGGAGGGGAAGAACCGCAGCAGCTGGAGGTGGAGCAGATGTTCGACTTTGGTCCCCAACAAAACTGTGTCCACCGAACTATCAGGTGTGAAACGAACTCTGGTTCTGTAACTACAAGTTAAGCTGAGTTCATCAGAAACCTGATCATGATCCATTTGGGAAGTTCGGGTTTGGGAATGGGGGAGACGTAAAGAACAGGCAGTGAAGTAGAAACTCTAAAAACCTTCTACTCAACTTTATTTCCTTTCATTTGTCAAGTTTTCTCATGTCTGCTGTCACAGACCAGCCAGAGATCCTCCCTCAGGACCTGCTGACACTAATGCTGATATTTTGCGAGACGTAGATTTTCTGCTGCGCTTGGATAACTTGGCTTTCCATTGTGTGGATGGTTAGAACCGCCGTGCTACCTGGACATCTGGAGAAGATTAAAAACTGAGATACAGGGACCAATTTCACACTCACTCAGTGTTGCTTCTGCATAGAAACCACAACTTTAGGACCAAATTTATGGCTTTTTCCACATCCCACACTTTGTCCTGACTTTGTTTCCATTAAACTTCGATTGCAGCCGGAAAAAGTTGATGGATGAGAGCAAAGGATAAATGATGGCAAAGGAAACGGTTATGAATTCTTCAGAAAACACTTTAGCCAAGCTTGCATTGAGGTTTTGACTTTAATGGTTGTTACAGATGCTGGTTTCTTTCAAAAGTGGAGGAAAACAATAAATGTGTAAAACATTAACCTGAACAGTGGAGTTTGATGTTTTCCTGGTTCCTGTGTTGCTTCATTACCAGATCTCTGCAGACATGAAGAAATGTTCAAATCAGCCGAGCCGGAGCAGAGACACAAAACACAATCTGGACTAAACCGTGGCGTCGGTCCAGGTGTCTTCCACCTGAACCTGCAGTGACACAGGAAACTTTGTGTTTTCTTATTGACTCACTGCAGTGTGACGTCCTGCTGGACGGCTAAAAGATGCTAACCGACCAGCACTGGTTTTAGCGGTCAAGTTGTCAACATAAATCTTGATTTGCGCCTGATGTATGAAAGAAAATCAGTGCTTTGCTGCTAATTGTCAACACGACAACAACTTCATAACAAGGTCAGGAAAAGGTTTTAGGAAGACGGAAGTAGTTCAGCTGTGCTAGCTTGACTATGACGGCTGTAACGTGTAGATGTGCTGCAGAATGTTTCGGTTCATCGACTCTGGCAGATCATCAGTGTTTAAATGAACTAATCTACCGTCGATCAGCTCAGGTTCACAGTTCTTCCTTCTCTCTTTTCAGTTGTATTAAGTTGTTTTATTTTTCTTAACGCAGAAACATTCAGGTATTTCTTCTAAATTATCAACTCGAATAGAAACCTAGAATATTTAGAAAGTCTCTTCTAATTTCATTTGTGCCACTTTTAATAATTTACACTGCAAAAACACAATTTTTACAAAATATTTTTGGTCTAATTTCTAGTACAAATTTAGTAACTCAGTATTTGTAAGTAAATATTTGATGTTTTGATGATGTCACTCGACAAAATGTAAAGTTTGTTACTTTAGTGTCAGAATTACATTTTTATTACTTTTTATTTTGTTGCTGAAATGTTCCATAAAAATACATTTGACTTAAAAAATTCCTTAATTTTGATGAAAAAGTGTGATTATTTCACTTATTATAATTAAAAATAATAATAATAATAATTTATTTAAAACAAGCTGAAAAGTTATTTGTATGTTTTGTGTTAAAGATATTTGTGCGATAAACTCGATCAAGATACTTGTCAAGATTGTGTTTTTTCAGTGTTTATGTTGTAAATTTGTGCTTATTGTTTCTTATTTCATGATGTTTTTACTTTACTTTTCCTTTTGTTGATCATAGATGCTTCAGTTTTATCATTTGTTGCTGTTACACCTGAACATTGATTACGTTTCTGACCTGTCTTGTAAATTCTGGGTTTTTATGGACAATCAGGTGTTGCTTGTTGAAACTTCGTCGAATAATCTCTGCTTTCCCAGCAGTTGGTTTTTGCATGGTTGAGATTTTTTTTCTGGCGTTTCCGTCTGACTCTTATTGTTCTGCAGAAACAAACAAAGAAAACCAAATAATTATCACCGTTGTTCCTGGAAATCCTCCACCTCGTCTCAGATAAGCGTGGCGCTCTGTCAGCCGTGATGGGCGCTCTGCAGATCATCCAGGCAGCAGGAAACGCTCCTCTTTCTTCTCTTTCCCCTCCCCCACCTCTTTCCTGTTGGCTGCTTGGACCAATGGCGCGGCGGCGCGGCGGCGGGGGGAGAGGTTTCTGTCAGAGCCGCTCCTCCAGTTATTTTTACATTCTCTCCTCCTCGTGTCTCAGCACTTCATCATGCTTTCTGCTCCCTGCTCATACATTTTAATGTCTGACCCACATTTCACTAGATCCACACACACACACACACGCAGACACACACACACACACCCACACACACACACACACAGACACACACACTCGGCGAAACGCTGGGGAAACTTTGAAGTGTTGGCTCAAGCACACAGAGGTGGAGGGAGGAGGGTGGGAAGCTGCAACCTTTCACTGTTTTCTGATGAAATTTGCCCTGAGAAGCATCAGAAACAGCAAAGCGGGTCACATCAGGAGACGAGATTTCTGCTCTTCTTGTTTGTCTGAGCTGCAGAAATGCAGCTACAAATCAGCGTAAAAAACAAACATAAAAACTACAATCCCCAGCAGAACCCATCAGTTTCATCTGTTTCTGGTGTCCAGAACTCTGTCTAGAGATTCCAGAACTCCAGAACCGTCCAGAAACGAGCCCAAAACCTGAGATTATTTCCAAATAAACGTTTTTGTGTGTGGGTGTGTGTGTGTGTGTGTGTGTGCGTGTGTGTGT
This sequence comes from Gambusia affinis, assembly GCF_019740435.1. Lineage (NCBI taxonomy): Eukaryota > Metazoa > Chordata > Actinopteri > Cyprinodontiformes > Poeciliidae > Gambusia > Gambusia affinis. Next base: position 28,626,324 of record NC_057877.1, on the reverse strand, counting down.
GTGTGTGTGCTGGAGTTGGAGCTGCAATTCAAAGATGAAAATCAATTTTTATTGATCACTTTATTAGATGATTTTATGGATGAGCAGCAACATTTAGAAAAACCCTGAAGCTTTAAAAACCAGAGATTATAAATCCTGTTTGTTTCTTACAGTTTGTTTTTTTTATTTTTGTGTGTTTACCAACAGTTACTTCACACAAACACTCGACCTTTTAAATATTTCTGAATTTTAAATATTAATTAAATTCCTGTGAAAAATAATCTAAACTTTGGTCTTTCTGGAAACTTTTGTTTTAAATGTCAGTAAAATGTTCTGGAGGGATTCAGGCAGCGACGAGTCGCGGCTGCAGGAAGTTGGAGGCGTTGCGTCATAAATTCAGTGACACAAACCTCATAATGGACGGATGAACTGTTGACAGATTATGATGAATAATTAAAATAAAAACAGAAGAAAGGAGAAGGACAAAACCGAAGGACTAAATCTGCTGTTTTCACTGAATCTCCTTACTGGATTCAAACTTTTGTTCTGAAAGATTTTACAGAAAATACAAACCGTCAAATTCTTAATGGGCCTTTTTGGATTGATTATTGATTCTATGCTTTAGCATGTTGGTGTAGCGCTTTAGCGTTAGCAGACTAGTGTTTATGATTACTTCTTTAAGGTTAGCACAGCTAATTTTGTTGCTAGCAGTTAGCTAACCATTTAACCACTGGTTAAACATTTGAACAGTAAGAGGCTTTGAGTATTTAGCTTGTGCTAAATACCGTAACCTGCGCTAACCTTTAAGGTTAGCACAGCTAATTTTGTAGCTAGCCATGCTAAGTGCAGAGATCTTCATTTGAGTTTATGGGCTTGTTGAGTGTTTTTATACGTTTGTGAAATCAGAAGAGAATCGTTGTGCCTCGATGTTTTCATCCATCGACGTTCTCTGAGTGGTGCATGATGGGATACGGTGAAGGGCTCCGAGTAGCTTTGTTGCTGGACATCCTGAGATGAGACGCGTCCATGTGACGGGTAAACCGACACCGCGCCGCATATGGCCGCGGCGGCCGTCGTCTGTAGGTTTCCTTCCACGCTGTGGCCTGATTGGTCCGGTGGGTCCCGGCTGAGAGACCCAGCGGCGGTTCCTGGAGCTCGCAGCAGATGGTGACTTCTGACCTTCTGGCAGCCCTGAGAGTTGAAGAAGGGAAAGAAAAGCAGAGTAACGTTACATGTGAGATCTCGGAGGATCTGGGAGAGCCAGCGCTGTCAGTCACAGGCTCCCTGAAAGGCGTCTTTAAGGTCTGTTTTCCTTTCTGGGGGAGTTGAAGGTATTTCTGAAGCTGTCTAAGCTTTCTGCTGAACTAACAACTGTCAGACTGGGCAGGAAGACCTTTTATTCCTCCACATGTCTGTTTCTGATCAATTCAAAATGTTCCCAGCTCTTAAATAGTAGCAGCTGATCAACTCAAATAAGCGATGTGGATTTGATATCTCCATCTGGGTTGGACCTCGTACAGAACCTCCGGCTCGGTTTCAATGGCAAAGATCGTTCAGTTCTCTTCAGTTGGAGCTGGACAGTAAATCTATCACAACATATGTCACAATATGTGTGTGATCAAATAAATCTGATCAATATTCAATATATAGAATATTCACTGAACTAGGTTGGTGGATTTCGACTACCTCACTCGCTCTTTGGTTACCTAGCAACCCAACTTTGGTTACCGGGCAACAACCTGTTAAGTAACTGTTCCCCATACATGCTAAAAATAAAAAATGGCGTCGAGTAAAAACTGGATAAAACAGGAAATGTTACTGGCAGCATGTCAGACATTTAAAACCTGAAACTAATCAATAATTATTGATGGATTCATGTGAAACGTTTTTCAGCTCCAGCTTCAATAAAAGCAGAAGTTAAATGTGAGGTTAATTCTCCACATATTTGGGACTTTCAGTATTAAAAGGAATTGAATGAAAAGTCCTGGAGTGTCGACATGAAAACTAGAAGGAACATTTTCTGATTTCTGATTGTGGTGAGAGGCAGCAGGCGACTGACAGCATCTGTGTCCAACGCCGCCGCCGAGTGTTTCTCTGCTTCCCCACCATTCAGCCTGACAACCTGTCGCTGCGTTTAAAGTTTGTCTGGGTCCACAAGCCGCCTCCTGAGAGCCGCACACGTGTGTGTCGCTCATGATGTGACTCACAAACACCCACATCAGCTGTTTTATATGCACGGTTTGGTTCTGATGCTCCTAAATGTGCCGTCAGCTGTCCTGTTTCATCTGCTGCTGCTGCCAGGAGCTGCTCATGTAAAACGATCAATTTCCCCAAAAAGTGACCAAACCTGAGCCAGAATTATTAATAAAGCACAAAACAAGAAGCCAAACAATGTTAGACATGGAGCAGGACTGTAGATGTAAAATAAAACTAATAAAGAAACTTACCAGTTTACACTCTGCTTGTTTTCTTTAATTTAAATTTCAGAAATTATGAAAATTGTCTCCGTAAACGGTGGAAAAAGAAAATGTCCGAGGATTGAACCGTGAGGAACCCCACAGGTAGAACGGATAGAAATGTTTTTGACACGAAGCTGCAGAATCGATGTGGACCTGAAGCTTTACCACATATTTACCTGTCTGACCGGGTCCAGAACTTTCTACAGATTCTCAGTCAAGTTTTAATGAAAACAAAACAAAGTTAATTTTCCTGATGAATCTAATATTTACCCACCAGGCTGTGGTTGTTTGGACTGATGAAGGCTTAAAGTTTTCCAGTAAAGCAGATGCTCGCTCGCTCTGGTGTGCACAGGTGGGATCTTTTTACCTGCCTTATCCCTCTGTGGGATCCAGAGAAACGTCCGGCATCAGGGATTGGTCCTAATGGATTAGGAGCTGCTGCTAATCCAGCCTGATCAGTTTATATCTGCCCAATTAGAGCTGAAAGTGCGTCCAGGTGTTATCGCAGCGCCGGCCGGCCGGCAGCTTGTTTATTGTGTGTGTTGGGGTTTAAAAAGGATTAGCCTGCAGCTCAGGTGTTCCTCTAACAGGATTAGCGGGTCGTCTGAGCGCTCGCGGCGCCGCTAATCCGAATTATCGCTTTCTGAAAACAAAAGGTGGCGTTTGTGGATGCAGCCGGGACGCGGAGGGGTTGACTCCGCCCCCTTCAGCCCCTTCCTGTCCCGACTGGAGGCGACCCGCAGGTGAATCGGGCTCCTCCAGGACCCGCCGCGCTGGTCTCCATGGAAACATCAAGCCCGACCCGAACGCAGCCGCGTTTGACCTTTCACCTCTAAGGAAGGCCGTTTCCTGCCTGCAGGATGCAAAACGTCCTGATCCAGTTTTTCTTCAACGTTTTCTCTAAATTTAATCCTCTTGCAGTTTTTTTTATTTAATATATTTAAAATAAAAAACCCTGGAAATTTCAATTTAGTTTTTTTGATAAATGTTTGATTAAAAACCTAAAATTTGTAAAACAGTATTTACAGTTGAAATCAGATATTTAAGATAATTTCTTTCTGACTGAATGAAATCAAACTAAACTTTTCCTGTTTCAGGTCAGTTAGTCACTAAAACCAGGTTTTCTAAATGATAGAAAACTTCATGTTTTACATGTTTTACATGTTTTACATGTTTTACATGTTTTACATGTTTTACATGTTTTACATGTTTTACATGTTTTATATGTTTTACATGTTTTAAATGTTTTACATGTTTTACATGTTTTACATGTTTTATATGTTTTAAATGTTTTATATGTTTTACATGTTTTACATGTTTTACATGTTTTACATGTTTTATATGTTTTATATGTTTTACATGTTTTATATGTTTTATATGTTTTACATGTTATACATGTTTTTTTCTGTCATTTTCTTTAAGATTTTAGTTTAAATCCTTTTATAGTTTTTTTCTTAACCTAAAATTTTCATTCACTACTGAAAGGAAATCCTTCAAAATATTTACATTTCAATGATTGTTTCACTATTGTTTGATAAAAACTGCAATAAGTTTATTAATTATTGTATCTACATTGAAACCAAGTAAAAATTTAAAAAAACTTTTTTTCTCACTTTCTGACTTTAATCAGACTAAACTTTTTAGCTCAGTTAGAATTAAAAATTATTTATTTTTGCTAAATTACAGAAAACTTTGCAAGGATCTAAAAGTTTTTATAACTTATTGAGTTTAAGCTTTTAATTTAAGGAATATTTTGGTTGATTTTGATGCTGCTGTAGAATGTGGAATAAATCACAAAAACATTAATAACAGTAAAATAATATAGTGAATTAAAACTGTTCTTCAGTTTTTTATTGTTTTTATTTCTAAAGCAGAGTTTGAATTTCACTGTGGGGAAAATTTTGCATTAAATTAGATGAACAACCTTTAAGTAATATTAATCCTTTCTAAAACCTGGATGGCCTTCATTCAGGTAAACGTTTCCCTGATAAAATGTGCTGATGCGGCGTTAAAATCCTCCATAATGAGAAGGAAAAACAATCGCAGGCGAACTAATCCTCCAAATGCTGCTGAATCAGCGATAATTCCCCATTTGAATTAAATTTCTTTTCACGTTAATTTGAGTTTTAGAGACGGAGCAGGTTTCACTCTGCGCTCTGCTGACCTTTGACATTGATGTGAAGGTGGATTCCTAACGAGGGGCGTTTGATTTCTGCCTGCTGACAGCCCAGCAGGGCGGGTGGAGTGAAGGAGGCTGGGGGGGACAAGGTTTTAGTTTCAGTTTTTATTTTATTTTCTGAAGTGAAGTTGCTCTTCATCTCTCTCTGAAGCGCCCACCGTCCTCTTCCTCCGCGCTCCTGCAGCCCCTGAAGGTTAATTAATGTCCTTGAGCCTCCGACCTCTTCTTCTTCTTCTTCTTCTTCCTCTTCTTCTTCTTGTCCTCCATGTTGCATGCCGAGACGTTCTGGTTTTAATTAGAGCGGAGATGATTTCAGACTGGTCCAGGCCTGCTGGTTTTGCTGGTTTTGCTGGTTTCAGGGCGTCCATGTTGGGAGCAGATGGGAAATGTCACAAGTTAAATTTTCTGTGACTGATTTACTTTCCTGATCAGAAGTTATCAGAAGGAAGTTCAGACGTATTTGAACGTGTTCCTGGCTTACAGAGGGAAAACTTTACCTTCCTGGAAATGCTTTTCTTCATTTTTGGCATCTAAAGAGAAACTCGGCATGGACAAAGTTATTTCGTAATCCTGCTTTGTTTTAGGTGAAAACCCAAAATAATCTGCATTTTTAATTCAAAAAGCTGCTAAATTATATGAGCTCAACAACAAAGATTTTGTTTTTAATCTGATGTTCAGGCTTCTCAACCAGAGCTGGACTATAGTTGAAAAACAATAAATGCTGATCAATATCAAAGCAGTTTCAAGTTCCTCCATCTTTGGTTGCCTAGCAACAGGATGTTCAGTAACTTGCACAGCAGCAGTTTGAAGTTTCAGGCCTGAGCCTCTTAACAAACGCTTCAAAATAAAAACGACGTGCAGAGAAAACTGTAAAAGATCACAACAATAGTTTCAGATATATAGAACAAAACTAATCAATAATTATCAATATTGACTGATTTAATCATTCATTCAACTTCTTTAGAAATGTGGACTGCAGACATTAGCGTTAGCAACATGTTTAGCATTGAGATGCTTGAGATCATTATAATTAACTAAAAATAAAAACTGAAATGGAGAAAACATTTTGTTTACTGAAATAAACAAATCAATAAACGACATCCTGCATTTATAAAACTAACTGAAACATACTGAACTGTAGATAGATTTTATTTTGAAAGCCAATGAGATAAACTGAAATTAATTTCTACTTTCAGATTTTAGAGCAAAATCAATTTTTTTTTTTTATAAAGGAAAATACTATTTTATAGCATTAGAGCAGCTGATGATTTAAAGCCTCTTTTGTCCTTCAGTTCTGGATGTTTTATTCACATATTGCATAAAAACAGCTAAAATTATCTTTCTCATTGCCTCTTTAAACATCTATTTGCTTTTTAATAACCACATGTGGTTCTGAAGCCTCATAATAGTAATATATGTTATTTGAAAACATATTTCAAAACACTCAGACACTGTAAAAACAAGATAAAATACAAAATAAGAACAATAAACCATCAAACCAGCAGCAAATAAAACGTTACTGAATCTATGCAGATTTCCAAAAACGAGTTTTGAGGCGTTTTTTAAACAATAATCTCATCATTACTTCAGAGAACAGAAAAATATCTGATGCTGCACTTTTTAAGACTCAGCCTAAAGCTTCTGGTTGTGAAGATCATGACTGACTGATTCTCTTTAAATTATTCAAACCCCTCTGGACGTTTATTTTCTGCTGTTTACATTAAATTACTGTGTGACAGTAATTTAATGTAAACGTTGGACAGATTTAACCGAATTTCAACACTGAATCTTCCTCCCAAAATCATCACTGCAGTCTTAAAATGTTTGGATCTGTTAGCCATGTTTAACGTGAAAGGAAAAATTACTGCTCCACCTAGTGGCAGGAGGAGGAAGTGTTCAGTGGAAAGAACCTGGGATAATAATCCCAACTTCTACGTTCACACGGCTTCAGAACCGGTTCATCTGGTTCCGGTCATTACCCGACCAGAACCAGATGAAAAATCTCTGCTGGGATTTGAAGGTAAATCCCAGAATATTAAAGAAAAAGTCTTTTACCAGTGAGGAGTGTAAAAGCTGCTGCGTGGCTGTGAATCCCCTCTGCAGCCAGTCAGAAACTTTATTACAGCTGCAGATAGTTTTCATGAAGGCTGATTGATTCTCAGACGGCAGCATTTATTAAAACTTACAATGTTAATTATTAATCGGTTTAAATTATTCTTATTTAGTTTTTCATTTTGCAAACAGCGGCTTAATTGTAAATGTTTCCAATTAATCTAATTTTGTTTTTGGTTTTTAGAGGTTTTGGCGGGAAACCTGCGTTTACGGATATTTAAACTTCTGCTCTCCTCTTGGTCTTGGAATAATAATTTTTTCTACTAATATTAATAGTCTTGGTTAGGCTTGTTGCAATAAATAAATTAATGGCATGCTTTATTTTATTTCTACCTAAAACCAGATGATAAAAGTGTTTTGGTTTCAACTAGCAGTAGAGACTTCATATTCGAGTTTTATTAGTTGTTTTTGTTTATTTTGGATATTTAAATGTCTTCCAGTGTTAAATGTTCGTTTATCGATCTTTGAGAATGTGTCCTTGCATTATTATTCCATTATGGTTCTTGAAAATGGTCTCAAACGACAATATTATCGTTTATTTCTTGGTAAGATTATTTGTTTTTGCAGTGATGTCCATAGATTTCACTCCAAGGGAAACTACAACATTGATTCTCAGTACTGGACACTGCTGTTGGTCACCAATGCATGTTTTTCTGTCGTCATAAAATAAAAGGTGTAAAGAGAAAACCCAGTCAGGATTGTTGTTGGTTTGCTCTCAGCTGTGAGTTAACCCCTCGGTGCTCGGCCTCGTAGCAGCGGGTTAACGGTGGAAAACAGCTGCTGACTCAGCTGCACGCATCATGAGCTGCTCTGACCGCGCCGTAAAACATAATGTGAAATGATTGTGTTTTAAATCTGCCCTGCGAAACCAAGCGATCCACCAGACGCACACATTCTCACTCTGAATTAAAGCTGCTTTTACCCCGTTTAGGTCGGAATGGAGGGGTATTAAAAACACACAGTCTTGTACTCATTGTCGTTTGGGTTTCTCCCAAAATTTCCTCTGTTGTGGTTTTTGATCTTTCTCCAGAATCACGGGTGGTTTTCTTCATGAAACGGCATAATTGAGCCTCACAGCAGACTTCTGTCATCAAACGAGTTATGCTGGTTTTGTCAGATGAGGTCATGATAATATAATGAATATTTTATATCCACTCCTGACAAGCTGCTCTGAGTTGCAGTTTCATCTTGTTGGTGAATGAGAAGAGCCCTGAGGAGGATCCAGCTGGGATCGTCGGAGTAAACAGGAAGATCTCGTTCTCTCAGCAGCTTAACCTCAGAGGATCCTTTCAGAATAATTTTATTAGATCTCTGCAGATGTTCCAGGTGTTCCAGGCGTCTTTATTTCTGTTCATTTGTTCAGCTCTGAATAACCAGGAGGAGCTGAAAATGGAAAACTGAGACATCGGTTCTCTGAATGATCTCCGTCTGAAAGTGAACCTGTCCAGGTGTTTCTCTCAGGTTGAGTTTGATTGGTTGGACCTTCAGTCCATCTGGTTCTCATTGGTTTAGACGGTTCTGTCTGTCAGTCCAGCTGGTGCTGATTGTTTTAGTTGGTTCTGTCTGTAAATTCATGGTTTTAGTTGGTTTAGCCAAATAGTTCTGATTGGTTTCCGTGGTTCTGTAATCAGAATGCTTCCGTTTGTCTTACTTGGTCCTATCTATTAATCCAACTGGTTCTGATGGGTTTATTGGTGATTTTCATTAATCCAACTGGTTCTGATGGGTTTATTGGTGATTTTCATTAATCCAACTGGTTCTGATGGGTTTATTGGTGATTTTCATTAATCCAACTGGTTCTGATGGGTTTATTGGTGATTTTCATTAATCCAACTGGTTCTGATGGGTTTATTGGTGATTTTCATTAATCCAACTGGTTCTGATGGGTTTATTGGTTATTTTCATGAACTAAATTGGTTCCGATGGGTTTTGTTGGTCACATTTATTAGTCGTAGTTCTTCCTTTGGGTTTATTGGTTCTTTTCATTAACTCAGGAGTTTCTGATTGGCTTCTTTATTTTTGTTAAAGGTTCTGATTGCGCTGGTTCACCCTCATCGTCAGTTTTTGGGTTTGTTTGACTGAATCTGCTGCTCTGGTAGCTAAATGTTCGCCAGGTGTTTTCAGATTGAGAGGAAATTTGCCCCAGTAGCAGCAGATTATCAGACGTGTTTCCACTGCTGGACTCATTCATCAAGTTTTAATTTGGAAAATTTGCAGCCGGAGGGTTGGTTGTGTTTGGTTTATTGGTTGAACTGGTTATTTCCACCAGTTCAGTACAGTTGACTCTAACTGGTTATTCTGGTTGGTCTGAGACTGGGCTTCTATTATTTTAGTTTTGTTAACTGGTTCTGTCCAGCTGCGTTAAACCCAACTGGTCTGGGTTTTCCTAATCGGCTCCATTATGTTGATTAGTTAGGAATCTGACTGCTTCCACTAATATCACTGGAACCAAGCAGGTTGTTTTACATCCCCTTTAATCATGAACTCTGTAGCTGCTTTAATGTTTGTCCAAATAAAATCCTGGTTTTCTTTTGTAAGTTTTGGTGGTTTCTTCAGCAGAGCACAGTGGGCTCACGTCAGAGCAGAAACGCTTTAATGTTTGCTGTTATTCATTATGAATGACCTGGATTTCTGCTTGGAGACGTCTCATGAATCATTGAACGCAGACCAATCGGAGCAGGAGCCGCTTTTGTTCTACATATCGTCCAGCGCTGGGCTTGACCTTGGTCTACAGCCAGGAAAAGAAACTCGTTTTTAAGAAAAACCATTATTTTTTCTCCATTTGGTCAGTCTTCATTCAGTTTCCTAGGAGTTTTCTTTGCCATCAACCTGACATGCGCAGAGAAGGAAGATTTTATCGGTTTTTGGAAACAGAAACAGGAAAAATGCAATTTTCTTCATCGGACGGTTTTATTTATCAGTCAGAAATCTTATAAAGACCTTTATTATGTTAGGATTTGAAGCCTTGAATTCATCTGAAGGGAAGTTTGAGGAGTTGAGTTTTCTTTTGTTAACTTGTTTCTGGATTAATGGTCCGTGAAGCAGCTTTTCAGGAAACGTTGGTTTCTGTTGTAGCTGAATTTTAGGTCTCAGCTGGTTGAACGGTCAAGCTTGTTGGACATCAGGCAGATTCCCGGGTCTGTTTGGCCCAAAAGAGGAGCAGAAACCAAACGGTTAACGTTGGAAAAGCGGCTCAGCGTTTGGATCTGACTGGACATTCAGAGCAGAAACAGTTTATTGGAAAACAGATTTCTGTTATCATCGTAATCGTTGTCATTACAGCTGTGAACTGCAGTGTTTGAAAACATTTTGAAAATAAATTGTTTGCATCAAAATATCACAAAAAACAGCAATAAACAAAAAACAGGTGAAATTATTTCTTATTTCATGAATAAATGAAGATACTTACTTTTCTTATTGAACTGTCGACTTTTTGACATAATTAAAAGCAGCCTGGTGTTGCAGGTTAAAACAATGTGAGAGCTTGGCATCAATCAGGTTATTAAATGTTAAAGTTTTATAGGGAATAGAAGATGTACTTTGTTTTTACCGTGACTGTATGGAGCCAAAATGATTCAACATTTAATCATTTTCACTCAGTTTCTCAGTTCACTAAGAAACTGAGTGAACAACTGTGCAAAAAATAAGAAATCATGTCAAAATGTTTTCTTTCCAATCTGTGGAGAGGAAAAGAAAAAAATAACAAAAATAATGAGTTAAACCGACACGTGGACAAAGAGACTCTCTGCTTTGGGTTTCAGCATAAACCTGCCTTGATACACATTTACTGTCACTCTTATCAGTGTATAAAAACCTATTTAACATAAAGAAATAGTGCTCAGCCTGGCGGGGAGGAAGGTCAGCCTGGAGCCCCACCAGGCTCGTCGTACTCTGGGAGAAACCCTGATGTTCTCCGTTTCATGGTTTCTACTGTCCTCATGTTCTGTCCCAGTCTGGAAACCCTGACCCAGTTCACGGTTTTCATCTCCACTGGCAGTAATCCAGAGCTGTTTGGGTTCTGCTTGGATCGGTCTGCATCAGAACATTGTATTCAACCTCTACAGGGAACATGGAGAAATCCGTTTTCCTCATAAATGTGCATATTGGTAATTTGTGCAAAACCTTCACACGTTTTACTGTAATTACCTTCGGTCGTTAAATCAAACCGCAGCGTTTTATGGGTTTGTGGTGGTTGCTGAGCGCGTCGGCTGCTGTGTGTGGGCGTCTTCTCTTCATCTGGTTCTGTTTAGACGTTAAAATACTTGGTTCATGTTCAGCTATTAAATCCTGAGAGCTTTTCAGGACTTTACGAAACCAGCCGACGTCACTGCAGGCTGAAGTCGTGTTTTCTGCTCAACATGTTGGGAATAAGTGAGTCATGTTTTTCAGAAAGCTGCTGCTGCTGCTGACATGTTTGGATCTTTTTTCAGCTCGTCATTCGTCTGCAGAACGAAACGGATCCACTTACTGCCCCCCTCCCTGTGGTTCATTAGTGTTTCCCCCAGGAGGCATCTGTGGTTAATTAATCACCAAACCACTTTCCTGCTTTTTTATCGACCTCTTGATGTGTGATGGATGTTTCATTTCCGTTGTCGTCTCTGCGCTCCGAGCTCTGGATGAATGAGGAAAGGAGTTTGGGGTTTTTGGATTTTTTCTTGCTCCTGAAAGCGGGCCGGTTCTGGTGTTTTTACGAGCCTGGTGGGGAAAACACCCAGATTTGGTCCGAATTTAAATTTGACCTACTTTCTCCGTCATCAGGAAGCGTGAAACGGTTTTCCCTTTCAGTCTGAGGAGGAGGAAGACTGAATGGAGGAGGGAGGCGACAGGAAGCTCCGTGAAGGGACGTTTTTCCCAGACGGACGGACAGAACCGGCAGCTTTACTCCAGGATGAAGCTTTGGGAGTTTGATTTTGTCTCCGCGCCGCAGCATTGGCCGGGTCTCCGTCCCCGCCCCGAACTGTCAGCCGCCTCCTTGTCCTTTCCGTCTCCTCATTCAGAAACCTGACAAACTAAATCTGGCTTTTCTGCACCGGTTTCCCTTCCACCTGAGCTGCAGCTCCTGGCGGCGGCGGCGTTGTGGCGTCGGCGTTGTGGCTTCAGAGTTAATGGGATTATGCAGATGGCAGCGCTCTTAAAGCGCCCATTTGAAGTGTTTAATGGAGATTATGGAAATGGTTGAGCAGCTCAGACCTTCTCCCGCTCAAAGAAAAGACGACACAATGACAAGAAAGAAGCGGAGCTGCAGCTGCTCAGAGGGTTGTCGGGGTGAAGGGTCGGCCCGCTGATTGGCAGCTCCATGCCTGGCTCTACAGTACTTCAGCAGGGCGCTCGCTTCAGGACAATACAAAAATAACATCTGACACAAAATACTGTACAAAACTCTAACACAACCTTAAGATTTCATTTAAAGCAGACGGACTTTCTCCTTTATTCAGTTTGTGAGTGGAAATCAGAAACTGTCTGAACATAAAACCGTTTAAAACGTTAATATCATCACTGATCATCAGTGTGAGAAATAATTACTGCTTTTATCCTCAGTGATATTGATGCTATTTAAGTTGTTAATATTGATGTGCTTCTAAATCAAAGTTGTATATTGATTTATTGATGAATTCTCATTATGGCAGCATGAATGCATTGGACCAGTTATACACAAGGACGTAGAAAATACTAAGTAAGAATGTGACGACCAAGTTAACATGAAAAGTAATTTATTAGATGATGCTGGGTGTAAAAATCCTTACAGCAGATAAACACACTTCACTGATATTCTGCTTTTGTTTTAAATTGGTTTTCATTGTACATAACCGTTTATTTTTTTTATTACATGACATTGAATAAAGCTAAACTCACAGCTCTGTTTCATGATCAGAAATGTTAAGAATTAGCAGAAGTCCAAAGAAACATTTAGGAACCAACTGATGATCAAGTCTAAAGCAAAACATGAACAGATCAGTGGAGTCATTTTTAAGATATTATCTTCAAATCTAAAGCTGAACAGCTTCAGTTGTTAAAGGGCCTGAAATCTGAGTTTGAACCTTCAGAGACACATAAAGACGGTTACAAAACCAGCCTTCTAGGAACCAATCTGTGTTTATCTTTACACGCATCGATTACCGCAGCAGGTCTGCCTAAAAGCATCCAACTTCTATAAAACACAAATCTGGAACAAACTTCCAGAAAACTGCAAACAGTCGAAACACTGAGTTCCTTTAAATCGGCGTTAAACTCCCACCGGTTCAGTTTTTCAGACGTAATAAATGGAACATTGACCAACACATTTGATGTGAGTTGGTGATTTTAACGATGGCCTTTGACTAAAAGTGATGTCTGTTACTGGTTTTCTCAATCGTTGACTATAACATGCGTTTGCTGAAATAAACCTGACTGATTCATCTCACTAGCTGGTAAAACTAGAAATGCAGAAATATTATGTTATATTATATTATATTATATTATATTATATTATATTATATTATATTATATTATATTATATTATATTATATTATATTATATTATATTATATTTTGTTATATTATATTTATGTTATATTATATTATATTATATTTTGTTATATTATATTTATGTTATATTATATTATATTACATTATGTTATATTATGTTATATTATATTATGTTATATTAAATTATATTATATTATATTATACTATGTTATATTATATAATGTTATGTTATATTATATTATGTTAGCAGAGACATTTGGATTTAGTGTCACTTCATCATTAAAGTGTTTATGCCAATAAACGGTCCAACATTACGATTGCTAACTGCACAGTCCAGGGTTATAAATTGGGGAAACATCAGCTGGTCTTTGTTGCGGTTTGTAAAATTCATGTTTATTTGCATAACCATGTTTATTAATGAACCAAACTCGCTGGTTTCCTAACATCTGGTTCTGTTGTTTCACCTCCTAATCAGTCAGAAACAGGACTGGAGCGTAAAACTGGAATCCATTTAAGTTGAAATATTCCTGCTCTTTGGAAGAATTCAATGTTTTTAAACTAAATTTGTTTTCCGTTGAATTGTAAATGAGACAAATGATGCTGGTATTTACACACGAAGCGACAACTTTCATTCAAACTCTTTTGTTTTTAGGAATTCCCAATCAGCCAAGACTTTAATATTGGGAAAACATTAAAATCGCAAAATTATTAAAACTAAAAGTTTTTTTTCCTCAATGTTCATCAATGAATTAAAACTATTACTGATGTAGATTAGTTAGGAATATCTATAGTATTTGGTAGAGTTCCCTTTGTATCCAGCTGTTTTCACGCCTGCTAATCCGGTAGATTCTGTCTGATTGGGGACCAAAATGGAAACATTTGTTACATTTTCAGTTGGTTGGATTTACTTTCTGACCGTTTCCCTCCTGACCTGTGGGGGCGCTGCAACAAGAACCACTGAAGGAAACAACACAAAACCTCTGAAGAAGAAACTGAGAGCAACTTCCTTCTTCGCCAAATCATAAAAGGAGTGTGAAGCTAAAATGGCCGTTTGAAGAGTTTTGGCTAAAACATATTTACAGACATGGATGTTTTTATCTCAAGCAAAACATTGATAAATGTTTTTGTACAGTTTGGCTTAATTACCTCTCTAAATATGTTTTTATTTTTATCAAATGGCAATTTCTTTTGAGTCGGCGTCCTCCAGTTAACGATTAATTGATTGTAAAATTTTTCTAGTGATCGATTAATCATGATTAATCTGATTAATCATTTCAGCACTACACTGAGTATAAGTCCAATTTAATGACATTGTGTCTTTTTTAATCAGTTCTAAGTTGTTTTTATAACTTAGAGGAAATTAAAAATATGTTTTCATTTCCTGACCTGTTCTCTGTTTCCTCCTTCGATTATCCTCATTTTCTCTTTCCTTCGTTTTTTGATGTTTGATTTTTAATCCTGACTGGAGTCCATCATTTTCCGGAGCAGAACCAGCTGAGCAGCTCACATGTGCTGAACTCATGTTACTGGCTCAAACCTTTTTCCCGTCTGTAAGTCCAAACTCGTGAGCGATGTGCTCCCTCCTGGCCTCATTCATAAAAAATGTGGTTTGTTAATAATAAAACGTAATATTTCCTGCTGGTGGAACAGCCGGGGTAAACAACGGGAGCGCCCTCGGTGTGTTTCATGCTCTGATTGCTGCAGCTTCTTAACGAGGTTTACATTGACGGAGGCTGAGCGGACAGAGCAGCGGCAGGTCGCAGCGGCGCGTACGTTCACCCCCAATCGCAACAATCACAAACCTGCAGCTCTGGACGGGAGAAAACTCTGGATCTGCCCTGCAGGCTTCGAGTCGGACTCCGTCTGAATGATGGACCGTTTTCTGAGGCTTTCTGAATGTCGCTAAGGCACTGAAAGTTACACTTTTGAATGATTTATGTCCCGTTTTCACCACCTTGTTTTCTGCTGATCATTTCTCCAAATCTTCCAACAGTTTAGTTGCTGCCAGCTTGGCTTCATCTGTGAAAAATCTTCCTGAGGAAGCGAGTTAATGTTCCCTGTAAAGCCCAAATCAGTGTCGAGTTACAAACACTGCCATGAAAACAGATTTTTGTAAAAGGGTTTTATTTAGTTACTGAACATTAAAAAAATAAAAAATAACCCCCTGCCTGGAGATATTTATGCAAGTGATGGACGATTGTTTTCAGATTCAGTTAAAGGGGATGTATTACACAAAACTCACATTTTACATTTTTCTTAACTTCCTTTTGGGTCTCAACTGCTTCTAAAAACAACCTAAAAAAATCACTGACTTATGGCCACGTTTTGGCCATAAGTCAGTGATTTTTGGTGTCTGGAAAATGAGCCATTTCTGTTAAGTCACATTCCAAGGGCACTGGACCGTTACCTAGCAACCCCAGCAGAGTTCCGCCGTTTCCTAGCAACCCAAGTTGAGTTTGGAGCGTTTGGTCAACTGATTTTTGCACTGTACAATGGCTGCTGGGAAAAAACTAGTATTTGTTATTGACTTACGATCCAGAAACCAGTTGCTGGACTGATGGACCGTTTTCTGAGGCTTTCTGAATGTCACTAGAGCACTGAAAGTTACACTTTTCAATGACTTATGTCCAGTTTTCACCATCTTGTTTTCTGCTGATCACTTCTGAAAGAGTTGGAGAAATAAATCATTTCTCCAACTAATGTTGGTTGTGCAGGAGGCTCCACTTCCGCTTTTCAAAGATGTATACAACCATACATCTTTAATTTGGGGGGTGTGGAACGGCTCATTCTGAAAGGCGAACTAAGCAGACTGAAATCTGATTGAGTGATTTTCTGCAGAAAATGTAATGAACATGTTTTGTATAGGCCATAAACTGATCCTAACCTGTTCAAGGAAGCATAAAAGTTGAGTGTAATTTTAGAAAACTGAGAGCAGCATCAGTTATGTCATGAAAATTTTACAGAATCGACCACTTTCCAAGTTTGAAACTGAAAATAAAAATTTTAAACAAAAGAATTAAAACTACTTTTCAGATTCAAGGTTTTATTCAGCTTCAGATTTTTTCTTTCGAATTAACATTATGGCCTCAATTTAGCTCCATAGATTATCTTTAGAAAAATATTCATATTTTGTGTTTTTTGTTTTTCCTATAATTTGTATCCTTCCTTCATGGAAACATGAAGTTCAAGCGTATTTGGGTCGTGTCTACTTCCTGGACCGACCGGCGCTGAGGTCCGATAAATCCCGGTTTCCTTGGATCCGGCGGCTCAGGGCTTCCTGCAGGACGCTGTCAGGTGACATCCTCTCTGGGAGATGAGGACCGAGAGCCCTGAGGCATGCTGGGAGCTGTAGTTCCCTGCCTGTAATGACCTGGTGTGGATTTTCTTTCCCTCCCATTTTTGGTGAAACTGTCAGCGAAAATGTGACAGACTTTCTCCAAAATCAGTTTGTTTTTTTTACCTGGAAAGTTTAAGTAAAGCTCAGAAGTTCTGGGGTTTATTTTCGATATCCTGTGATTGGTGCAAGTGGCTCACATGAAGAATCGTTTCACAGCTGGACTGTTTTTTGGAAAGGCGAAGCTACGAGTCGTTTCTTTGGAAACGCAGCCGACATTTTGACTTTAGTCGCAGGAAATGCAGAGAAAATTCAGTGAAAGTTGTTACTGTTCATTATCATTAATTTATTGGAAAGTTTAACTGACTTTAAATCAGTTTAGTCCAAACCGGAAAAATTAAACTGTTTGCAGGACAAAAAATTTATTCAATTAAAAATGAAAATATTTGTTCTTTATTTTTGTAACAATAAATTTTTGTAAAATGAAATCTGTATGTTGTTAAAAGTCTAGGATGTTAAAAGGGTTTCGACTGTTGCCTTATTAGAAGAAAAACTATTTCAGCATCTACAAATTTAAAAATGAACAAATTGGTTTACCTGCTGAACAATAAATAAAATTATTATTAAATCTGCATATCATTATCCAGAGTAAGAAAAGACTTTGCACTGTTGCCTCAATAAATTAAAACAATTTAAAAAATCATTAATTAAAAAATGTAAAAGTTTTACATTTAATTATTAAATAAACAATGAAGACATTTTAAAATTAAATCTCTATTTCATTAGAGATCCAAAACATAAAAATAAATTTGCACTTTTGTCTTAAAAATAATTCCCAGATTTTTGAGTCATCAGTTTTATTCTATTTTGTTGGCCAATTTTTTTTGATCCAGGGCCGAAGAATATCACGTGAAGGGCCAGAAATGGCCCGCGGGCCACACTTTGAACATCCACAATGCTGAACCATCAAAATCCGATCAGTTCGACCCGCTGGCAGCCAGACGACCCAGAATGCATCAGTAGGACGTCTGGTTTTGTGGCGACCCCGTTGGTCCGCGATGAAGATCCATCGCCACCGGCCGACCTTTGCTCCTCTTCCTCTCGTCAATCACAGCTTATTTTTCTGAGAGGAATCTGTGAGACTGCAGGAATCTGATGATCTGCAGTTTCTCTCTGCTTGTGTGTTTTTTTTATATCTCCATCAATGCATGTTTTATCATTTTCCATGAATAGGAATGGAGCTCCTGCGATCCACATCAATATCAAACTGCTTTCTGTTTGCATCCCAGCCTTCCTCCTGCTCCTCCTCCTCCTCGTGTTTTATTTTTTCAGAGCTGATTGCTGCAGCAGCAGGCAGCTTTCTGAGAAAACCTTGACCTTCACTGTTGCAGAAAAGCTGCAGATTTCAGAAATCTGACTGGATCTTAAACTCAAGTTCAACATTGGCTAAAATTAGTGACCAAAGCTCAGAAATCTGACTTTCATCTGACTTTATAATATCAGGCAAACATGTTCTGTTTTTAAATGGTTATTTAAAAAACACTTGTTGGGACGCACCTCCGCTAAGCTACTAGCGCGCTAATAGCGTAGCACTTAGCTTCCACCAAAGTCCTATTTCCAGATGAATCCCAGAGAGTTAATTTACTTTGGTATTTTGTAAACTTTCAGTTTGTGTGGAACTTTAGCATTAGCTTCTGCTAAATACTGTGCTACCATAGCGGTTTAGCATTAGCTTCCCTTAATTGTTGGTGCAAAGCTGCAGCATTAGCTTCTGCTAAATGCTGTGTTGGTGTTTATGCTTCGTGCTTCAGGGTTAGCATAGTTAAGTTTTTAGTTAGTGATGCTCATGTGCAACGAAGAGTTTATCCTGGGAAACGTTTAGTGAAAAATAATACAGTCTGGAAAGCAGGAACATCGGCACATATTGGGACGATTAGCTTCAAAACTGAACTAAAATGGTTGAAAGTGATCCGTAGCGGACAGCCTGAGCTCATCCTGACCATTTGCTGGGAGGAGCGTGATGTGAGGAGGGCGGAGGGACTGTGGCTCCATGAGGGGAAGTTTGCTTTTAACACATTTTCAGGTCTGCAACTTTATTTCTTTTTGATCAGAATCTTTTAAAGAAGGTAAAAAATACCAAGAAGACGATGTGTTGTTGGTGCTGCTGCTGTCGGTCCAGCTCATTTTGATTACATCGCCGTCTCGTTTAAACACAGAAAACCTTTCAGTCGCTGCCATCAGGGAGTCCATGTGAGTGCCTGACAGAAAATGACATGAAAGCCAGATTATTGAACAGAGTTTTTGACTTTTTAAGGCTGTGATCTTGAGCTTTTGATCAGCTGATTGACATTTCTTTTGATCCAGTGTCTCCTTTGCATTTTGAAGCTGCCTGGTTATGATTCACCAGCACAAATCGGGAATGTTTGTCTAGTATTATTATTATTATTATTATTATTATTATTATTATTATTATTATTATTATTATTATTATTATTATTATTACTATTATTATTATTATTATTACTATTATTATTATTATTATTACTATTATTATTATTGTTATTATTATCAATCTGATCATCTGTTCTCAAAATACAGATCAGGAAACTGTTTTATTCTTCCTTGTTTATATTTAATCTTCATTTTAGCAGGTTAATTAATTCTTACTTTGAACAAAATGAATTAAACTGTTTCACAGGCTGAAAAAGTATCACGATATTAGCATTTCATGTCAGTTGATATCGATAATTATTGGTTCGTTTTTTTATGTTAAATATCTGAAATATTGCCAAATCGCTGGCGTGACATTTTCTGTTTTATCCACAGTTTTTATTCCATTTTATTTTTAATCAGTTAGAACGGTGACTAAACCTTAAACTGCTGCTGCGCTGGTTACTCAGCAGGTTGTTGCTAGGCAACCAAAGAGTGAGAGAGTGAGCTGATAGTGGATCAGAGTTCAGTAAATAGTCTACATATTGAATATTTCATTGCATGCATCATGGATTGATATTGATCACATATTATTGTGATATATATTGTTATTGATTTATTGTCCAGCCTGATGTTTCATTATGAAAAATATGAGGAAACATTTTGCTTTTTAAAAGTCGGGTTATGATTTTAGTTCAGTTTTTTCAAAGCAGAAATGCTGTAAACAACTCTCGACTCCATTGTTTCTCAGTTTTTTCTTTAAAAAACCCCCAAAATTCAACAATTTCTGGTTTATTTCCATAAATCTTTAGATTTATCCAGGGTTTTATTGCGTTCTTTTCTGTGCCTCTGAATGCATCTGCTGATCAGAACCTGCAGCAGACGGTCTCATCCTCACCTCAGGAGGACGTGGGCGGAGTCATGCTGTCATGTCAAAGAAAATCACTTCAGTCTTCAATGAATACATAAACAGGCCCCCCGTCCCTCCGCGCTGCAGTGACGGCCAGCCTTTCTGAAGGAAGCTGCGCCCGCAGAGCCCATTTGTAGCGCCGGCCGCCTCCCGCCGCCCGCAGCGAGCGTCTGCTCAGCCTGGGACGCTGCTGGCGGCTCACTGCGGTTCACATCCAGGTTGGAGGCGCCGGCGGATCGGCATCATCAGAGTCTGGAGAGGAAAAACTCAGCTGAAGAAAAAATGCTTCTGTAAACAAATTAGTAGAACAACAGAAGAAGTGACCCAAATTTCTTCTTGCAAAAGTGATCAGGGATCATTTACTCAATTACTTTCACTTTTTTGAAAAAAATTAACTTTTAGGAGTATTGTTTTCTTGTATCTTAGTTTTTACTTGAGTACTTTTATTATAAAGTATTTCTTCTCTTACTTGAGTAAAATTCTGGATTTTCTCCCCACTGAATGGAAAACAAACACGTTTTAACCAAAAATTTACCATAAACGGACAAACAGTTTCTTATTGAAAGAAACTGATCTGGAAACATTTTTTCCTTAATTTATTTGTTTTTGCTATTTACATTAATTATTGTCAGTTTGGTCCATCCGATGAAGTTTAAATTTTAAATGATTGATGATTTGAACAGTTACTCTGTACTTGAGTAGATTTTTTTAAGAAATACTTTTGTACTTATTGAGTGATTTCTTGAGTAAAACTAAGTTGAAGTCGTGTTGCTCTGACTTGAGTTAAAGTTTTGGGAACGTCGCTGGTCATTTGTTGTAACTTTGCGGTTAAAAAAAGGGGCTGGTTGTCGTCTGAGTTTTGGTAGAAAGAGAGAAAAACAATCATACAACTGTAAATTATTGAGTTTGTTTTAATTTATTATGCATTATTTAATTTATTAATAAATCCTGTTGGACTTTTTACCACCATGTTGAGGTTCTGGAAACTAAATGGAGGCGTCAGATTTTAGCGGTTGGTAAAAACTAATAAGCTACGTTTGTAGCATTAACTAACTCACTCAGTCTTCAGTTGCCTAGCAACAACCTGCTGAGTAATTTGCGCAGCAGCAGTTTAAAGTTTCTCCACGGTGCCTCATAACTGACCAAAAATAAAAAGTAACAGGATGAAGTGAAAACTAAGGATTAAAACAAGAAAAGATTTCACATATTGAAGTTTAATTATTGATATCAACTGATGTGAAATGTGTTTCTCAGCCATTTTGTTCAGCCCTGCAGTGACGGTGAAAGTCGGCACACAAAATAATATTTTTACTTTCTAAGGTGGGTTTGTGGTTGCAGGTAAATCTAGCCAAACAAATCACGTTGGACATGTTGATGGCTGAAAGGTCGTCCTGAGGTGAAACGTGGCCGTGGTTCTCTGCCCTCTGGGAGCGCCTGTCCTCCCATCAGGTCATCTTAATTAGCCCCGTATTAATCACCTCCTCTCCTGTGTGGCTGTGTGATCCCAGCAGGCGGTGACCAGCGGGGCACAGCGATCCGTGTTTGCTCAGAAAACACACAGTTAATTAATTACAGCGACCCGCGTCGGGACAAACCTTTCTGTGTCGGTTAAAGCAGCTGGACTCCTGCTGCAGAGGCTCAATCACAAACAGAAGCTGCTTTTAATGGGAATAAATCCTGAAAAAAGGATTTGTTTTTTATTTGGGTTCTGTCCTCGTCCGTTCGTCGTCCTGATTAATTCGCTCCCATGCCTCCCCCTCCCTGCGCTCTGATTGGCTGCTGGGAGGGCCCGCTGCGGTAAGACGGCACCTTCAGAGGGGCCGGTTCCCGGCAAACAGGCCGCAGCGGGTCGCTGATGAACCGGCGAGCTTGACGGGCCGGACGCGCTACCCAGAATGCAGCTGTGAGCCGACTGGAAAGGCTGGAGCTGAAAGTTCAGAAGTGGATGATCCTTTGAGGAATAAATGACGCCTCTCTCCGTTTTCCAGAATTATGTTCAACTTTCATCCTCAGAGCTTTAAAGGCGACACGTTGTGGTAGGATGGATCTAATTTAAAAAAATAGCAAATTATTCACCTAAAATCTGTCAAATAAATGCATCCTCTGTATTTAATTTATACTTTATCTTGTTGAACTGATCAGAGTTTAGAAACTCTTCAAAACAGGAAATCCTAGAGAACATTGAAGTGAAGCAGTGATGTGTTCAGTTCTTGTTTTCCTGTGTGGATTTAATTTACCCGTTAAAGGCTCAGTCAGTGCGCAGGATGAGGTATTAACTCTTATTTTCGTTTAATAAATAACGTCGCTGCGTCCCGTTGTTCTGATCCGGGTCGGACCTGGAGATCCGGTAATCCCTGAGCGGTGTTCTGGTTTCTGTTCCTCCCGTTTCATGCCTGAGATTTCTTCTTCTCCTGTTCCTGAATTCACTGTTTGTGTTGGAGTCTGAGCTCCAGAGGTCAGAGGTCATCTCTGCTTTGAATCTTTCTGCAGACGATCAGAACCAGAACATTTGACAGCTAGGCCGGCTCAAGAGTCTCTGAAACAGAAAACGTTGATAATTCAGCGGGAAAACATCAAACATTTTGATTTATTTGGCGTCACATGACCGGTAATGAACGCATGAGAACCCGGGCCGGGCCGCAGCCGGACCACCGCGCAGCTACAGGAAGCAGTGCATTATGGGTTAAACAGGCTCTGGATTTACAGCTGAAGGATGAGTTTTTACCTCGGGAGGAAACCTTTGACCTCCCGCCCCGAACAGGATGCGATCCGTCTCATCCGATGAGTTACGGTCGGGCTGGGAGGCTCGGAGGATCAGCTGCTGTCAAGGTGAACCAGCGGCAGAAAGGAGGAAGACGAGGAGGAACCAACGAAGCAAAACCCAAAGAAATAGAAGAAGAAAAATAGGTTACATAACGGGGTGTTTAACAGGAAAACCTCAATTTTATTTATATAGCACCAATTCACAACAGATGTTATGCCAGACCTGTTTGCAAGATTTACTCTCCATTTAATATCCACTTATCAAGTTCAAACTCTTTCATAATTCGGTTTCAGTCCAGTAGAGTCGGCCCGGTTGGAACCAGAACTCCATCATCTGCTCCGTCTCCAGCTGCTGTGGTTCTGAGTCAAACCAACCTGTTCCCCTCCTGGCCTGTGGGGGCGCTGCACCAACAACCACTGAAGGAAACCACAAAAAAACCTCTGAAGACACTGAGAGCAACTTCCTTCTTTATGAAATGTAAACAGAAATGGAGCCGTTTTAGCAGTTGTTTTAGGTAAAAATCCACGAGTCATTTCTCCTGCTAGCGCTAGCATAGCATGTTGGTTTTGGTTGTATTTACCCAGAATGCCCTGTTCTGTAGTCCACTTCCTGCTTTTGGCATTCACATATGGATTCAAACCGAACTGTAGTTCCCTTCATCCGAACCCCGGCCAGAGTTCACGCCTCCCCAAACGAACCAGATTCTCCAGCCAAACGGACTGGAGTTCAACTCAAGTGGACTAAATATGGCTGATGTGAACGCTGGCTTAAAATAATTCATGTCATTCCGATACAAGTCCAGTCATATCGATTGATTGAGTTCCAACTATACCGGCAATTAAATGCTGAATGATTTGCATTAATGCTGCTTCTTCTACTCTGCTTGCTTTTCTGGTGCGTCTGCTGCCCCCTGTTGGCCTGCTGCTCCTCTGCAGGTTTGTAATTAATGTTTCCGCCATGTTTCCTTCTTGTTTCCTCCGTGTTTCCTCCATGTTTCCTTCTTGTTTCCTCCATGTTTCCTTCTTGTTTCCTCCATGTTTCCTTCTTGTTTCCTCCATGTTTCCTCCATGTTTCCTTCTTGTTTCCTCCATGTTTCCTTCTTGTTTCCTCCATGTTTCCTTCTTGTTTCCTTCTTGTTTCCTCCATGTTTCCTCCATGTTTCCTCCATGTTTCCTTCTTGTTTCCTCCATGTTTCCTCCATGTTTCCACCTTACTTCCTCCATGTTCTGGTCTGCAGAAATGAGGCTGTTCAGCTGCGTCTTCTGTCTCTGGTTTCATATCTGCTGAACTTGAAGTGGAGAACAGTAAGGAAACAACCACTAAGCAAAGCGTGAACTTGTGATATCATGTTTAACTGCAGAGGATTTTTCTGTGATGTACGACAGAAGTTTTCATTTAGCCTGTCATCATCTGAGAACCTGAACCTGCAAACTGTTTTTACTCCAAAGACTCGATTTCAGACTGAAACTGAACCATTTTCTGGCTCAAACTCTCAAACTTCACAGTTTTTCCCCAGGACTTTTTCTTTTTCTTCTCTCTCCAACCTGTTTTGGAAAGGTTTCTCTCTTTGCTGATTTATTGAACTTAGTATTTGCTCAACTTGATAAAATCTTTTAAGTGTTTTGCTCTAGTTTCTAGTTAATATATTTTAGTTCGCTTTAAATTTTTAGATTAATTTCAGTATCATGAACTCCATTTTAACTCCTTAAAATGAAAAATAGACACCATTTTTAAGTGCATTGGTTTTATCTAGAGCTGCAGCCAGCAGTTATTTTAGTTAGCAATTATTCTGATGGTTCATCGATTGCTTTTACTATTAATCAAATAAAAACCTTTTCAGAATTTCATTTAACTAAATATTTCTAACATGAAAATCTCAGGCCTTTCTGCTTGACTATTATTTCTATAAACTGATTAATAATTAAATGCAGAAGATGCTTAATATGAGATTTTACTGAACCTGAACAGTTAGTTATCGATTAATCAATTACTAAATTAATTGATTTTAGTATTTGATTATTCACAATTAATCCAATTAATTATTTGGGCTCCAGTTTTATGTGTGAGAGCATTCAAACTTATCTCTATTTTCATTTAAATGTATTTATCACATATTCCACTCAGCCAAACGGAAACAAACAATAGAAACTCGGATGCATTAAGAAGTGAAAGTAGCCGCCAGCTGCTGCTGATCAGATGCATTAATTAACTGATCAACATTTTGCTCTGCCAATCAATCTGGGACGAGTTGAAGCGTCCAAACGGTTTGAAATTATTCTGCAGAGAGAAAAACACTTCAGACAGCTGCTAATCTTCCAGGAGTGGATCCCCCGGCAAAGGTCAGGGCCAGAACACCCACAAGCTCCTGCTCTGCGTCTGCAGGGTTCAGCTGGGATGTGAAATGTTAAAGTTCGTGACAGGAGGATTAGAAAAAGCTAAACAAGTACGGCTCGTCTGGGAAGGTTCAAGGAGGAGGCCGATTCTCTCCAAAAAGAAAATGTCAGCAGAACCTTTGCTTGTTTTTAGAGTTGGACCTGAATGAACAACATCTTTCCCACCAGATGAGACCAGAGAAACTTATTTGGCTGCAAAGCAGAACAGAACAACCTGATCGCATCTCCAGAGTACAGAGGAGTCGCCTCCATCAGGACCGATTAATCGAATGTTACCCTCCTCTTCCTCATCCGGGCCGTTTGAAATGTTAGCAGATTGTTGTTTTCTGGAAAAATCTCTGCTGGACGTCACAGGATCGTTTTATAACCGAAAAGAATCAGAATCAGAGCTGATTATTCAAATAACAACAATTATTTGAATAATCAGCTATTCTATTAATCGGGTAAAGAAATCTGCACTTTCTACAGATGTTTCACTTAACCTCTTACGGAGGTTGCATGGAGCTTCTCTGTTGAACTGATGGTGCAGGTTGAAGTGGCTGCAGTCGGGTCAGTCTGTGGTCACTTAGCGGGTCGCTCCTTTGTTGATGCATTTTTCTCCCTGCGCGCTGCCTGACAGGCTCTGAGAAAGCTGATTGGCCGGTCTGAGACATCAACCGTGGCCGTCTGCCAACCAGAAGCCGTCGCTGCTGCGTCCGGGTCCGGATGGGATTCAATATTAATGAGCGGTCCGATTAGCAGAACTCCCAGCAGGCACTGGGGCCGGGTAATCCAGGCAGTGTCAGGATGCTGATAAGAGCAGAGGAGGCCGTTAGCATGCCATTAAAATATAATTTATTTATTATTTGTTGTCAGAGTTCAGTAGTAACTAGTTACATTTACTCACTAAGGAACTTTGTTGAAAAAATTTACTTTTAGGAGTATTTTTATTATTTTACTATGAAGTATTTCTACTCTTACTTCAGTGAAATTTCTGGATTTTCTACCCACTGAATGAAAAACAAACATGTTTTAACCAAAAATCCACCAGACAGACAGACAGACAGACAGACAGACAGACAGACAGACAGACAGACAGACAGACAGACAGACAGACAGACAGACAGACAGACAGACAGACAGACAGACAGACAGACAGACAGACAGACAGACAGACAGACACCAGCAGTTTTGTTCAGTAGTAACTAGTTACATTTACTCACTAAGGAACTTTGTTGAAAAAATATTTTATTATTTTACTATGAAGTATTTCTACTTTGATACTTCAGTGAAATCTGGATTTTCCACTGATGATGTACATTTTTAAATATTAAATAGACAGACAGACAGACAGACAGACAGACAGACAGACAGACAGACAGACAGACAGACAGACAGACAGACAGACAGACAGACAGACAGACAGACAGACAGACAGACAGACAGACAGACAGACAGACAGACAGACAGACAGACACCTTCAGTTTGTAAGTTTCAGATGTTTTTCTCTGAAATGTTTTGGAAACGTTTTCTTAACCTGATTTTGTGTTTTTTTTTGTTATATTATATGAATTATTTTCACTTTGATACTTAAAATACCAGAATTTCCACTGATGATGTAATTTTTAAATATTAAATGTTTGATCAGTTTCTTGATTAGTCGCTTTACCAAATACATTTTTACTTACTTGAGTATTTTCTTGAACGAATACTTTTTACTTTTACTTGATTAGAAATATGTAAAGTAGTTTAGTTGATTATAATTTTTGGGTTTTCTGCTTCCTCCGTTTGTTGTTGATTATCTTTAATTTCATTCTTGAAGTTTTTGTTTTGTGTGTTGTTGCAAAACCAAACTGGGTTTCTTCCTGTTAAAGGAGACGTTTTTCTCCTCACTGTCGCTGCATGCATGCTCAGTACGACAGATTGCTGCAAAACCAACAAGGCCTGTTGTAATACATCATAAATCACACTGCAAAAACAAAATCCTGTCAGGTATTTTCGTCAAGTTTTTAGTTCATATATTTTAGTGCTCTTACAATTTTTAGATTGATCTAAAATTCTGTTGAAAAAACAAGGAAAAGTTTTGTTTTAAAAACTCAAAAATTAGCTGAAGAAAACAGATATTTTAAAAAAAGTTTACACTAAAAAAAATTATAAATTTCTTAGTTTGTAAAGTCAGAAGTTTGTTAATAAAAACTGAGATCGATGTGAGAAAATCTCTAGAAAAAACAAGAAAATTTCTGAGTAAGTTAAAAATGTTTCACTTTTGAAAAATAAATTCTGAAATTAATTTTCTAAAACAAAGTCTGAGATGAATTTCAAAAATTCAGATTTTCTTCCTACAAATTTTCCAGAACTGGATCTCAAAAAGTACCTTTTTTTAAAATGTTCAGTTTAGTCTCGACGTGTTTCGGGTTGTATTTACTGGTCCCTGTTGTTTTCCACGGTGGATGTAAGAGTTGTCGTCTAAGCCGTCTGGTTTTTGGATCAGAGAGTTGCTGATCTCCTCCAGAAACAGGAAGATGAGGAGGATCAGAGCGGTTTCATGGTAGCAGCTGAAGGCGAGGGGCCTCAGGTTTCATTAAACACGGCGAGGCGAGGACATGGAGGGGGGCTGCTGAACAAATTAATGTAAATTACACCCTCATCCATTTGGGCGGCCAGCAGGAGGCCCAGACCTGCTGAACCAAACATGTTTGCTTCTGTTGGGTTGTGCGGCGTGTCGAAGGGGCCGCGGCGACAACGGCGAGGCCGTGACCAATCGCTGGCCCCGCCCACCGCGCAGACAGGAGGAGGGTTAGCGAGAGGACACATTGTTCCCACTGAAAGCCACTGGAAACCTGAGAAAACAGTCTGGACCGGACTAACAAACTGTGGCCGGACCAGCTGGGTCCGTCCTCTGATCTGGGTCTTACTGGGAGTTTTACATTCCCAGATTGAGATTCTGTTGGCGAGTGATTTCTGACGGGGCGGCTTAACAACCAGAAAACATAGAAAGTGCCAGAGTTACCGGACCCGGTACCTCAGGAACCACCAGGTTCAGCGCTGGGTGTGGATCCCATTTCACCTGGACCCACTGAGCGGTGCCGGATTATTTCTGTAGCTGAAGAGGAGGAGGAAGTGGACATCTGGCCCTAAAAAGATCCAGGTTCAAACAAAAACCAGATCCTGTTTCCTAGTTGTTCTCCGAACTGTTAGCAGCAACTTTAATGCTTCCTTGAACAGGTTCGGATCGGCCGATGGCCTATACAAAACATGTTAGCTCAATTTTTTCCAACAGTCATTCTTAGATCATGAGAATTTAGCTGTTCTAGGGCGTCCTGTCACTTTAAATCCAAACAAACTGCTGCTGGCCACGCCCCCCAACTCAATGTTTACACTGGCTGTTAACAGATGCGCTATTATTCAACTGCACGTGTTTGAAAAGCAGAAGTGGAACTATCTGCACAACCAACAAGAATGCAGGAAGTGGGTTCTGGATGTTAGTCAATAACAAAACATTTTGTGTATTCCAGCAGCCATTGTACAGCTCAGACAGTGGTAAAAAACAGTTGACCAAATGTGCTGGAGCTCAGATTAGGTTGCTAGGTAACAGTGCATTGCCCATCTAATGTGACATTACAATCAGGAAACTTTTGAAATTGTTTTTTTCTAGACACCAAAAAACATTAACTGATTTCTAAAAAAATGTCTTTTTTTTTTTTTTTTTTTTTTTTAGTGCTTCAGACCAAAATAGAATCACAAAAGCATTAAAAATCCAAAATGTTCCCTTTAGAGGCTGCTGTGTGAATCTAACGTACAACGTTGTAATAGCAGTGAAAACTCAGCATAATATGTGACATGCAATTTAAGAAGGCAGTTAACCCTTAAATCTGATCTAATTATTCAAAATTCCTGTTTTTAGTCGTACATCGTCTGGCCCAGATACCAAACCGACATGAGCTGATGTGAATGGCTGAGTTCATGAGTTCATTTTCATTTCTGTTCTTGTTTTTTCTAGTTTTCTGAGATTAACCTAAAAATTTGAGGGTTTCTCTCGAGCAAATTTTTGGCTTTTCAAGCTCAGAATTTTCCAATTTACAAATAAAATTCTAGAATTGATCTAAAAAATTCTACCTGTTTTGCAGAAATTGACCCATTTCTTTCTACTTGCAGTGGCCCTGAAATCACCAATGATCTGAATTTAATTATTGTTTTTGCTAGCACTCCTTTGTAAGATGGTTGATGGAGCCGTTTTGGAGGCAGCATGTCTGTCCCAGCTCTGAAAATGGTTGGGAACTTTACCTCGTTATCTCCTGTCATCGCTGATGCAACATGGCCGCCCTCGTTTCCCGCTCATCCCAGCTGCAGCTCTGCTCAGCAACACGGCCGCCTGTGGCTGTTTATGGGACTGGAAACTTCCAGTTAACTGGTCTGCTTCCAGTGTGACCTTGACTTATGGGACAGAACGAAGTGTCTGAAGCTTTTCAGGCAGCTGCTGCTCAGCTTCTGAGCGCGCTCAGTTCAGCTGTTGGTTTAGTCTTCTGCTGGGTCAGGCCAAACGTGAAGTTGAAACGCTGCAGATGTTTTCGTTTTGATCCAGGGAAAATTGGAGCGAATCCACGGTCCTGTTCAGACATTTTCACCAAATTAATGTTATTTTTTTATCAGATTCTATTAAAATAAACAAAAGTAAATGATAGTTAAACATTTTAATGCAACTAGATGCACAAATATTTTCTAAATTAAATTTGTTCAGTCAGAAAACTGAGTTCAGTTTCTATATTTCTGTTTTATTCTTGTACATTTTAGTTTTTTCTTGAAGATTTACGGTGATATTTGTACAAAATACAATAAACGTTTTTCCCCCCAGCTTCTTTAAATACATTAATGTGTAAAACAGAGTATTAACTGGAGCTTTTTTAGGCTCCAGTTTAGATTTATGGATGGATGTCGAGGCTTTTCCCAAAAACATTGAATTTAATTAGTTTTATTTTCTTACACAGGCAACATTGTTTTTGCCACAATTTGAAAAATTATATTAAAAATCCCCAAAAGAACTATTTTATATATATATATAAACTAAATATAAATCAAAATGTGTACATACAGATGTATCGTTTTACTGGTTGGAAAATATTCTTTTTTTCTTAAAAACAAAAAAGTTTTAAGATAAAATAGATAAAAGTTCAAATCACAATGAAGAACAATCAGATATTTATGGATTGTTTGTGATATTTTCTCCACAGAAAAACCATTTTTGCGAGTCTTTCTTGGCTGATTTAATTAGACGTCGTGTCGGTTTTTAAAGCATTTCTTAGAGTTTCAGTCGTATTTTTTATTGATCTGGTTTTAATAAACCAATAAAGTGGAAA
This sequence comes from Gambusia affinis, assembly GCF_019740435.1. Taxonomy (NCBI): domain Eukaryota; kingdom Metazoa; phylum Chordata; class Actinopteri; order Cyprinodontiformes; family Poeciliidae; genus Gambusia; species Gambusia affinis. Next base: position 28,595,967 of record NC_057877.1, on the reverse strand, counting down.
CTGATGTGAAAACGACTCAAGCTGCTGAAATCTCAGCGAAGCTTTTCGAGGATATTCATGAACAAATAAACGTCACATTTTGTCAGATTACTGGTGTTATTCCCGCGGAGGAGTGTGAAGTCTCCTCTGTGTGATGCGGGGGGGACGGTGGTAAAGGTCGGAGGTCAGGCTGCGTTTGATTTGCTGCACTCTGGAGCGTGAAACCCGAACCCTCGCCGCTCTGCAGAGACCCACTGAGCGTGTGCAGAGTGACGCCTTATTTTTGGAAAATCCGATCAGTCTCTGCAGCAGACTGTGCTTCCTCTGTTCGCACGTTTTACGCTTCTCACGATCGACCTGGATCAACTGTTCAAACGTAAACACAAAGAAGCCGCCGCCGTTCTGATTCCACAGGAAGCGAGCTTTACACCCGAATGGATCTGAAGTTATTAATCATTAATAATCATTAATAAAAAGCTTTATTTAAACAGATTAAATCAATCAGAAGGAGTAAAATATGTCAGCTTTGTCTTTTGATGAGGCTTCTTGATTTAACTTATGCAATTAAATCAACTGATTGCATAAGAAGTTAAAACAAAATCAACAATTTCCACAAACATGATTTATTATTTTTCTTTTTGCTCTTTTTCTGCCAAAAACTGGATGATAAAAACATTCAGACTGGTGTTTTGGTTTCAACTAAACCTTTATTTGAAGAGACGTCATAATTTATTTTACTTTGAATATGTAAAATGTCTTCCGGTTCCAATGTTAGTCTTTAGGATTTAAAGTTTTTATTGGTGTTCTTGCATTATTAGGCCATTATTACAGTTATATTTCTTAACAATGGTCTCAAAACAACAATTTTATCGTTCGTTGTTGTAACTCCTGGGACAATTTATTCTAGATCTCATTGGGGTTTACCTGGTTAAATAAAGGAAATAATTGTCCAAGAAACTGTTATCATGACATTCCAAATAAAAGCTAAAATATAAACATTGTACGCAATTAAAGAAGTTTAGTTCTCTAATAATGTAATGAATACGGCCTTTTACGTTTTGCCATTTTATTGGCGTAATGGTTCAAATTTAAAGTTCCTTCATATTCAACTCAAGTCCAATTCAATTCAGTCTGATGGTTTCCTGGGAAATATTCACATTTCTTGACCCTGTAAATGTATTTTTTCTCAGCTGTGTGTTGGAACTCAACACTGCAAAAACATAAAATATTATCAGGTACTTTAATTTAGTTTATAGTACAAATATCTTGAAGTTGGACAAAACCGACTTACAAAAACCTTTTCAGCAAGAATAATATACTATAAGTGAAATAATTTGCTGAAGGAACTAGTACTTCTTGAAATCAATATTAAAGTATAACTGATGTAAAACAAGCTCCTACTTCTTGCTGAAAACTTACTTGTAAATCATATTTGTCTTATTTTAAGTGTAGTAAGAAATTGGCCGTAGAAACGAAGCAGAAATATTTGGTAAGATTTTTGCAGTGAAGGAAAACTTCTTGTTTTTGAGACAATTTTTTTTCTTGTCAGTTTGTAACATTATCCTTTAAAAATCCTAAAGTATTTTTTTTTATTAAAAATTACACTTGCAGACATTAAGACTAAGAATTTCAGTTTTCATACCAATTTTCTGAAACATTTAAATAAAAAGTGGAAATATGCCTGAAAGGTTAAACTGTGTTGATTAATGAAAGTTTGACGTTTTTCTGACTATTTACTGGGAATTTATGAGTTTAATTGGATTGTAAATGACTTGGATTGAACTTGAGGGAACTTTAAATTTCAACCATTACTCAAATTAAGAGAGGCTGTATTTATTATAATTTTAGTTTCCTTAAAAATGTTTTCTGCTGATGTGATCTGTTTATCTGAATGTATCTTTTACCCTTCAGTGAATACAAAAACTCAAGAAATTTAAATGTTTTCTACATTTTCCATTGGAAAATTAATCACACCACGTTTGTTTGTAGTATTTTTTATTTTGTTTTATATTCAACGAATCGGCAGCTAATCACTGCCATATTTTTCCAGCAGATCACTATAAAATCTGTACAAACACAAAATAAAACATTTACAATAGAATTACACAACAAAACAAAGTTAGATGAACATTATATAAACACAATAATAAAGTTTTACTTTTTTAGATTACATTATGTATTGTGTATTGACAATCTAAAAGCTGCTTTAATATTCTACTTTAAAATTGTTATTTTACCTAAAATCCTTAATTAAATATATTTGTTTATATAGTTATAAAATTCAAGAAAAACTCACGTTATAAATATTTTACTATTTATTTCTTTGTCGTTAAACTGTTTACATGTGATGGAAAAGTTAACTTTTTTCTTTTTATAAATGTTGTATATAAAATGTAATTTAAAAGAAAAAATCAAAAATATTTTAAAACTTTAATTCAGAGTCGGGTGTTTCAGAGAGAGTTTAGCAGCTGCAGAGAGTAAAAATCTATTTTCTGAAGCAACTTTTCAGGTTTTCCTGTGGATTCTGGTTCAGGTCTTTTTTGTGACCCCTCCGCCCCACTAAGCCCGACCGGGCGGGGACCGGCGGGTTTATGGGGACCGCTGAGTCCGGGGTGAGGAAGGGGGTGGATTAGTTCCACTTGGTCGGCCATGACCCCCCCGCCGCTTCCCCGGGCCTTTGTCCCGGCTGTCAGCGGCGGCCATGCTCCACCAATCACACGCCTCCGTCAACAATAGCTGCCATCATTCCCAGAATTCCCTGAGTGGACGGAGAGTTTTCCTCCGAAAGCAGGAATCGCTCTTTTTACCCACAGTTTGATTTCATTTACTTCAGTAAAGGTTTTTACACTGAAGTATATATATATATATATATTAAAAAAACAATAAGAAAAGAATTTATCAGAAATGTGTTGATTCAAGGTGAGACGTTTCGAAACAAATGCTGTTAATATTTTTTGTTTGTGTTTTTAGTTTAATTTGGTTTTGCCTGAAATTTTTTGGTACCAACTTCTAACATTTAGAAGAAATTACTAAATAATATGTATGATATACATAAATATGTAAAAATCCAGGAAAATAATTAGAAAGTAGTTTGACTGGTAGTTTCACAATCTTTATTATCATGGTAAAAATACATTTACTATACGTATTTATTTATTATTTTGTATGTTTTTAACATGACTTGACCAGCAGTGTTGAAGCCCAACACTTGCATTTATTTTACAAAATTATTAATCAAATAATAAACAACATTTTAGAATTAATCCAGCTAGTAGAAAATAGTTTAGACTTTTTATAAAAGAGACCATTATTTAAAGAAAAATAATACAATTCTGACAGATTAAAAAAAAGCTCTTATTTAAGTTGATGTAATTTAAGACAAAGAAAATAACAGTTTTATTTAGATTTTCTCTGCATGAATTTCTTAATCAGAGATATTTTGGTTTATCTTGCCAGAATAAATGAAAATCGGTTTATTACTCTGGTGACTCCATGTTTGTTTTTTCTTAAAGTTCTATTTTAATCCAAGAATTGGGTGAAAATTTGGTTTGGGTTTTTATTTTAGATGATGATGATGAAATGCTTTTGGCATCAAAAGACAGAATTCAGGTAATCTGTGTTTCATCCTGTTTTCTCTTTCTGCTGACGGGGATTAAAGCACCAAAACATCAAAGCTTCAGATTCTGGTCGTTTTCTGGTTTTATTCCTTCACGATTTCCTCGCCTGATGAAAGAAAACTTAAACTCTTTATTTTTTACATGTATATGTTTGTTTTTTGGGGAACAGTGTGACATGAATCAACTAATCTGCTTTTTGAGATCAGTGGTATTCAGGCTTCACTCTTCAAAACCAAACACCTGTGAACAGAGTTTAGTCTCCGCCCACTCAGCAGGTGAAGCTTTTTTTATTAAGAGGGGGATAATTAACACTCAGGCTCCAGAAAGGGCAGCCTTGGCCTTTTAGGACCCCCTCCCACATTAATCACTGAACCCTGCAGCCAAGGTCAAAGGTCTCCACATTTTTCTTCTGACACTCACTGAAGTCTTTGTTTGTCCTGATCTGATCCTGGATCAGAACAGATCTGCTTAATTCCAGCCTGATTTTCCGCAGATCAAGTATTTTTATCTGTACAACATAAAAGGTTAATTTATATTATTACAGGTGGGAATGTTTTCTAAATGTCAGATTAACAGAACATTGATGTTCATACCTGGTCAGAAAAAGCCATTAAATCTGATTTTACATGGAATTTCCACTTCTTTTGTAATGCAAACAACACTAGTAACGATTTGGTAATCTAGACACACTTAAGATAATTTGCTAATACTGGAGCTAATCTCTTGTTTAGCACTTTAACTTTTTAAAATCTGAAAATGTTTAGTGAATTTAGCTTCCCCTAAATACATTTCTCCAAATACCTTCTAAAGCGCTCATTAGGGCTGGATTAAAAAAATCAATAATATAGACTGTAAGTAATATCAATAAATAGTCTGATAGAATATTCAATATGCATAATATTTACTGAACTCTGATCCAGAACCACACAGCATTTTGGGAGATGTAGGCCGAGGAAAGGCTGCTACACTTCTGCTCAACTTCTCACAGTTAGCGCAAAAAGGTTGGAGGCATCAACTAACTTACTCACTCTTTGGTTACCTAGCAACTCACTCATTCTTTGGCTGCCTAGCAACAACCTATTGAGTAACTTGCACAGCAGCAGTTTGATGTTTTGCCTCATAACTGCTTGAAAATAAAAGTGATGGGCTTCTTATGCTAATATATTAATAGCGTAGGCAGTGTTTTGTTTAGCACTTTAGCTTTTTTGCTAAATCTGAATACTTTAGCACACTTAGCTTCCCCTTAATTAAATCTTTCACATAGATTCTATACTGTTTGTTTAAAAAGTTTGTGTGGGACAGCAGAGTTTGATGCGATGAGTGACTTTTTGCCGTAGTATGAATAAATGCTTCTTCTAGATGACATTGATCTCCTCTTCCTGATTTAATAATGAAACTGATCGGTACAAGTACTCCTACTGTTTCTCCCTGAGAAGAAAACAAATACATTTAGAAAGTTTATTTCTCCTTTCTTAACTTTTTCCTTCATATTCCATGTTGACAAGGTTGTTGTTGCAAAGATCTGCTGTACAAAGATCTTCAGAAATCCACTGTCGGAGCTCTTTGCTGGGAGCCGATCTGTTGATGTTTATTTTTGATTTAAATCATATCTGCTGTCAGAGACGAGTAAATTACACCCTGTTCTGCTTCAACACCTTGATATTTTTAAGAATCATGTGGGGAAAGGAGGGGGAGGTGTGCATGAAATGAAAAACTTTAAAACACAAAGCTGAAATCTCTGAAGACGCAGAGCGCGGGAGCGACTTGTTCGGCTTTGATCACTTCTCTGTATCTTCAGCTACAATTCTCCTTGGAAAACCCGTTTTTTAATAATATTTGGAAAACTTTTAGTAGCTCTAGTTTTTTTTAATAGAATACAGACAGGTGGAAAGAAACACACCTGCTATCTTCAGAGGCAGAAACATGTTTGGCATATAGTTAGCATGTAGCGCACAGATGGCAGCAGGTGAGGTGAGACTCTGATGACAAGAGCTGCGGGACGAGCTTGTACTAGCTCCCATCTGCTGCTGTGTGTGGGTTTCTGCGCGCGTGTCCAAGGCTCAACAGTTGCTGATCGCGCACACAAAAATTTGGGAGCTCGTGTTACCAACAGAAGCAGCACTGACAGATGTTTCCTGCCATAACGACATGCAGAGACCGGACCAGACACACACACACACACACACACACACACACACACACACACACACACACACACACACACACACACACAGACGTTGATGAAACTGTCCTGAAAAGGAAATTTCTGTGGAATGAAAACTTTGCTTTGGTTGTGCTAAATTATTGAATGAGGAGGTGAAGGAAGACGGTTTTACAGGAGTGGATATAACAGTAAATCCACTCAAAGGTCAGAGCAAGCGATTCTCAGAGAAACGACAAAAAAAAAAAAAAAAAAAAAAACCCCTCAGGACCGCCATCCTTGATTCCACAGGCCTCAGTAATTTGTTAAATGTTGAAGCAGAAAAGAATCCAGAGGCACTGCTTATTATCTTATGAACCCTCGTAGGTTTTTTATGGACATAAAGCAAACAGTTAGCAATTAAATTTGGTGTTCCACAGGGCTTTGTTTTAGAACCATTGTTATCGTGCCATATTTATAGGCTGTACCAGCAAAGAAAGCCTTCTCTAACCACAATTTATGCTTCCACAGTTGCATCTGAGGCTTTGTTCACACAGCAGGTTTTGGTGCTCAATTAATTTCTTTCTGAATTGCGACTTTTTCCATGTGGTCGTTGATGCTACTAATTAATTGCAACCAGAATCAGACTTCTTTGTGAAACAGAAAATTATCTGGATGTTTGTGCTTTATCTCATGAACCAGGAAACAGGTTGGATAAGTTATTTTCTTTGACAAAGAGCAAACAGATTGAGCAATTAAATTTGGTGTTCCACAGGGCTTTATTTTGGGGCTACTGTTGTTTCTGCTTTATATATACTGTGTTATATTTACTGTGGAGTTATTAAAGATATCAAACTGGTTCAAGGAATGCGCAACAAAATGGGATGATATTTAAAAATGTACAAAATTTAGTTTTTAGTTATTTCTGCTGAAATCATTTGTTTCTCATTCTGCTTCATTTTCAAATCCAATAATTTGTTCCAAATTCCTCAAACTAGCCAGTTTAGAAAACTGCAGAATCAGCAAAGTGTTCTCCAGTTACAGAGACTTGAGGCTCATACTTTTATTTGTACAGAAAAACCAACAGTTTAGAGAAAAGTAAGATCTTTTTGTGTGGCCCAAAACGTTTTCCAGGTTCTTAATGTTAGAGCTCATTAGCCTTTAATGACTTGGTAATTACCTCATCCTAGTGTTCTGTCCCTGGTCCTGAACCATGACAAACAATGACTAATTAGGACGTCATTAAAATGAAGAATTATTCCTGTTCCGGTGCAAAAAAAAAAAAAAATCCATCTGCACCTGTGGTGTTTGTAAATGACCTGATTACAAACAGATCTGCATGTGACTTTTCACTAATTTTATGATTAAACCAGGAAAAATCTGGACGATGTGTGTTTTGGCTTTACACAACTTTGAAAATCTGGTACTTATTGTACCAATGATGCAAAGTTATTTTATTATTCATTAACCCAAAGCACCTTATTTTAGTTTACACAACTTTACTGAGAAGTCCTCTTTAATTTGCCAGATTTTTCTATTTTTATTTAAAGAAAATATTAAAGATTCTTCTGCTTTTAAATTTCATTCTCAAACGTTTTTATTTGTTTTGGTGACCTACTGTTATTCTGTCACTCTGTGTGTGTGTGTGTGTGTGTGTGTGTTTGTCTCTGATGATTTGATTTGTTGCCTCTTAACGAGGTCATGAGCGATGCAGATTGACTTGATTGGTTGATTTGTTTAATGAGCGAAAAACAAGACACTAATTACTGTCATGTTTGTGTGCGGCTGTCATGGGACGACGCACGTTTCTGTTTCACTTTGAGACTTTGGAGATTTGTGGTTCTTGTGTGTAAGAACATCTTTGTGTCTAAATGGTTCGTGTGTATCAATCTAAAAACAGAAGCTGTTTTCATTCATTAAAATGTTGGAAAAAATCTTAATTTCTTTAACACAAAATAGCCAGTTTTTAATTTACTTAATTGCAGGGTCTGTCACAAATTAATTGCATTTCGATCGAAAACTATACATCAACGAAATAGACAGCCTTTTCAATTGAGGAATCATTTTTGGTGCTAAATTATTGAACAAATGCATAAAAGCTCAACAACAAAGAGGGTTAGGGTTACCCTACCCTACCCTACCCTAACCTTATTTTTTAATCTGTTTTTTAGGTGTTTGAACAATCAGATTATAAGTAAGGTGTTATACTACCATACAGTTTCATTCATTTAACTTCTTTGTTTATTGGTCATCATACAGACAGTTTTTAGGTGTTTCATAGAAAACAGGCGTTTGATTATTGCATAATTAATTTCATTTGTTTTTTTGTGGTCTGTTTGTTTTGGATATTTAAAATGTCTTTTAGTTCCAGTGTTAAATGTTTGTTAGAATTTAAAGCTTGTTGTTTTTATGTTCTGACCCCATTATGCCATTATAATTATATTACTTGAAAATATTCTAGTATTGCTTATCATGATAACTTTATTGTCCAGCAACACTTGTTATCGCAACAGGCCTACTAGTAACTTCTTTTTGTTGATTACATGACATGTGTGATGCAAAAAAAGTTTTTCCACTGCAGTTTTGCAAATAGAACTTTTGATACCGCCAAAAACCCATTTCATCCTGGTGCCAAAACCTGTAAATGAAAAACACCAGATTTTTTTAAATCGGTGTTTTTCCATTAAGCAAATTTATTTACACAATTTCAACTTGAGGAATTCTATGATTAATGGAAACACAACTATTGTTATGGAACAAGACAAACAACTGCTGTGTGTGTGTGTGTTCATTCTTGTCTTTATGGCTAAATGGGGACCATGAAAATAGTGGGGACGCTCCAGGTAACAAGGACATTTGAGTTGGTCCTTCCCTTAAATAGTCTAGAGTTGGTTTTAGGTTCCATTTTAGTCAAGTTTTGGTAACAGAGCTGAAATGTGGATTTTGTTATGTTAATGAAGGTCCTCACAAGGATAGAATAATGGTGTGCATCAGTTTTGACTGACAGGTGACTGACAGGTGAGAACTGATGTTGAGGTGAGAGATGCATTGTGGGAGAGGGGGCCATGCTCCACAAGTCAGTCCTGACAGAATCAACACACACACACACACACACGTACACACACATGTTCTCCCCCTGTATCCAATTCCAACATGAGCCCTCTAACCGTCTTTGGAGGATTTGTCCCACAGTGAGGACCGGACAGGATGTTCTCACTACGTTTATAAAATTTGTCCACACACACACTCAGATTGACGTGGACACACTGGTCTTGATGGACAGCTCTGATGGTTCCAGTCTTGGTCGCCCCTGTGACCACGTCCCGCTCTGCTGGTTCGTCTCAATTGGCCGGACCTGCCTGCCAATCAAACGAGCCCACAGCCAAACACGAGGCGGCTCGTCCTCCCACTCCTCCTCCTTTCTCCTTCCTCAGCTCAACTTCCTGCTGTCATCTTCCTCCTGTTCTTCTCCTCTTCATCAGCTCGCTGCACATAGCTGTTCGTTGTTCCCATAGCGTCTACGACCGGCAGCCGATCGTCGCTGATGTGGCTGGCTGAACGCAAATAGATGAACAGAAGGGAAGAGAGAGAACTCTGAGAGCAAAGGGAAGAGTCATGTATCATGTAAAATCAACTTTTTTCAGTTTACCATCGTTTTATAATGTTTTTCCCTCATCATAAACAAATCTGAGTGATGCTTTGACTCTTTCTTTTTGCAAAATGCCTGATTGGACGTAGCTCCGCCTTCAAGGTGCAACTCCTCCCCCTCTCAGCTCCTTCAGACTAGCCAGCAGTAATTAGCAGACAGCTGCTGAGCTCATAGGAGCTGCTGCTCAGAGTAACGCTAATAAAATGTTGAAGGGTTAATAGAGGAGCCATGTTGGGATGACTTCCTGAAGGCGGAGCTTCAGAAACGGCATGAGTTCTTAAAGAGACAGAGGTCCAATTTAAAGATGTTAAATCAGGAAGTCAAATTATTTTAGTCATATTTGATGTATAAAGCATGTATATATGTTACCTTCATCTGAAGGTAACAGTTTCCTGATTTTGCTATAAAATGGAATGATGTTCCGGGAAAATACATAAAACTGCTCCTTTAAGGAGAAATGTTAGAGGGAACTTGTGCTAAATTGTGCATGTCTTTGTACTTACTGCCTCTAACAACTGCATTTGATCTTAAAAAACTTCCCCTATCTTTCAAGGTCCTAAGGTAGTTTTCTCGGCTCAGCAGAGGGTTAAAATCTTGATTTGGACTGTAAATATTGCAGAATCGTGTCTCATAAGCTTCTTAACTGTCTCAGAATGCATCAGGTTAGCTGCGTTTTGTCTCCTAGATGAAGCAACTAAACTTTTGCCCAGAACCTTTTATTTCTGTCTCTTCTCAAACCGCTATGGCAGATGGCTGCTTGTATTGAGGCGGGTTCTGGTTCTGGTTCGGATAGAGGTTTCCTTCATTAGTTAAAGGGGAGGTTTTTCCTCTCCACTGTCGCCACATGCTTGCTCAGTTTGAGGGATTGCAGTAAAGTCAATGACAAAGTAACTGTCTACTTTTGAAACTTTTTTAAATTGATGTAAATAACGAACTGCATTGTCTGATAACTAATAATTAGTGTTGTGAATTCTCAGTATAAATGAACTGAACTGAATTATCACCTGAGATAAAACCTGTGAAGGAGAAACCAGAGCTTACCGATGAATTTCTGAAACACCTGAGGTGAGTTTTCCCTCCCTGGCCCTCCGGCTGGAAACTCGCCCTGCGGTAATGAATGCGGCGTGGAGATCTCTGCCTTGTGAAACACAGAAACTCGTTAGCATTTCAAAGCTCGTCAGGTGGTGGGGGTTCAGGTTAAACTGCTGTATGATGGGGGCACTGGGGGCCGCGGGGTTAGAACAAACAGTGATGCTGGTGACCTTCAACAAGTTTGTTTGTCATCGACTCATCAGAGGAAACGGAGACCTGCTGCAGGGGTGGAAATCATTTTAACTGTATTCCCCTCAGAGATCACTAATGTCCCTTTTTTATTTCTTTCCCTCTTTGTCATCGGGCCTTTGTATTTCACCGTTTCATGTATTTCTCCCCTCGTTTGGCCTCTTTCTGGCTTCTTCCCTCTTTTTTGCAGACTACTGCACTGCAAAAACACAAATTATTACAAGGATTCTGGTTGAAATAAGAGAAACTAACTCGCAAATAACTTTTAAGTAAGATTTAGAAACTTGTTTTAAGTTAAAAAAAAATCATTTATATTGATAAAAAAGTTCTAGTTGCACTGGCAGATTATTTAACTTATAAAATGGGAAAAAATGTTTTGTTATAAGTGAAACAATCTGCCAGTGGAGATATGAATTATTTACTCAAAACAAACTCTTATATGTTGCTGAAAAGCTTCTCGGTTAGTTTTGTCTTTTATTTCAAGTGTATACAGATATCTGCACTAGAAATGAGACCAACATTAGTATTATTTTTGTATTTTTGCAGTGTAAATGCAGCTTTACTTCCATTATTTTATTATTTTTTATCTTTGCACTTTTCTGCTGCAAACTTTCTTTACATTTATCCATCTTTCTCTTGCATATCGTTTATTTCTTGCTTCTCCTTTTGTACTTTTATTTGACCTTAAGGAGTTTCTGAACAGTAAGCTCTGTTATGCGTTGGTAGCTTCATGCTAATGCTAAGGAAGTCTGAGGTAGCATATAGCTGGTTTGTTTATGCCGACTTCCTTCATCGATGGCTGAGAAGCCTTTAAGAGTTTTCTCTTCTGTGAAACTCTTTATGCCAACATGGATGAGTTTGGAGTCTTTCTGGGACTTTCCCTCCATCACAGGACCAGAAACACGTCGCGTTCTCTAAACTTTGTGGCTGACTGATACATTGAATTAATGTGGCCTTAAATTGAATTAGTTTTGATTTTGATAGTTTTCTGAACAACACTATCAGCACCACTACAGATGGAAAAACAGGAGTAAATTTTTGCCTAAGAGAGAAATATTTTAGAAAAAGCGATGAAATGTTGGTTCCAAAACTTCTTGCTGAAAGGCAACAGTGGTACCAACTGCACCGCCGTGCAGCCCTACATCACATGCATTGTCTTTTAATACAGAAAACAACATATTACAGAATGAACAAATTTACACGGAAATATCACAATTACAACAGAAGATTTCTGATAAAGGTTAAGATTGATACAGAGGAGTTGAAATGAAAAAGTTGATTTGGAGCTTAGTTGCCTTTTGAAAACATTTCTGAATGCAGAATATTTAACAGTGAATGTTTAAGTAAGTCCCATCGGTTTTCCTGATAGCCGGCTGCTCCACAACCAAATCAGTTTTCCACTCTGACCCATTTCTTCCCACCTTCCCAACGCCACATAATGGAAATAAACTGGACGTAATCCAATCAGCCGTGGAGCGGTGACACGTTTCAAACCGAGCCGTCGGCGTGAGCATTGCCTCGGTTTGCTGTAAACTCTATGAAATTAGTCTAAACTGTCTGTAAGCTGATTTCTAAGGAGGCGGCGGGTTGGGGGGGGCAGTTCGTAATTCCAGGATTTTCTCCAGCACAAGTGTGAAGTGTGACGTGTAATGGCAGCCGGCCGCGGCGGCGCTGAGCCGACATCAGGCCGGAGTTAATAGAGGCGATAAAGAGTCTGCCAGCTGGCAGGAGAAACCTCCTCGTCTTCCTGGCTGAGCGCTGATCGCTCTGAAATCCTCCAGAGAGAGAGTCATGTTCACATTCAAAACATTTCCAGGATGTTCAGAGCAGGAACGACCACTAAATTATCCTTCTCCACTAAAACGGAGAAACCAAATTCCCATCATTAGAGTCCAGTGGAGTAAACGTGAGGAGCTGTTGGTTTAAGATCGACTCAGTCAGCAGGAGGGAGTCGGTTTCAGCGTCTATTAGTCCCAACTAATTGTCTTTGTTTGAAGGTTTTTCTTTCAGATGAGAGTTATCCAACTGGAAGCGGCATGCTAACCCCCCGCCGCCACCGCTGCCCCTAAAGCGGAGCGCGGGGTTTCCCTCCTCTTCATTCTGCTGCAGATTTAAATTTAAACCTGAAAAACTTTGAGCAGGGATGCAGATATTGATCAGCAGGCTGCCGACTGATTGAAATGATTTTCAAATAAACCGGTCAGACTCCTGTTGGGTTTTGGTTTCAGCTGGTTCTCCATCACCGGGTTTCTGACATTCGTTAAAACGAGGGAAATGGGTTCTGATAGTTTTTAACCTCAAAGTTAAAGTTAAAGTTTTGGGCTTCAGTTCGGCTGAAAATTGGTGATTAGAACATCCAGGACTGTCACAATAAGTAAATGATCAATTAATTGTTTGATAAATTAAAGCAAATTCAATAATTTCCATTTGAATGAATTTTAATTTTTATATTTTTTCCTCGGGAGACAAAAGTCTTCAGTCAGGTGTTTTGGTCTCAACTAACCTTTTTTAAGGATAATTTTGTTTACAGAGACTCAATATTTAATGTTATTTGTTGTTTCTGGTATTTTGTTGATTTATTTTGGATTTTTAAAACGTCTTCCAGTTCCAGAGTTAAATGTTAATTAAAATTGAAAGTTTATTGATCTTTGAGAATGATTTAAAAATCCTCTCAAAACAATATTATCGTTTATCATGATAACATATTTATCGTGAGGCAGAATTTGTGATTGAGACGGGCATAAAGACACTAACTAGAATTAAATGACTTTCAAAATAAAAGTCCAGACTTTCCAGAATCACCTTCAATCAGCTGAAAGTTTATCTGTCAGTTTTTGGAGAAATATTTCTGTCTACATCTGGGCAAAATACCAAAAGTTATAAATGTTTTGTCCAAACGGATTTGAACTTTCCAGCAGAGGGAAGCTTTTCCAAATCCACTAATAGTGGAACTTTTCCTTTTTCGTTTGACGCTTTAACACTTTTGCTAAGTTTGACTCTTTTTCATACAGATTCTGAAGATTACTTGGTTGTTTTTTAAACTTTCAGTTGAATAAAGTTTAACGTGTTTTTTTTTCTGTTCAAGATGTTAGACGTTATATTCATGCTCTTATTTTGAAATCTGCTTACAGAGCAGTTCCGTTTCCTCATGTCTTCATACAGAAACAAAATGAAAACAATAGATGGATGTAAAGTCTGATTTGAAGTTAGCGCCTTAGCGTTAGCTTCCACTAAATACTGTGTTGGTATAGCACTTTAGCGGAAGTAATGTTTCTGATTAGCATTTTAGGTTTAGCACAGCTAGCATTTTAGCTAGCAGGGCCCATGACTGCTTTTCAGATTATTTTTCTTAGTGGATAATTAATAGTAAAGTAACTTGTAATTTCCATGAAAGTTTCATAAAAGTATGTATAATTTTCTGGTAAATCCTGAGAGTATGTTTGGGAAAGTTTCTAAAAGTACAATCCTGGAAAGTTTTGCTAAAGTTTTAAAGAGTAACATAAAGTTTCTCACTACTAATGAGAGATTTCACGCTAACAGGAATCAATAGATTTAAATTCTCTAAACAAACTGAGGAACAGTTCCAGGAGTAGCATTTTTCTAGCTGAACAGGCTGAACGTTTACCGATAAATTAGTTCTGACAGGATGAAACGGCGTAACAACATCCGAATTCCTGGACCGGAACCACAAAACCTGGAACTAATCAAATGCTGCCGCCAGAACATTTCAGAAGAGAAGAAAAACTATTGATAAAACCTGGAGACGGACAAAAAGGCCAAAGTGAAAAGTTTTTAAAGACTCTTAATGGTTATAATTCAGGAATAATCAGATTTACGAATATTGTTACAAATTGAAACAGAAGATGTAAAGTTATTACAACAGATTTAATGTAGGAGTCTTTTAAAAAGTTCAGAGTATTTACTTAATTTTGTTATCAGAATGAAAAATGTTTTTTTTTTATTCCTGTTTCACTGATCAGTCGAGTAAAATGAGTTTTATGCAGAGTTGCTCCATTTTCATGTAAAATGTTTTATTTTTCTGTCATTTCTCTGCTGTGATGGTTGGTGAAACTCCTTCGCTCCTCCAGGACTCAGAAATAATCTGCTGCGACGTTTTTAACATTTAAACACGTTTCCTGTCACAACTTCTGTTCTGTGTGAGAATTTAGTCTTGTTTGTTTGAATTTTAGCGGCTCTCGACCCTCCTCCTCATTGTGTGCTCTCCACTTTAAAAAAATCCCTGATTGACAGGAGTAGAGATAATAGAGCGCCAGGCGGGGTGCTGGGGCCAACAGGGGCCACCTGACCCACATGACAGACGGGATGGGGGCTCCTCAGGGCTCTGTGTTCGGATCTGACAGGCTTCACCTCTCAGATCAGGAAACACAAAGCAGCAGCAGCCTCTTATTGTTTTTATTGTCTCCCCCTGAGGAGGGGAGGCTCTTGGGGGAGGAGCAGGGTCAACAATAGGGGATGGCAGAGGGTGTTGGGGCATTTTTACATGAGCTCACCCTCTATTGCCCCCCCCCCCAACGTCTTTGAAGACGCTTTGCAGTTCTGTGCCACTGTCCTTGTGTGAGCAAAATTCACATTTTGCTTGTTTTTGTTTTTCCATTTGGGTCTCAATTACTTCTAAAAACAACCCAAGTGCTTGAAAAAACCTCCAGCTGTTTTCTGGAAATGAGTTCAAGTTTTTTGGTGTCTGGAAGATGAGCTGCTTCAAAAACCTTCCAAATGTGACGTCACAAATCAGCAGGCACTGCCCGTTACCTAGCAACCCCAGCAGGTCCCAGACCCGTTACCTAGCAACCCAAACAGAATTCCGTCTGTTAGTCCAGCTGTTTTTTACCTACAGAAGCACCAATCCACTTTTTTTTTAACTTCAGATATCAATACAGATATGAGGTTTATTTTCGGACAACTTACCGCCAAACTATCAAAATTAGCTTAACTAATGTAGCCTTTATCTGCTAGCTGAGGTAGACATGTAGCCTACCAAGATGGCGGTTCTTGTGGAAACTCTGTATAGCTTCACAAACTTGGTCAAACATGTAAAAATAAACTGCACCAAACTTTCTTTCAAATGGCTCAGAAAGTTCCATTAGAAATTCTAAATATGATGTAAAATAAATAATAAACCATGGCGTCACTCGGAGCACAAAGTGTAGAATTAGACTGAATAGATTGGCCGCATTGTCATTGATTCCCAATCTGGAATTTCTTTCAATATCAGGACTGATATTGATATCGGATCGGTTCATCTGTATTCACTGTACAATGGCTGCTGGAAAAGACGAGTGTTTTGTTGATGACTTACCATCCAGAAAACACTTGCTGCATTCTCGTTGGTTGTGCAGGAGGTTCTACTAATACTTTTCAAAGATGTATGGTTGTATAATTGTGTACGTCTTTGCAGCCATTTTCACGTGCGAGTAAAATCAGATTCTTCTCCGATTTGAAACATTTAAATCATAAAGACGTCTTTGAGCAGAGCCAGACCAAAAACAGATCACACACTGCCGACTATGGTCTAGTCACCCCACCCACACACACACACACACACACACACGCCTGGTGGGGAGTTCATCATGGGTCACTGTGGTAACCGCAGCCAAGAGCCCTGGTGTCATTTTACAGTCAACATGTGGCTGCTGCTGTGTAACATGTTCAGTTAACACGATCCGACATTTTTGGAATAATACAGCGGTGAGGAATCCTTCGACTCCGACTCGGCCGGTCAGGACTGCAGCGCTGCCAACATCTCCTGTTGGAGGAGTTATGGCTCAACCGCCACCTTACTGATATCATGTTGGACTCCATTTTGCTTTCATGACTGTCTTAAATCTTCGTGGCGTAGATTCAGCAACGTGTTGGAAACATTCCTCAGGGAGTTTGATATGAGGAGACGGACACTTTGGCAGTGCATTTATCCCAGCATGTAATGTTACAGAAGATTTCTGATTGTGATGTTCTGTAAAAAACGGGCCGTTCATCGCTGAAGGAGCGCTCGGTGTGTAGACAGTGTTGCTCCTCATACGTCAACCAGCAGCCAAAATCTGGTGGCATTAGCTGCATTTCTATTGATCATATAACTGCGCAGTTTGATATTTGGAAAATAAATGTTTCTTATGTAATGTAGTGTCATATCACTCCACGCCACAAGGTGGAGCTGCCAATAAGAACTGGAATAAATACTAGGCTGGTTGAGGATGATGTGTCAAAGAATATATTACAGATCTGTGCTCCTTCATTTTATGATTTGCTTATTGGAAAAACAGTTAAAAAAAAAAATTGGGTTTTTTTGGCGCTAAGATGAAGTGGGTTTTTTAATCTTACCAAAATTAGTTTATTTTGTAAAAAACTTTTTTTATTTGCGTCACACAAGCCAGGTGAAAAACAACCGGATGTTACTACTGGCGGAAACGACCAAGAAGAAGATGACAGGAAGCAGCAGAAGGACGATGGCGCCGCAGGTTTATCAATCACTTATCATATGAACAAATCATTAACGAGTGATTTTAATTACCTTTCTTATTTAGTGGAAACACCACAGTTTTGTTTTTCTGACTTTAGTGGAATGTAAATAAACTTTTGCACATTTCAACTCACTTTATTTTGGTAAATTGTCAACATTAAACACAGGAAACAAACAAAGTATTTCTATACTTAGCAGTTTACCAAGATATCTTCACAATGCACACACACATCTACATAAATAACAGAAGCTTTTGACGTAGCTGCTTGACGAAAATATAATAACGACTCTGTAAAATAGCTCATATTAGCTCCTGAATGGAAATTGCAACATTGCTGCATTTCTAAACCACAGGTTTCTGTTTTTAATGTGAAATGTGTCGTAATCGCCGACAGGTGGAAAATCCAAAATCTGCAGCCAGTTAGCAGCAGCAGCAGCAAATAATCATCTAAGAAATGAATCAAGAGTGAGAAACTATTTGGTAAAAACTCGCCTCAACTACTAAGTTGATAAAAAAAATTTGTTGTTTAATATTTAAAAATTACATCATTAGATGGACCAAAAAGTAAAATTGTGTGAAATTTTTGTATTTTAATGATCAAAATGAAAATAATTAGGCTAAAGGAATATTTTTCAAAATTAATCTCTTTAAATATAAAATGTAGAAAAATTTAACAAAGTAAGATTTTACAAAGTTTTTGGGATGGAAATAAAATGATGGAATATTTTTAATTTTATTATCTGGAGTAAAAAACAGACAATAATTTATCCAATTCCTCAGTAATGTTAGAGATTTTCCTGTAATCTCAGTTAATCTGCTCTGTTTGTTGTGTAATCTCGACTCGGTGGGGAACGTTAGCATCTCCCTCCAAACCAACAGCAGCTGTTTAAATGAAGTGGTGAAGCTGGAACTGTTATTTCATCCCTCCTGGTTTGATCGGACGACGTCGTGTGAGGCGAAGGCTGAAGGTTTCTCCTTCCTCTGGCCCGGATAAAACCCGGTGTGTGTTCAGCTGGGAGGATCAGGTGTTCACGCGGCAAATCAGATAGTTTTGTCTCGCAGCTTGTAGCTTCTTGTCTGAACCAGGAGGAAACACAGCGGCCATTGTAGGCCGGCCTTGTCGGTGCAGAGTCACGTTACGTTAACACACAATGGAGAGGCGAGTATCTCCAGAGGGCATCGATCATGTGACTGCAGGGCAGAAATAATAAAGCTGCTCTCTCCGGCTGCTGTGGGAAAATCCTTCTCCATCATTAACTCTAATTCAATAACTGCAGAAATGTGGTTGCATGACGTCATGCGTGGCTGTTTGGATATTCTGGGGAAACGTTGGAGGAGTTGAAGCTGCTCTGATCAACATGTTTTCATTTCTCTCTGCTGGAGCAGCTTGGATTTTATAAAAAAAATTTTCCAGGTAGTTTTAGTTTTAGTTTTCCAGTTCTTTTTGAGGAGTTTCTGTTTCCCTCATGTTTTAATGTTACTCATCAAAAACAACATGCTTTCATTCATTCGTCCCTCCATCTCCATGGCAACCACTCAGCTGTGCAGAACGCGTGATTGGACTAATTTTTTTATTTGATTAATCGATTAATCATCAGAATAATTGATTACTAACCTACCTGTTAGTTGCAGCCCTTGTTGACAGACAAGAGTCGAGTCATCGGAGCAGAGAAAACTTTTAAACTTCTAAAACGTTATTAAAATCACATTTCTTCCTCGTCTTTGAGGAAATCCAGTCACCATCATTTGGCCTCTCACCCTGCTGAAGGAAATCTGAGCTCTGCTCTCAGACATTTTAAAGCTCTGGAGAGATTCGTTCTGTTTTCGTTAGATTTGGTTTCCTGGTTGATTTTGGAGAAACTTCAGGAGAAACAGGAACAGAAAGGAGCGATCCGATGAGATGAAACGACGCTTCCTGCTTCCTGCTTCCTGCTTCCTGCAGGAAGGTTTTCTAACGAGTTCGTTACTGGAAATTAAATCTATAAACATATTAAAATGTTGGAAAACATTGAATTCAAACCCTGACGAGATCGTGACTCTTCTGATCTCCAGTCACTCAGATGGAGGCCTGAAACTATTGATCGTGATTAACTGATTATTGAAATAATCATCAACTAATCTGGTAATAGATTAATCGTTATCAGAAACATAAAGACTCAATAAAAGATAATTTTCTGAAAGAACGATTCTCTAATCGCAGTAATCTACTGTTACTAATCTACTAAGTCTACTTATTATTAATCAATAAGTCGATCAGCCCTGCACTCTGCTGATGTTAAGTCAAGCAGAAACAGATTTGAGTTTCACATCCACTGAAGGAATGTTGTTGCATTTTAGGTGATAAAAATTAATTAATTGTTTTTATTGTTAATAAAAAGGTGAAAGTGCTTTAATGAAAAGTCTGCAGCATGTGGGAACTGATTAATCTGATCAAATAATCGATTAATCTGATCAAATAATCGATTAATCGGATCAAATAATTGATTAATCAGACGACAAAGATTAATTAAACATATTTTAGAAGAAAATCTTCAGGTTTAAACTGAAATCTATTTTATTCAGATTCTTTCATGTTTAAAGTTTTCCGTTCTGGTTTAGTAATCTGGCACCATGTGGTCTGGGTTGGTTCTGGGTCGGTTCTGGGTCGGTTCTGTCATGGTTCTGTCATGGTTCTGTATCTGAGTCCGGACCACCTGAGCAGAATGAACCCGGTTCCTCACTCCTTGGTCTCATTATCGGCCCGTTGACGCTCCCTGAACCGGACCGTCGTTAATCCGTCAGCAGCCCGTTTCTCCTGCTCAGGTTGGAGAGCCTTTGTTATCTCCGCCCTGTCAGGAGCGCTGATGAATGACCTTGACCCGACCCCCACCGGCTCGTGACCTGGATCTAATCCACCTGACCTTCAGAGACCGGCCCAGATTAAATCATAAATCACACCGAGGGGCGCTGGGAGTTCTGGCGTCACAGCAGTGAATGGAAATGAAATGGATTTACGTCGATGTAAGAGCAGAAGAACCTGCAGCAGAAACAACGTAGAAAAAAACCTAGACCAGGCGGATCTGTTCAGCCTAGTTCTGTGATTTCTGCTCCGAGATTTTTTACATTTATATTGAAATATTATAAATATAAATACATTTATATTTATTTTTCATTATATTTAGAATTTCTAATTGCACTTTCTCAACCACTTAAAGAAGGTTTGTTCTTTCAGAGACTCAATCTGCCGTTTCTGTCAGTTTCAGTTTATTTTTCATTTGCTGCTCCTGACTGACTGTCATTCATTCATTCATTCATTCATTCATTCATTCATTCATTCATTCATTCATTCATTCATTCATTCATTCATTCATGATTCGGATCAGAACCAGAACCACAGCCGATGATGAAGTTCTGGTCCCAAATCAAACCGAGTCCAAAAGGCGATCAGAACTGAAACTCTCAGTCCTTTTTGATCCTTTATTTATCACTCAGGTATTTATTTAACTCTGATATCTTTTGGATATTGTTCCACTTCATTTCTCCACCTTTAGTCCAGAATCCATCGAATGTTTGATGTTTTAGTCGTTAATGCTCCATGTTCTTGTCTTTATCTTTAGTTGGTTTGCAGTAGTGATTTCTGTTAATTGCTGCTGTTTAGTGATGTTTTGGTTTCAACACGTCCGTCTGCAGCGTTTGCTACTTTGTTCCTTCTGCTTGAGCTCCAGTTTCATTTTGTTTTCTGCTGCTTCACTTTTTCAGTCTCTGGTTTGAAACTTAATTTTCTGACTCCTCCGTCAGTCTTTCAATCAATTAATCAACCAATCTCTGGTCCTCTAAAGATGATGCTAATGCTGATGGAGGCGGTGACCCTGGTCACCCAGCTGAGACGGACAGAGAGCCTCGGTCCATTAGAGTGATGAGTAATGATGTGAGAACCGAGGGGGACAGAGTTCAGTGAACGCATCGCCTCCCCTCCCAGCTGTTAGCGTCACCCAATCCTTCAGCTAACCGAGTTAGCATGCACTTTGCTAATGGTGTTAGAAAAGACAAAGAGGGCGCGGCGGAGGAGAGAAGCATCTCGCTGTCCTGCCTCATCATCAGGATCGTTTTCATTCAGCAGGAAGTTTCTTCTTTGATGCTTCAGCTGCTCTCATCCACCAACCCCAAACTCAATCAGGAGCCCCTGATGCTGCATTCAGGTCAGATGGGAATAATCAGCAGCGAGGAACCTCTGAAGTCAAAGTGTTTTTATGATGATGTGGTTTTAAAGGAACCATCTGGACCATAAAATAACCTGTAATCCTTTTTGTTTGTCAAGGTGGTGAACCTCCAGACATTTCCTAAAGTTACTGGGCGAAAGTTTTAAATCTTGTGATTCTTGATGTTTTCATGTCAAGGAATCAAACTTTCTCGATCAACAAGTTTTCAGACTTCCTGGAGCTATTTGGTCGTTTTCCTTTTGCTGATATTCTGGAGGGTTTTTAAGGCCTTTTTCCAAAACCCTGATGGTTTGGTAAAAATTACAATATCTTTCATGATTCTTCCTCTCTGCTCTGAATCAAACCAACCTGTTCCCCTCCTGGCCTGTGGGGGCGCTGCACCAACAACCACTGAAGGAAACCACACAAAAACCTCTGAAGACACTGAGAGCAACTTCCTTCTTCACCAGATGGAAACAAGATGGAGGCGTCAGATTTTAGTGTTGGAGGATTTCTCTTTAGTCTTTGGCTGAAGACCAGGAGACATTTCTGCTGCTAGCGCTAAGCTAGCAGGTTAGCTTTGATTGGATTTACCCAGAATGCCCTGGGCTTTAGTTTACTTCCTGCTTTTGGAGCGGTTACCATTATTAATGTACAAGTTGTGGATTTATTGCTTTGATTAAACAGTAATAATCTGGTAATTAATAATCTGTCGGACATGAACGTGTTTGAAATAATAGTTGGTAGAAACTTCCTTCTCTCTGTTTGCCTTTATTTTTATAAGTTTGGATCATAATTTTCCACTCAGGATTAATTTTTATTTATTTTTTTTTTTTTTTATCTTTTGGGAATGTCAAGAATAACTGAGAGGCTTTTTCAATATTTAGTGTTAAAAAAAAGCCTAACTTTCTTCTTCAAGATTTTCCAAACATATTTCATGATTTTCTTTGACCTGATGTTAGCTAGAAAACACTTTTCAGTTCTCCTTTAATTAATAATTACATATTTTCTTTCATCTGTTGAGCTTCTGTGAGCCTTAAATAATAAAAAACAAAGTTTTCTGGAGTTTGTATTGATGTAACCAAGACACAAACCTTAAAGTTTCTGTAGTTAACAGCACAATCAAAGTGATTTAATAGATGTTTAATTTGATGCCAATAAACAGTGATTAGCTTCATCACAGACGTGTCAAAATGTATAAATCTAACGGTTAATTTTTTGGTTCCACGTCGCTCAGCTAATCAGGACCGACCAAAACAAACCAAATCAGCGCGAGAAAACCTCATTACCAAAATCCAAATTGGGCCGTTAATTGGACGGCCTCCACTCCCTCCTCTGCTGCTCCAGCAGCTTTAACGGCGCCGGCGTTTTCCTGAACGTTGTGAATATTCAAACAGACGTGAAGTTTGATTAGTTTGAGATCGATTGTTGCATCTGTCAGAGTAAGAAAATCTGAGTCTTTGTGCTAAATTATGCTAATTATACGACAGCGGAGCAGCTGTGAGGAGAAATCATCAGGAAACAAAATCACTTTAGAAGTTTAGACTGTCTCTTCGTCGTGGATCCTCCAGGTTCTACATCTCAGTAGAACTTAAAACCGTTTGGATGAATAAAATAAACCAGAACATCGTAACGTCTGGAGCAGCCAGGTTTTTCTCCCTACTGTCAGTTTTATAAATCTCAGCTTGAGTATTCCCACCATGTTTCACCCGTCTGCAGAACCGGGTCAGAACAAATCACACTTCACCTGGATGTCAAACAACTGGGTCAGAACCAGAAACGACAACCTGCATCATTCTCATTGGAGCGGATTTTTCCTCATTAAAAACATTTTTAAACACCAACTGATCCGTTAAACCATCAGAGTCGAATTATAAACTCATTCTGCTCATGAACCATCAGCACCGGCGCTCCGCCAGGGCGGCGTCCTCGGCCCACTTGTTTTCTCCCTGCAGGTGATTGATCCAGATCCGATCCAGACCAGACGGACTGTCTGGGATCAACAGATTGAAACCAGACAGGAGTTTGGCTCTAATTCAACCTCATCGTCTTTTTTTGTAAAAAAAAAATAAATAAATACAAAAACTTTATATATTTACAAAAAAAAACAAAAAACATTTTGTGTACAAAAATGAATGAAGTAGAGCTGGGACTTTAACAAGTTTATTTATATTATTATTAGATTATTAGATTTTAATGCTTTAAAAATTACACCTGGAACCTTAATACTGTGTTTCTGGTACGCCTTTATATCTGACGCACAGTAACAAAATGTCACTGGTGACAAAACGGCCTGCCTGTTTCTTAAATGGCAGAAAACTTAACGAGAACATTTTTAAAATTTTATTTTATTTTTCCTCAGATTAAAACATTTTGTCAGTAATTATTCTTCAAACTGTGTGACGGTCAAACATTCAGAAATAATTTAAATCATTTGAACTAAACTTAAACAAGAAAAGTTTAGTCTGATTTAACTTCAGACAGAGAGAAAAACTTTATTTCTGTCTCTTTATTCAGTGAATTAAATATCTGATTTCAACTGTTTACAAAAAGGACAATAAATAAAAGTTTATATTTGGGATTAATAAAGCTGATTCTCCCAGTTTAGTGAAATATAAATTTACCATCAATTTCTCAGCTAAAAGTGATAAAAGACTTTATTTCATTTTTGACACTTTGTTTAAAACCCATAAATGAATTTTTTATTGCAGAATCTCACATTTCTGAAAAGGTCAGAACTTCATTTATTCAGGATTTACTCTAATTCCTGTTTAAGTTTGAATTTATTTGTGTGAAAACTCCCCGGTCCTAACAAGGTGCTCTGTAAAAGTTGACCTCAGTATATTTTTACAGTTTTTTTGTCCAGTGATTCCATAAAATGTTCAGATTTATGTGTCGGTAAGGAGGAAGCCGCGGTGTTGAATTATTTTATGCGGGTCTGAGAGATCTGGCGTCCAGTTTTCAGACGTTATTAGCAGCAGGGGAATGATTCAGGAAACGCAGGCCGTGTAAAGCCGCCTCCTCTCGAGCTCCAACAGGAAATCTGGACCTGGAACACGTTTAGCTGGTCTGAGGTTTAAGTTCTGCGGACTGGAACCGGGTTTTCCGCCTCACAGCGGGGGAACGAAAAGCGAAGCTTCGGCTCAAACCCGCAACACTTCCAGGCAAAGACTTGGTTTAAGGTTGCAGTAATGAAACTGTCGTCTGCAGGGACCGGGCGGCGCCAAGGGAGCGCTTGTTTTCCCTCACCTGGAATCCCAGATGGGTGGAGTTCCAGTTTTCCAGCCTCATTAGTTTCTGTCTTTGTGCCTCTGGAGGTTTGAGTTCAACCTGCAGTTACAGTTAAAACGTGACGCCTGCAGTCAGAGACGCCGTCGCTGCATGTTGATGCTGAACCTGCAGAATGGATTCCTGTCAGGTGTTTCATCAGGGGCACTTCAGGTTTTCTGTGGAGTTTGACCTTTGACCTGTCCATGATGTATGTGGGGAAAAGCTGGAAAATGGAGGAAACTAACTAGTCATAGTTGAAGCTTTGGTTTCTTCTTTTAGTGTTTATTTCTTAGTGCTTTGTTTTTACCTGTCCTGTTTTTTTAGTTTCTGATTGATGACGGTTTTAGGTGTCTGCTGCTGTTTCATTTGGTTTTATTTGTTTGTTTCTCCTGGAGTTCTCCTGCCTCCTCGGAGCGGTTCTGAGCGGCCGGCGCCGGCAGGAAGCGGGTCCAGCTGGTAGCCGCGTCTCCCTTCTGTAAACAGCAAATCGCTCTGATAAACGGCGCTCTGATTAATCGCTGCCTCTCGGGGAAACACACACACCGCCAGCCGCTGATCAATTGTTTCCATGTGTGCAGTTTGGAGCCGTGTGCGCTGAACTCTGGGATGGATTAACCTGGACTCAGAAAGGTTTTCTGTTTTTTTTATCGCCGTGCTTTCATGTCGTCTGCAGCCTCATGTTAGAAACATGAAGCTGCTGCAGAACTGAAATGTTTCAGTGTGTTTTTATTTTCAGGAAACGGTAAAACATGGAAGCAGGAAGTCGGCGTTATGGTTCTCGTTGCGTTACATCACGGGTTGTTTAACGGGACCGAAGGTGATTGATTAAATAATCAGTTTCAGGTTCGACCGCTGATTATTCAGCTTGACCTTAACATCAAATTTTAAGGTCATCAGTAAATTTAACTTGATGAATCTCAGGAAATCCTCTCAGGTCCTCCACGCTCTGCTAGGAAAAACTACTGCAATTGTTTCCCTACTTGTTTATTTTTCTTGTCCTTTGGAATAAAAAACTTTAAAAATGTACAGAAATTGTAATTTTTCTGTTATTGTTAGAAGAAACATTTTGCATGAGAAAATCAAAAGAAACTGTTTCAACTTTTTCTTTTCCTTATTTTTTCTTCTTGTCCTTTTTAGAAGGAAAAAACATTTTAATATTGCAAACTCCATTTTATTTCTTTTTCCTCCACTTGTTCTGTCCGTCACTTTTTCCTTTTCTCCTTTTTTAAGACTTGTCAAAAGAAAAAATGTCCAAAATGAATATATGAAACCTTTCACTTTATTTCTCTCTATTTTTTGACATTTTTGAAAGCCCTTTCAGAAACCTTCCTGTGTTGTTGCCTAGCAACCCCAGCAGAGTTCTGCCCGTTACCTAGCAACCCCAGCAGAGCTCCAGATGGTTGTATGCGCTGTACAATGGCTGCTGGAAAAGACAAAGTGTTTTGTTGTTGTTGTTCTTTCCTGCTGCTCATGAGGCTCTAAAGTACAAAAATACAAAATCTTACAAAGTAAATTTGGATTTAAACCTTCCATTACTGTAAAAAAGAATCTGACTATTTGGTAAATATTTCATTCTCTATTTATTGTTGAGCCGGAAATAAATTCTCTATAAACTTTCAGATTTTTAAAGCAGATTTAGTTTTTTGCTGTGGAGTCGACGGTTTGCTGCAGGAAGTTTGGACGCCCTCCATCGCCGTTTCCCAGCCTGGTGAAGGAAACGGCGTGGAAACGGAGTCATGATCCGTCCGTCTGACGGTCAAACGTCCGTTTTTCCCCCCAGGTTCTTCCGGGGCGACTACACGGTGGAGGTGGCGATCAACGACTACCTGGACATCTACTGCCCGCACTACGAGGCGCCGGAGCCGGCGGAGCGCATGGAGCACTACATCCTGTACATGGTGAACTACGACGGCTACATGAGCTGCAGCCATTACCGCAACGGCTTCAAGCGCTGGGAGTGCAACCGGCCGCAGAGCCCCAACGGGCCGCTCAAGTTCTCCGAGAAGTTCCAGCTCTTCACGCCCTTCAGCCTGGGCTTCGAGTTCAGGCCGGGACACGAGTACTACTACATCTGTGAGTACCTGAAGGTCACTGAAGGTCACCGCGCTTTGACTGGACCGCTGAAAACCGCAGTTGGTTCTCTTGTTTAAGGTTTTGGATGAATTTTTAATTTATTCTGACCAGATTTTATCTTGAGAATAATTTCTTTTTCAGGTTTTGTTGAGTTTTACTCGGTAGCAGCAGTGAGTTGATGGATTCATTTTTAGACTGCGGCCTGCTGACGAGTTTCCTTCCTTTCTTGTTTCCTTCCTTCCTCCTTCCTTGTTAGTAGGGGTGTACTTACTTTTCCAGTTTTCCCACCTTGGTTTCATCTCTAATGAAAGACATTGTTTAATGTTTGTGAAAGTTTTTATCCAGCAGGGTGTACTTTCTTTTATTTTACTGATAAATTGGATTGACCAGAACCAGCTTTAAGTCGTTTTATATGATGATTCACTTTAATTATTTAAAACAAATCCGTCTCTTCCTGTTGATTGGATCGCCGTCTGAGTCTCAAACCCGGGTTCACTGGATCGGGTCAGAACCGTCAGAGACTCAATGGATTTCTGACGGTTCTGGACGTAATTTATCCTCCAAGCTGGAAAACATTTCCTACATTTTTCTAAATAATTTTCCTAAATTGTCCCGTTTGGACTGAAAGGCCTCCAGCAGAGACAGAAACTCTGATTTAAATGAAACTTAATGACTGAGAGGCAAGAAAAACACATTCATGAGTCTCTCTCTCTCTCTCTCTCTCCATCTCTCTCCATCTCTCTCTCTCTCTCCATCTCTCTCTCTCTCTCCATCTCTCTTTCTCCATCTCTCTCTCCCTTTTTCTTTCTCTCTCTCCATCTTTCTCTCTCTCTCCATCTCTCTCTCTTCATCTCTCTCTCCCATCTTTCTCTCTCTCTCTCCATCTTTCTCTCTCTCTCTTCATCTCTCTCTCTCTCCCTCTTTCTCTCTCTCCATCTTTCTCTCTCTTTCTCTTCATCTCTCTCTCTCTCTCCATCTTTCTCTCTCTCTCTCCATTGTTCTCTCTCTCTTCATCTCTCTCTCTCTCTCTCCCTCTCTTTCTCTCTCTCAAACAGCAGAACAAAGAATCTCAAACTGCAGGTTTAGTTCCAAACCTTTTTATAAATTCATTTATTCAGCTGGATTAAATTCAGCTCAGCGACTGGAAAACCAAATTATTCCAAGATCAGAAACAGCTGCTGTGGGGAAAAGCACGGGGAGATGTGGGCTGAAACACACTGAGGCTGAAGCACGGCGGTGGAGGAGTGATGAGCCGGGATGCTTCCTTGTTTCCATCTATATCCTTATGTTTTCATTCTTCTTTCTGTCTTTCTTCCTTTCCTTATGTTATTCCCTCCTTCCTTCTTTCCTTCCTTCCTGTTTTGTTTTCTCACATTTAAATTCTGTGCACTTTAAAAATCTACCATGAACTTACGGTGAACTTTAATGTTTGTTTTGTTTTTGTTTTAAAATAAAAACGACTGAAGCTCAGAAACGCCCATATATGGCACTTGTGTTGTTTTCTTGTTTTAAACTGGTTTCCATTATGATGTGAATTCTATAAACTGGTTTCCATTATGATGTGAAACCTCTAAACTGGTTTCCATTGTGTTTCCTCTGCAGCGTCTCCACATCCCAACCTGGCTGGGAAGCCGTGCCTGAAGCTGAAAATCTACGTCAAGCCGAGCAGTGAGTTTGGTTTTAACCTTTGACTTCATGTCCAAAAGGTCCAGATCTGGTTCTGCAGGAGCTAAAAGGTTAAAAGCAACGAGTCAGAAACAAAACCAGCTTATTAAAAATGATTCATTTAGCACTTTATGCCCAAAATGATTTTATTATTCACATAATTTATGACAAAACAAGAATTTCATAAGAAATTTTAACCTAAACTTGACAAACTTCATTCATTTTTATGCTTCAGCAAATTTCTATGGAGCAAAACTGTGGTCAAAAATTTAAAACTGAAGTAAAGATTTGAAAAAAGTTCAAAACTACTTTTCAGATTATTTCTTTTTTTTCAGTTTCAAAATAATTTTTCAGTTCCATTTTTGTCAGTTTCATTTTGTTCTCTTGAACAAAATTTATGGCCCTAATTTAGCTCCATAAACTGCTGCTTCATTAACACACCGACTAAAATCAGAGGCAGTTAGTCTGTCTGAATTATGTTTGATCTCATAATTCTGAGATCAAAGTCAAAGTTTTAAGGGAATAAAGTCAGAATATTTTTATTTGTTCTTTGTAGTGGCTCTAATCTTCTTCCATAGACACCAAATTCATTTTGTTTTTGTAAATGTAGAGAGGCTGTTGACCTTTAATGACCTCTAGAAATATTTATTAATATCTTTAAAATCAGTGTCACAAATACAAATTTTGGCACCAATTTTGTTTAATTTGAAGACATTATTTCAACCAAACTGGGATGAAACCAGTTTGTACTGGTTCAGGTGTTCAAACCCTCCTCAGGTAGAAAAGATAAAACTCATGAATAATAAAGAAATCTGAAATGAAATCTCTGCTCCTCCTCGGCGTGAAGCTGATAAACTTCATAACGCCGATGAAAAAATAATCTGCTGCCGTTTCATCGATATGAAGGAATTATTGACTTAAACAACCTGCTGCATGTTGCTGGAAAGTTATTTGTTAGTTTTGTCTTTTTTGAAGCGTATTAAGATATTTTCACTAGAAAAAATTATTGGTAAGATTTTGTGGGTTTTTTTCTTCAGCTGTGAGGTTGAGCAGTGAAAACCTTTCCTACATCTCCCAGAATGCTGTGCGGTTCTGGATCAGAGTTCACAGAATATTCTAGATATTGAATATTCTATCAGATGCCTATCAATATTTATCAGGTGTTTATTGTGATATATATTGTTATTCAGCCTTATTGTTCACTATTTTTAACAGAAAGAAGTAAAACTTCTGCAACGGCTGCTGGACTTTCTGGTGTCGGTGATCCTGACTAAACTGTAAAATAACCCAGCTGAGTAAATCTAGAAATATATAAACAGAATCCATCGCAAAGGTTTCCAGAACCTTTAATTGTGGCAAAATGAGGATAAAATCAAACCCAACAAAGATTTAAACTGGTTTCTCCACTGGAGACATCTTGAAGCTGTTTCTACCAACTGAGGCTTTTCAAAGTATTGACTAAAATATCAGCTCTTACTCCGTATCGTTTTCACTTATTTACACGTGAAGAGGATTAGTTGGGCTGTTACCAACATCTGGTGTGAATTCAGCCCGTTAGAAGCGTGTTTGTGTTAAATACTTTCTTCTCCTGCTGTAAAGAGACGTTCTCCCTCCTCCGCTGGACGATGCTAATCTTATTCATGTGTATTTTTCACATCTCCACTTTGTGGGAGCAGATGACGGCTTTAGGACTCATTACTGGACTTACACAAGAGAACCGGCTGGGCCTGTCAGTCACTCAGCTACTTAACACCCAACATCTCTGCAGTTCAGGAAACACACAGTGAGGAATAACAGCTCACATCGGCTAGCTGACGGTACCAAGGCTCGGTTCTGCCTGACTCGGGTCATTTTTATAAAACGAATCAGAACCAGAACCTGTGACTAGAAAACATGAATGTTCAGTGAAGACAGGAAGCAGATACTGACAGAAAACACTGAGCAGTTCATTATATCAAGCAGTCGGCACTGTTAGCTAAGAAGCTAGCTGCGCTAACCCAATAGCTATAAACATGAGGTCCACAAACGCTAAAGCTCTAAATTCAACCATGTTGACGCCCACCAGGTGTGAAGGACTCGACATAAACATTCACTGGTCGCCACATTTGTTGCTACACAGGTTTAAAAAGTCACTTTGTTATCAACAGTGGGGACAGGAAGTGGAACTGCTGCATAAACAGACTTCAAAATAAGAGCATGAACATAAATGTTAAACAACTTGAGGAATTTTTAACAGTTAACCAAAACTTCAGACATCGAACTTTGTTCAACTGGAAGTTTACAAAAATATTACAACAGAAATTTGGATACTGTACCTTTAAGACTTTGTTTTAAATTGGCTGTTTTTACTCCCATCTGCACCGACTGAACAGATTAAAGTTGTTTTTACGTGATTTACCAAGCTGGTGAAGCTATTTGTTGTATTCAGTTGTACTGTACTGGTGTAGAGTTATGAAAACTTTATTTAAAAAATTATCGTTTTGATTCATTTCAGCTCTGATATTAGCCGATACTAAACCTCAGATATCGGTATCAGAAGTCCAGACGGTGCGTCATTAATGTAAATAAAATGTTTTCTGGCTTCTCTTTCAGACGACTCCATCTATGAATCTCCAGAGCCCTTCCTGACGGACGACACCACCGGCGGCGGCAGCCTGGCTCTGCCGTCCGCCATCTTGCTCTCCCTCCTCCTCATCCTGCTCCTCGCCTCCTCGTAGCACCTCCTCCTCTCCCTCCTGCTGCTGCCGGGACAGATTTGGGAAGCGAGCGCAGCTTCCGCTCCCTGACCTCCGACCTTTTCCTGGACGTGGATGAGGAGTCGGAGGCCGGCAGCGGGAGGAGCTGCGTCTGGAGTTTCTGAAAACTTTTCTGTTAAAAAAGCAAAAACTCTGTTTCAGATCTGAAAGCTGAGGCTCCACTGACCTCCATGTTCACAGCTGGCTGGATTTTATGCATTTCTGGAAACTCTTTAAAAAAAATCCATTCATGTTTTAAAATCTCATTTTGTTCATTTTCAAGTTGATGCCAAAGTTTTGTACGTTGGTTCTCTGAGCCTCGCTAAGGCCAGACACGTCGTTACTCGCCTAAAACACAAAACATTTTGGAACGTCGATGTGTTTCACTCTTTTCCATTTAGACTGACTAAATCTTACAAAAACCTTAAAGGGCATCTATTATGTAATGTTCACATTTTGCACGTTTTTATGCTTCCATTTGAGTCTCAACAGTTTTAAGTGCTTAAAAAAATCAGCCAGGAGTTTTGTGGCAATAAGTTTGTTTTTTAGTGTCTAGAAAATGAGCCGTTTCAAAAACCTCTGGAGCTTTGAGTTACGTTTGACGGGCATTTCGCCGTTACCTAGCAACCCAAAGGGAGCTCCAGCTGGTTTTAGTGCTGTACAATGGCTGCTGGAAAAGACAAAGTGTTTTGTTGTTGACTTACCATCCAGAAACCACTTCATGCTTTCTAGTTGGTTGTCCAGGAGGCTCCACTTCTGCTTTTCAAAGATGTACGGTTGTATAATTTTGCAGTCATTTTCACATGCGAGTGTAAACATTGAGTTGGGGGCGTGGCCAGCAGCACCTTATTTGGATTTAAAGAGACAAGACAGTTAAAATCTTATCGTCTAAGGATGATTTTGTCCAGAAAATGTAACATATTTTATTTTATCCATAGATCTGTAATAAGAAAGTCAAACTTTCTCCAACTACTCTTTGTTTTTTAAATGGAAACTTCATTTATTTACTTGAACTTTAAGGGAAATTTAACCAAATTTACACTTTCTATGCTGAAATCTCTCCCAAAATAATACATTTGTTACACAAATAAGACTTAGTGATTCATTATGCTTAAAAAATAATTAGTTTGATTTTAAGAAATTTATGAAATAATAAAAGATAGAATTGTTTTAAACTACGCATGTTAATTTCCTTATATATCTAACAGCTGAAAACAGTTTAAAGGTTTCATTAGAGATGAGCAGTGCCATCTGGTGGCCACATTAAACACTGCAGCTTTAACAACCTGGATCCACATCTGGAAAACTTTACCAAAACACTGAAGTTTCTCCCTGATACATGAATATTGTTTTAATCTGCAATAATTGAAAATTACAGCAATAAGAGAGATAAATTGAAGCAATGTTTAAATAAATAATGAGTAGTTTTGGATCCCTCGTGAATAAACGGGGTTCAGTTCTACCTGTGCAGCTTGGCGGTCAGTGGAGTCCAGCTTCAGCCTGAGGAACCCATCA
This sequence comes from Gambusia affinis, assembly GCF_019740435.1. Classification (NCBI taxonomy): domain Eukaryota; kingdom Metazoa; phylum Chordata; class Actinopteri; order Cyprinodontiformes; family Poeciliidae; genus Gambusia; species Gambusia affinis. Next base: position 28,563,389 of record NC_057877.1, on the reverse strand, counting down.
GAGACGGCCATGTTTCAGTCACTGATGGTTGCAGTCGCAGCGAGACACAGTTTCCACCGGCAACAAAATCAATGCAAAAACCACAAAGTTACTGAAATATTCATGAGTCGCATCAGTCAGCCATAACGGGCTGAAAGGTGTGTTGCTCTCAGTAACTGTTTTCATTACAAATGTCAGCAAAACATCAAAATTCTGCTAATATTGAAAAAAAATACAATTTAAAAATGTTATTAAACGGACACTTCCTGTCGTCTTTGTCGTTTCTGCCAGTAGTATCATCTGGTTGATGATCATGTGGCTCAAATGATGTGAACAAAGTGTTTTGCGAAATGCATTAATTTTGATACAGCAGAAAAACAACCTCACCTTGGCACAAAACACGGAAGTTTTTTAGAAATTGATGTTTCCAATTAAGCAAATTAATTTTCTTAATTCCAATTTTTACAATTTTAAGGCCAGTTTCCAGTTTAGCTGCTTTTCCACTACAAATGTCCATAAAACGTCGATATTCTGCTAACGTTGACAAACCCTACTTTAAAATTGCGGCGTTTCCATTAAATGGACACTTCCTGTTGTCTTCTTTGTCGTTTCTTCCAGTAGCAACATGCAGTTGTTGATCATGTGACTCTTATTTCCATTGCAGTTTTGTGATGGTTCTGGTTGAGAAGCATCTAAACTTCCTCAGACTTAGTAAACAGTTTGTGGACGTTGTGGCTGATCTTCATCGTTAATAATCGCAGTAAAAACCGTCCAGCCCTGCAGCAGCGAACGCCCTCCCCAGTCGACGGCCTTTCCTTCCTGAAAACCTGCCAAAGACTTGCTAAACTTTTTTATTGGATGCTTCTTTGGAGTCGGGTTTGGGCTGCGCCACCAGCAGCTGGCGGATGATTTAAAGGGGCGGAGCTTCCTTCTTATTTTCTAAATTTTGTCATTTTGTTGTAAATAAAAAGTAAAACCGAATGTCCTGCGAAAAATACAAATGTATAAATAGATAAATGGCCTTTTCTCCCCCCTCTTCCTCCCCCTCCCCCCACTGGTGCTGAATTTTTAATGACTGCGAAACAGCGCCACCTTGTGACGCCTTTCATTAGAAAACCCCAAACTTTGTGTTTTCTTCATCACCTCATGACGTCCTTCCATCCCCGATGGAGGGAGGTGTGTCCTTGTGAGCGGAGGAGCCAGGGGCATGCTGGGAAATGCAGTATCTCAAACGGCGGCACTGTGACGGAGGACGGGCGAAAAGGTTTTCAAAACGAACGTTTCCTTTCTGCCATGTTGTTTTGAAACCCAGGAGATTACTCATAAATGATGTAAAGTCTGATGTTTGTTGTCGTTTTAGTTCCTGTTTGGTTCCTGCCTGAATCACGATGCATTCTGGTCGCTGTAGTCCTGTGAGTTCTGGTTCTGTTGCTGGTTCTGGTTCAGTGGGTTCTTTTGCCATGTTAACGTTGATTTCTGTGTGAATGAATTTAGTTTTTTTGTGGCACTAAACGTAAAAGAAGAGGAATAGTTACAGAAAATAAAGATAAGTGTATTCAAGAAGGAAATGTTTTTCTACATCAAAATGTCTCCATATTCTATTCTTTCAAAGACAAAAAAAAAAATCTGTTTTTTTATATTTTCTTATTGGATGCTTATAAAGTCCTGTTGTAAAGTTAAACAAAGCATTTATCTGATTGGCTCCAGAGAGGTCAGAGGTCACAGGCCTCCTTTTGTTAGCCTGCGCTGCATGAGCAGGAGGAATAAATTATATTTCAGAGAGAAAATGTTACGATATGAACCTGTGTTTGATAAAAAGTTACTGCTAATAAAAAGAAGATTTAAGTTCCACTCAATAAGCTTCGTCTGAATTATTTCATATTTAAGTTGAAATAGAAAAATTAAAGTGTGCAGAAACTGATTTATAATTAATATATTGAAATTAGAGCAAAGTATGAAAATATTTTAATCATTTTTAACAGACATTTAACATTTTAAAATGTTAAACATAACAGATTAATGACTAATTTTTAAAAAAGTCTTCTAAAGTCCAAACTCATTAAAACACCTGAAACTGAGAGAAAACTTTTAGATTATTGAATATTAAAATGTTCAAAGTAAAATAAAAAAAATGTAAAAAACAATTTTAAATGTATCTTTAAAATGCTGATCGTTGCCTGGATTCATTTTAATCAGTTACTGTTTAACACAAACATTTTAATTTGATACATTTTTAGCATTAATTTTTTTCCACTTTTAATGTGCAGTGTAACTGAAACAACTTTAAAAAGAGACCGAATAAAACGAAGCTGCATGTTTTTACGCCGAGCATCACTGTAAAAAATACAAACAAAAAAATCCTTAAAAATCAAAGGAAAAAACACCAGATTAACTGAGGTAAATATAATTTACATTTTACATTTTAAACATTGCTAAGCAAATATTTTAATCAAAAAAAGTTTATACATATGAATTACAATATTTTTAGGTTAAAAAAAAAGTTTATAGTAATAAAGTAACAAAATTTTGGAAGTTTAAAAAGATTGTCATAAATATGAATAAAGGAATATTTTTAGGCAAAACAGTTTATAAATATGAACAAAATATTTTATGACAAAAAAGTATATTTAAAAAAAAATGTGTTGGAATGACAAACTGAACACAAATTAACAGTTTGAACATTAAATTGAACATTTAGACCAAAATAACAAAAAGCAGCTGCTGTAAATCTGAAGTTCAGAGAAAAACTAATGAATCTTAAAGGAACAGGAAGTTTTCTCTGAACTCACCGCTGAAATGTGGAGACGTTTCCCGTCTGCAGATCTTCCTCCAGAGTTTCCCGCGCTGCTGCGAATCCGTCAGACACGGAGAGACCCGAACACTGAGCGAGAGGCGGGAAGGTGGCAGCCGTCCAACACGCCGCCGTTCAGCCATATTGTCATCATTATCTCATTATGAGGTCAGCCGGAGCGCTTGGAGGCCAGCTGAGCTTGGCACACCGCCCAGGAAACGCGCCGCCGTCGGCCAATCAGAGCGCAGAACACTGGAAGTAATCGAGTACTTTTACTTGCAGCTCCAACACAAAGTATTCAGATATAAGTTAATTTTGTTTTATTTCAAGTCTAAAAGTATTTTCACTAAAAAAACCCACAGAACTACAAGTAGACAAAGATTTACTTGGTTTTGCAGTGTACAGTCTTTTTTAATGAAAAACCAGAAAAAATTATAAAGACTTTCAAAATAAGACTGTTAAAGATCCATCCATCCCATAGAGGGGTCGGGAGGAGCTGCTGCCTCTCCAGATAACGTTCCAGACGAGAGGCGGGGTCACCTGGACAGGAGAGTCTGTCGCAGGGCAACAGAGACAGACAGGACACACACACACACACACACACACACACTCACACACTCACACCTAGGGAGAATTTAGAGACCAATTAACCTGACAGTCATGTTTCTGGACTGTGAGAGGAACCGGAGAACCCAGAGAGAACCCACCATGCACAGGGAGAACATGCAAACTCCATGCAGAAAGACCCTGGGCCGGGAATCGAACCCAGGACCTTCTTGCTGCAAGGCAACAGCTCTACCAACTGCACCACTGTTAAAGATATCCAGGCTAATATGAATTCATCTGATCAAAAATAAAACCATCATTCAGTTAAAGTGCTGAAACTAAAAATTAATCGTCTCCAGTCCAATTATTGTGTTTCATTTTCCTGGAAAGGTTCCTCAGATTCTTCATGTCTGAAGATTTTCCCACTAAATGATTGTTAGTAATCAATTGGTCTTGTGATTAATCGATTAATCGGATAAAAAAGTAGCATATTTTTCATGTAAGCAATATCAAAAATACATTAAAAGAGGCAAATTAAACAATTTTCTTTTTAAATAAGAAAATTATATATATATATATATATATATATATATATATATATATATATATATATATATATCTATATATATATATATATATATATATATAATTTTTTTTTCCTAAAATACAATACCATAACATTCATTTAGTGAATTTGAACCGGGCTTTTGTGAAAACATAATTACTGTCAAATAAGTAGGTTTTTTTTTTTATCTCAAATGCAAAATATCAATATTTTTTTCTTAATTTATGCTCTGTGTTATTCTTTCAGCAAATTGCATTTTTTGAGTGTATACACCAGCTAGCGATGATCAATTACCAAATTATTTGACTATTTCAATAATTGATTCATAATGATTCATTATTCCAGTTTTATTATCAGTTATGGTAGAAAATTAGCTAAATATTTTGTCCATTTTCTTGTTTTAAGCTGTTTGCCTTCAACATGTAAACCAGAACATTTAACATTTTAATCTTTTGTCCTTATTTTCCATCATTCATTGAATCTTTCAACAACAGTTTACTCACACAGTCTTGGAAGCAGCAGGAAGTTGATCTTCTCACCTTCCTGATTGTTTTTTGACCCGTCATGTTCAGATTAATGCTGAGTCAGCCAGAAAACAGAAAATTAAACTGATTTGATTCAAACCGCCTCTAAAAACACAGCAGAAGTTTAAACTCCTTCAATAAACTGAGCAGCGACCAGATTCCGGTCTGCGGGTCAGACGCTTCCTGGTCGATTCTTGACGTTATGCTGCCACCTGCTGGTTGGAATGGATCACTACGACTCAACACTGCAGCGTGACGGAGGACGAAGAAACGGCTCCAAAAATGAGAAAATCCTGGGGGAAAAAAAGATATTTTCTGTCTCCTCTTTGAGAAAGTTTCTAGGTTTTAACTGCAAAACACACAAACAAAAATATTCTTGTTTAGTTTCTAGTGAAAATGTCTTAGCTTAGTTAAACATAACTTACAAGTAATTTTTCAGTAAGATTGATAAGTTTGGATTAAGTCAATAATTCTTCACTAGAGATACAAAATATAAAAATATAAAAATTTTGAATCAAAAATGACTTGAAATTTAAAGAAAATTTGAAACTAAAAGAAAGATTTGAAAAAAATAGTTTTGAAAATGATAAAAAGTTTGAAACTGAATTAAAAAATTAAACTGAAAAATAACACAGAATCTGATAAAGTAGCTTTGAACATTTCTTTTCTTTTTCACATCAATTTTCAGCTTTAAATTTTTTTTGTTAGTTAAATTTTTCCTTTTTTAAGTGTCATTGTCTTTCTTTTTTCCTCCTTTGAACAAACCTTTTGTCCCTAATTTGGCTCCGTAGCTCTCCTCCATGTCGCCATGAGGATGAGCGGCCAGCAGGTGGCGCCACCTGAACAGAGGTTGGTTTAGGCTGCAGTTTCTCAAAGATGTTTCTGATTAGGTGAATCTTTAAAACTCAGATGATCTGAAAGAAATGATGAAGAATTAGCTTCACAAGTTCTACACTGAAAAAAATTGATTTGGAAAAATATATATTTTGCCCGATTTTTTTATTTTGTAATTACATTATTTAAGTGAATTTATCATTTAATCTTTAAATATTAAATGATTTATATTTGATCGGTAACTCAGTACTTGAGTAAACTTTATACCAAAGTTTTACTTCACTAAAAATATATTAAACCACCGTTACTCTTACGTGAGTACAGTTTGTGGGTACTTTACCCTCAATTACAGCCACCCAAGAGCAAGAAGAAGAAGAAGAAGGTGTCATTTGCAGTTTGGTTGGAGCAGCATGCACCTGAGGAGCTGAAGATTTCTGCTGAAAATATCCAACAGCAGGACGTTTCACCGGTGGGTGACAATGAATCGATCACCAAAGCAAAGGAGACGGAGGATCAAGGATGTTTTCCACTTATTTATTTGATGGTCATTTTAGACCTATTTCAAATGACTGTGTCTACAGGGGATAACAAATGGTTTTCCTATTGAGCAATAATGTTGCTCGTTGATGGAAAGTTAGTGGAGAGAAAAACTGAGTCAGTAGTTGTGAGGGTCTCTTACCACCAGGGGGCAGTCTATTTCTGTGTACAGTTCTGTGGATATTATCCATCCGTCCATCCATCCATTTTCTATTCACCCTTTGTTCCTGATGGGGTCAGGAGGGTTGCTGGTTCCTCCCCAGCTAACGTTACAGCTTAAAAATCTATTTTGCATAAATGTATGGCATAAAATGTTTTATTACGAAAATTTAAAAAAATCTTTTTATGTTTGTTTTATCTTTTATTTTAAATGTACTAAGATATTGGATAACTAGACCAAAATATTGGGTAAAATTTGTTTTTCTGCAATGTGTAACTTGTGGAACCAATTATTTATATTCTCTTACGTTGGCTTTTGAATAAATAAACTAAGTGGAATCTTATATTGTTCTAGTACATTTTAGTGTGAATTTAAGCTACTGAAAAAAAGATCAAGTTGTAAATAAACAAACAACAAAAAAGACTGTGGCGACTCTAAGCTTGTGTGTGAGTTTTGTCTCCAGTGTGTAAACTCTCCTGTGTGACACTCTGAGTTCCCCGGCGGCACTAAATGAAGTTTGTTCATGCTAACATTGGTCGACTCTGAATAAATACATTTTTATAAATTAAAAAAACAAAAACACATGTGTGAAGTTAAACAGGAAACAAGTTTGTGAAATTTACTGCCTGGATGTGAACATACTGAAGTCTAAAACTAACAGTATGGATGCAGCAAGCAGCATCTCTACAGTATGGATGAAAATCAAACATGTTTTAACCAAAAATCAACCAGACAGACTCTCACCTGCAGTTTGAGTTAAAGGTTTTGATTTTGTTGTTTTTTGTTACTTATATGAATTATTGTCATTTTGGTTCTTAAAATACCAACAATTCCACTTGACTTTACATTCTGGTCCGTCTGATGATGTAAATTTTAAATAGTAACTAATTGATCATTTGATCAGTTACTCAGTACTTGATTAAACTTTTTACCAAAAATCCTTTTTACTTTTACTTGAGTAAAAATATGTTGAAGTTGAGCTGCTGTTACTTTAACCTTTGGGAACTCTGCCCTCCTCTGACTATAATATCATTTCTTCTTGTAAACAAACCAACAATTGAATGTAAAATATGAATCCTTGCAGCATTGAGGGCAGTGTTGATCTGCTCTCACTGAGCAGGTAAACACTTGTGACCTTTGACCCGAGCAGAGGGAGGAGGGGAAGAGGGGGACACGACGTGCAGGAGGTCGTGACGGTGTAAGGGGGGGCGGATGGGGGGGTTCTGCAGGTCCCAGGGGTGCTGCTTCCGGCCGGCGGGGGGGCGTAAGAGACCTTACCCCTAATGAAGCCGCCATTACCGGCGTGGAAACGACGCCAGCCCCCCCAGGGGACACGCAGGGGGGGTCCGTGGGTGTCCATAAAAACACGCAGAGACGAACCGGGAGCTTCAGATGAGGCCGGACTTTCTGCGGATCCTCCACGAGACAGAAATGCTGCGCGAGACCAGGTGAGAAATAAAAAATAAAAAAACACGTGAAAAACAACTTTTTTCTCTGGAAATAATATGATTTAAAACAATCTGTGAGTTTCAGTTTCAGTTTTGGTTATTGTAACATTTATTTTATGATGATTAAGATTAATAAATGTTTTTATTAATTTGCAGAGATCCAGATTCCTGCGTCCCGGTGAGGCAGAGAGGAAGTCCGTATGAGACGAGCCCCGGGGATGGTGAGTTCACGGACATCCGTTCATTTTATTTTCTCCGTTAAGATTAAATTTAGCTTGAAAACGAAACTGTTCATCAGAAACAAAGAACATGTACGATCTCTTTAACATATTATTATTATTATTATTATTATTATTATTATTATTATTATTATTATTATTATTATTATTATTATTATTATTATTATTATTATTGCCTCCTGCTCTCCATATTTTGGCTATTTGAAGGTTTTCTTGTTTCTTATATTTTAGTAGAAAGTATTTTTATCCATTAAAAACCTAAAGTAGATTTATGTAATTTATTGTTTTTATGTTGTCAATTCATCATTTTTCCCCCATATGTTCTGAAATGTCTTTTGGATCTTTTTGAGATGTGGGATCAGTTAGAAAATTATGAACTTTCATGTTTCAGAAAAGTTTGAAACATAAAAGTTTAATTTCTGCTTCATTCAGCAGATTACTTTTTTGAGTCAGTTTACTCCAGTTATTGATTAACTGATTAAAAAATGAACTGATGATTACTTCAGTCATCGATGAATCACTTCAGCTTGATTAAATGTTTATATTTTCTCTGTTTTACTGCCCTGCTCTGTGTATGAAGGTTTTCTGGGCTCCTCTTTTTTCCTCAGGGTCACGACCCCTGGGCATCCGTCGGGTCTTCACCAACAGTCGCGAGCGCCGGCGCCAGCAGAACGTCAACGGGGCTTTCGCCGAGCTGCGGCGCCTCATCCCCACTCACCCCCCCGACAGGAAGCTGAGCAAGAACGACATCCTGCGCCACGCGCTGCGCTACATCCACTTCCTGGACCGGCTGCTGGTGGACCAGGAGGACGGCGGCCTGCAGGGGGCGCCCTCGCCCCGCTGGACGCAGATCTCAGAGGACGGAGACTCTGACGGGGTGTTGGAGCAGCAGCGCTACCTGCACCGCTACCAGGTGCAGCTGAGCAGCCAATCAGAACCCACCGACGGCCAGACCCATCCCAGACTGGAAGCTGAACTGGAAACCAGTTCTGGTGTTTGGTTTTTATGTTAGAGACTTCTGGCTCGGTGCGAATATTAATGTCAAAATCTGATTTGAAATGTACATAAAACTTTGTTGATATTCCACTAACGTAGGAAAAATAAAATTTCAACATTAGCAACATTTCGCTAATGTCGAAATAACTAAATTTTACAATTCCAGTGGAAATAAGGAACACAATTAAAATCACTTGTAGATAAGTCAGTTCTCACAGGAAGCTGTGCCATCGTCCACTTCCTGCCATCTTTGTCGTTTCCTCCAGTAGTAACTTCCTGTTGTTGGTCACGTGACTCGTCTGATGCAGAAAAAAGTGTTTCTGCCGTTGTTTTGTGAAATGAAACAATTTTGATACGGACAAAAAAAAAATTTGAGTTTTTTTTCTAGATGTGTTTGATTTAAGTGAATTTATTTAGGAAACATGACATTGTGTAACAGCGTTGTCAATGGAAACGCAGCGAGGTTTGCAGATTGTTCCCGAATATTACACTTATGCTAAAAATGATGAAGATGACGACCATCATCAGCATCATCAACGTTTTGTTTCAGAGAAACATTCTTTAAGAAATGACTCCATGTGATATTCACATCTACACTGCAAAAACACAAAATATAACTAAGTCCTTTTAATCTACTTTCTGGTCCAAATATTTCAGTCACTTACCTAAAATAGATATAAGAGCTTTTTTAACTAAATAATTCCTTATATTGATTTAAATAAGTTAGTCAAGATCTATTGGCAGATTATTTCATTTCTAACATTGGAAAATGTTTTAAGTGAAATAATGTCAATGTAACTTGAACTGTTTTGTCAACAATAAGGATTTATTTACTTAACATCTGGCTGGAAAGTGACTTGTGAGTTTGTTTTAAGTTACTGAAATATTTTCATCAGAAACCAGAACAGAAATACTCTGTTGGATTTTGTGTTTTTACAGTGTCTTTGTTGTTTCAGTAGAAAATTTGTTTTCATGTTCAGAACCTGAAGTTCTGCTCAGGTTCAGTTTCCTTCATTTTAAAGGAACTTTTTCTGCTTTTGAACTTTTAATTTCTGAATAAAACATGTTTGTTTCTTTTTATTGTTAGTTAGAAAAATCTGTTGTTAAGATTTGATGCTTTTCATCTTTTTATATGAACACAAATAAAAACACTGAGATTAAATAAGTGATGGTTTTCAATGTAAAACATTATAGCAACTGTTTAATCTGCTTTTAATGCAACAAAATAAATAATTCTGATTTTATTTTGCTTATTTTTAAGGAACAATCTCTATGATTAATAGAAAAGAAATATCTGTCACTGTTCAACAGGAGGAATTTTCTGGAGTTAAAGCAGCAAGTTGAAGTAAAAAGAAGCAAGAAAATTCACAGAAAAACAGTTTCTGAGAAAAATAAGAATCAAAGATTGTAAAGGCATATTTACAAAATTAGAGAAATGATATAGATACTAAAAATATACTCCGATTAAAAGAATGCTGCAGCAGAATGGGATAATTTTAGAAATTACACGAACAATATGCTATTGAAAAGCTGAATTTTATATACATTTTTTCATTTATTTCATTTTAATTTAAGCGTCCATGTTATGCAGTGTGTCGACTTCTGAGAGGCAACAATCCCCAAAAAACGAAACTAAACAGGTTTAGGAACCATTTAGGAATCAGGAATGTTTTCAATCAATTTAAAACAGTCTGAAAGTAAAACTTTGATTTTCCTCCGTTTTTCTTCCCTTTAATCTGTAATAAAGAGGAAAAGGTCAAGGAGGATGGAGGATCAGGACGTGGAAGAGTTGGAAATGAATAGATGGACTGGTGCTAAAGACTGATAAGCATCTGAGCCAATCAGAGAGCCGGACAGTGGGAGGTCGCTAACAGGCCCCAGAGGAGCGGAGGGGCGTGTTCCAATTAGCGGAGGGCAGAGAGAGACGGTGTGATGCTAGCTGCTCCGCGGTTCCCACCTCCGCCTCTCCTCAGGAGAAAAGGCTCCAGCTTCAGACCTCCTGACCAGAATGACGTAATTATACTTTAACTGAAGTCCTGACTGACCAGATCTACTGTTTGTGCTGCGTTTAAGGACCGCAGGGCTCCGTTTTTAACGCAAAACGTGTCGAAATCAGTATGCAAGTAAAAGTAGCAATACTTCAAACTTTTACTCAAATAAAAGTACAATTACTCAAGTAAGAGTGAAAAAGTATTTAGTACAACGTTCTGAGTAACTGATCAAAACAATAATCATTTAATATTATAGAATTACATCATGAGAGGGACCAAAACACAAAGTTCTGACAATTATTTAGCATTTTTAATTGGTAAATAATAAAAACAACTACAAAATAATAAAATCAGGTAATTGAAACATTTTTCATTCTTATTTCTTTCAATATAAGACTTATGGAACTTTAATTATAACTGCAACTGTTTGTTTCTGAAACCAAAACTGTCAAATTTAAACTGCAAACCACAAATTTCATTAAATTAAAAATGCAAAATGAGTTCATTGTGATTTCTTTTGCTTTGTTTTGAATTACCTGCTTGATAACTAACACAATTTTTATGAATTCTATAAATCCTTAAACATAAAAAAGGCTTTGAGGTGTTTCCTCATTAACAGAAGAACAGACAAATTCAAAGTGTTTGGGGTCATCAGTTGTTTTCAGTGGTTTGAGGTCAGGGGCCGATCAAAATCATTTCACGAGCCACAAATGGCCCTCGGGCCACACTTTGAACACCCCTGGGGTCGAGTATCAAGTAAGAAATATTTAATAATAAAGTTACTTAAGTAAAACTATAACATAAAGTATATTAAAAATACTCCTAAAAGTACATTTCCCCCCCAAAAGTAAGAAAAACAAAAAATAATTAGCTACATTATTTTAAAATTTATTGACATAAAACAAACGGGTGAAAATGGTAAAACTATCAATCCAGATAGTAAGGAGAGTTTCAATCTGAATTTATTGTGACAAATATAAATAAAAATTTATCACAATAAATGATAGATGATAAATTATAACTTAATCCAGCTGCTGGATCATGGGGTGTACTTACTTTTTCTGTCACAGCGACTGAGACGCCCCTCAGCTCCTCTGGGATCCTTCGTCTCCTTATCGTCTCTCTGCGTCGCCTCAGATGTTTATCAGCCACCATCATCACGCCCACTCATCACCAGCTAGTTACCAGGCCCAGTGTGTGTGTGTGTGTGTGTGTGTGTGTGTGTGTGTTCCTCACTGTGGGAAAACACTTTGCTGCCTCTCACACCGCAGCATCCAGTCATGGTGACAAATGGATGCATTCATGTGGAAATGATCACCTCCTCAGGTTTGTGGATCTGCCAACTAAAACACTGTTTGACCTCAGCAACATGGCCGCCAACGTCAACAACATGGCGGCAGTTCCTGGACAAAAACACAGAAAAGAAGGTAATTATCACAGAGCACTGCAGGTTTACATACTCAGTTTAATTTGTTGATAATAAAAAAGTAAAAAATTAGATTTTTTTTTTATTTGCACTTTCAGAAAAAACTAAATAAAATATATATCTGGTTAGATTTTACCCATTTAAAATATAGATAAAAAAATCTAATAATTGAAATTTGAAATACAAAATAAATGCTTATGGTTTCCTGAAGAATCTATATTTTTTAACGTTTACAAATCTACCATATATTTTTACTTAAATGTATCAAATGTTAATATGATTAAATCATTTTTATTTTCTGAATTTTTAAACTGCTCTCACTTTTATAAAAAACTAAAAATATGTTTTGTTTTATAAAATGTTAACAATTCAAAATAATTTTAAAAATATAATAAATGAATATTATAAAATAAACATCGTAAAACAGTACGAAATATTTTAAAATGTTCAACTTGCTTAAAGTGAAATTTGTAGCAGGGAGTAAAAGTTTTAAACTTTTATTTACTGAATGTTTTTACTGCAGTTTATTACATTCATAGGATTCTATTCATCATTGGGATTTATTTAAAATGTACTTGTGTAAGTTATATATTTTATTACATTTTACCAGTTTAAATTAATCTTTAAAAAATCTAACTATTGAAAGTTACAAAACATGTACAATGAAATGTAAAATAATTTTATAATTCTTAACATTCCCTGAAAAATGGTTTATAAAACCATTCAATATTTCAAAACTTTTATTTACTTCAGTTCATCTTTATTTAATATAACTGCATTTATTAATGTTTAAATATTTTGTACTTTAAAATATCGGCCGTTTAATTTTGCTGCAGTTGGTCGACTGGTGACACCTGCTGGAAATGTGGCGCAATTACATCACTGACCATAAACACCATTAATGACGTCATCAGATTTTAAAATATCTCAAAATCTCCAAAAATAAATAAAATAAAGATAAAACAGACTTTTTGTGTTTTTAATACTCAAAAGCTGAAATATTTTTATTAAAAATGTTTCCAAACAACCAACAGCTGCTTTTACAAACATTAAAGGGTACAAACATTTTTTATACTTTAAAGATATTTTTTGAATATATTTGTCTAATTTATTTTTAATAATGACGACATGGAGATCCAATAACTATTATTAAAGTTCCTTAAAACATTTGGTGATATTAAAAAAAGAATTCCTCATTTTAAAAATATTAGTGTTTTCAAACGTAATTTTAGTTTACATTTTAAGAGCAAGTTTATATTTGACATTATAGTTACTTGCAAATTTAAAAATTGCCAGTTTGTGGGTTTTTTCCTCTATTTCTGTAAAGCTATCCTTTTTGTTTTAACATGTTTATTAACAACAAACATAAACATGAAAAACAAGAACAGAATTTTATTACAATCCCAAAGGAAACAAAAGTAAAAGTAGAAATATGTCAAATCAAAGAAATGATTGTTATTTTATTCCAAATTCGATCATTAGAATCAGCATCAATACAAGCAGGTTTCCAAACACTGTGTGTGATCTGAGCAGGAAGGAGGGTTAAAGTCTACCAGGAGGGCAGATCGCTGCTGCCCCCTGCTGGCCCTCCGCCTCCCTGCAGGCAGCTCCCAGTAGTTAAAGCACAAAATCAAACCAAAACATACAACACAGGGAATCCGGAACAATCTAAATGAAAATCCAGAGAAGAAGAAAAACATTTGGCCTCAGGAGGAAAAGCATCCGCTCTCTCCGGGAAGCAGCGCTCCGAACATATTGATAAAATATTGATTATCCTGCTCTGCTTCTCCGAGCAGCTGGGAGTTTTGGTCCGTTCCCGTCCTCTTCCTGTTCGTCCTGGATCAATACGGTCAGGCGGTGGCGGCTCCGATCCATCCGACCCGGCGCAGCAGAACTCATCTGGACAACAGATAAGACCTGATCAACCTGAGGGCAAAGGTCAGCAGCTCCACTGATACAACTCCTCCACGTTTCCTGATCAGTCAGCTGGAAACACACTGACAGCTTTTAATCTTCAGAAAAGTATTAGAACAAAAATATATTCATTTAATCTGTTATTTCACTGAAGACGAATCAGTGACACATAATAGAGAAAATAAAAAGAATCAGATTTAATCTGAGATTAACAATAAAAAAAATAAAATAAAATAAATCAAAGTTCTGAGAAAAAAGTCCAAACTGTTTTCCAGAGGTTCTGATCCTCCTGTGTGGCTCTCAGCCGTTAAGGAAACATTTCAAACAAGATCATCAAATAACTCTGAATGTCTGTTTGGCATAGATCTATTTTTTCCATCTCTATTGAAGAATTTAGAGGGAAAAACATGAAACATAAATAAATAACATCTTTATAATCAATCAAATGAATATAAAAATGTGTTTTGGTTTTCAAAGATAAAACTAAATCACTTCTAGAGCTCTGGCAGCTGCTACTGCACTTATTTTAAGAGCTGAAGTTTGAAGCTCTAACTTCAGAACAATAATCGGACTAAACGACAGTGACCGCTCTGAAGCCTTGTGTTGACCTCTGACCTGCGCAGGCTGCGAGCTTCGTACAGCGTGTCGTCCCCGTCGCTCTCCACCTCCTCCATATCCACCGAGTCCTCGTAGTTGGACAGCAGGCCGTACTTCTTCCTCTGGGACGGCTTCTTCAGGCTGGCAGGGTCAAAGGTCAGAAACTCAGGATGTGATGCTGAAGAGACTAATCGATTAATCGATTAGTCTGATTAATCGATTATCTAACTGATTTGAGAGTTGCTATTGTTTTATTTTGTTGCGTTTTCTTGCACAGTAAAAAAATTCAGATTTTTTTTGATTCTGATAAATAATTACTGTAGAAATATTGCATAAAGTTCTGATTCCTGATTTCTCCCTTAGTAGAGCTGTTGAATAAAAAATAAAAGAACTGAAGCTGATTTGGGAACAGAAGTTACGGGACATTGAGTGCAAAAAGTATCTGGCTTTTTAAAATTATTTTTAATATTGCAGCTGAGTTTCTGCTGTAAAATCAGACTCTAAAGTTTCAAAACGTCAAAGCTGATCTTTATTTTCCACAATTTCGAAAACCTTTGATCAGAAACTCAAAAAACCAGCCTTTTTCCTGATCAGTGAACGCAACACAGTAAGTGCTAAAGATTGGTAACCAAGGCGACAGCCGGACAGACGGACACGTCTCCGTCCAGAGGACAGGGTTAGCGATAACAGAACCGGGCCGGGATCCAAAACCTTCAGAAAAACATTGATCCCGGGTCCAGATCAGACGGACCGGAACCGGGACGGAACCAGAACCGGGACGGAACCAGAACTGGGACGGAACCAGAACTGGGACGGAACCAGAACCGGGACGGAACCAGAACTGGGACGGAACCAGAACCGGGACGGAACCAGAACCGGGAGAAAAATAAAGAGATGGAAACCAGATTCCTGCTGACGCAACCGACAATAAACTATTCTAGAGTTTAGATTCAAGCTCAACGTTTTTAATCTTCAGTGTTTAGAAAATAAAGAGTCAATTTCAGAAACTTTTACATTCATTTTCTAGAAAACATTTGGAAATTTCTCAATTTGAAAAGTTAGTCGTCAAAACTCAGAAATGTAAAAAATAATTTCTGAGTTTGGAAAGTGAAAACTGTTTGATATTTGAAACTGAATTTCCTCTCTAATCTGATCTACATGACAATTAGCATTATTAGCAGATTATTATTGTTACTTTACTGTCATTATTATCACCATTAGTTTGTTTAATTTGTAAGTTGTTTAATAACACAAATTATGAGGAATATTCTATGAGCAGCAGTGAAACCAGGCGGTCTGGTGCTGCAGTAAAGATCAATGGTCCACTGTGCAGCCAGGACTGATTAGTTTTTCAAGAACAATCTAAACACGACCTAATCAGTGAATAAACAGCTTTTTTTCCATTTCACCTGGTTTCTGAACTGTTTGTGTTTTGGGTCGATGGGTCGGTTCTGAGTGGATCTCAGGAAGCTGAAACCAGCAGGTCACCTGACTCACCTACCAAAACATTCAGAACTTTATTAAAGAACAAAATGTGTCCAAATTAATGACCAAACAAAAATAATAATCTCTCTAATTATTGCTTCAACAAGGTTTTGTGCAGCTCTGTGTGTTATTTTGGTTTCATTACCAAACTAAAAAAGGATTTTAAACTGAACTGATCGATCACCGATGTGAACCATCGCAAAATAAATATCAACCCTGAAAATCTAACATCAAAACGGACCGAATGTTGTTGTATGTTTTTAAAGTCGTCTCTGCATGGAGTTTGCATGTTCTCCCTGTGCATGGTGGGTTCTCTCCGGGTTCTCCGGTTCCTCCCACAGTCAAAAACAACTGTCAGGTTTACTGCTTGTTCTACATTCTCCCTAGGTGTGTGTGGTTGTGTGTGTGTGTGTGTGTCCCAGCTGTCTCTGTATTGCCCTGCGACAGACTGCCGACCCGTCCAGGTGACCCCGCCTCTCGTCCGGAGGCAGCAGCTCCTCCTGACCCCTCAAGGTGTTAGAAAATGGATGGATGGATTTAACAAGCAAAAGGCTTCTAGCGCGATAATTATGTGAAATTAAATTAATCGTCTAATATTAATAAACATAGTTTGGGCATCTCGCTTTGAGCTCAGAGACTTTTTCTCTATCAAACTATTTTTTATGCCTCTTATTTAGTGGAAATATTGACGTTGATGAGACTTTCTCCAAAATGAGAACCTTTATCCATCTGTTGAAAACATTCACAAATGGCGTTGAGATAAAATCCAGTCCAACATTTGCGGTGATTCCTCTGGAACCTGTTGGAGGAAAAATATCAAAACTCCAGAAGATGTGCTTTAACCTAACAGAGCTCTGTGGTTCCCATCAGTATCGGGAAAATGCAAACTCCAGGTCAGCAGGACGAAGTGGAAACTGCAGGATCTTCAGAACAAACAGGTCATGATGCTCGGCCTACTGATTACTGGACACAGGGTCAATATGACCAGTTTAGAAGCTAAAATAAATGGTTATAAACCAGACATGGACACTGGGATGGACTCCAGGCCATGATGTCCAGAAATGACCTCTGACGGTTTTTCTCTGTGTCAACACTGCAGCCGGTGGGCTGAGGAAATACAATTCAAGAGTTACTCAACTTTTATCGCTTCGCAAACAAATTCATCAGCACAGAAACTCCAAAGAATTAATTACATAAACTTTTGTCAAAGTACCTCCAAGAATTTCAGACTTCTTTCTCCCCTGTATGTGACGTAATGTTGGAAAGGAGTTGACAATTATTATTGTTGCTGTGTGTCTGGTTATTTACAATTATTATTACTATTATTGCTACGGGTCAGAACATTTTCTTGTCCTGCTATGAGTAAGTTTGTAATGTTTTATGTAATATGTGTTTTAATGACTAATTTCTGACAGTTACTGAGTTGGTAAGTGACATATTTTATTACATTGAGATAAATACGTGTTCACTTCTTCCTACTCCATTTTAAACGGAGCTCTGTGGTTCCCATCAGTATCGGGAACATGCAAACTCCAGGTCAGCAGCTAATTATTTTGCTTCTATGTATGCACGTTTTATCTTGTCCTATATGAAAATAACTGATTTTATTTCTATTTTATAGAAAATAAAATTTGTTTTTCTTTGTTTTAAAAACTAATAATTTTTAAGCATTTAAAAAAAAATCTCTAAGTTTTTGTTTTAAACCAAACTTTGTTCTAAATCCGGGTTTGGCAGATTCGTGTGGTTCTCACCGCACGGCTCGGATCAGGAAGTACAGGACTGCGATGGTGGTGAAACCGATGAGGACGTACAAGGCCCGGCGGAGCATGAGAGTGTCTCCGTCGCCGCTCATCGTGCTGTTCGCCCGGCTGGAGTTCGTCACGGTGGGCTTGACCGTCGGGGCTCCGGGAGCAGTGGGGGCAGCCGGGGCCACCTCTGCGGACAGAACCAGCAGCCAACATGTGGACAAAATCACTACCGAGAAAACTCTCCAGAAACTCATCTTCACATCTGAGAGGAGTTCGACACCGGAGGAAAAAAACGCTTCGGATCCTGGAACCGGTACCGGAACAGAGCCGAAGTTTCCCTCATATACACGTTGCTTTAACTGCTGAAACTCCGTCACCGCTTTTGTTGACAAGAAAAGTAAAATCCCAACCAGGAAGTCCCCTATACGGGTGACGTCAGAGACAACGTGGAGGATGCTGCGTTCAGGGCAGCTCGGAAGTTTAATATTTGTCAAAAACAAAACACATAAAAACCCCCAGCATAAAACAAAGAATAATTAAACAGATAAATGAAAAAGAGTAGATCAAGTATACGTATCAACTTCAAGATATTTTTACTAAAGTAAAAAGAAATTACTCAAGTTAGAGTAAAAAAGTATTTGGTAAAAAGAAAACATCTAAAGTACTGAATGTTTTAAGACAAATAAAAGTATGAAGTTCTGTTCAAATTCTGGCATTTTGAGGAGTAAAATATACAAAATTACTACAAATAAATACAAATTAACCTATTTTGGCACAAGAAACACTTTTCCAAATAAATTATTTTTCAACAAAAGCTTAACATTAAAATAATATATATAATAGGTAATATGTAAATATGTTAGAACATGGTAAGGTACTTTCTGTGATACAGTGTTTACTGAATCTTATTGACGTCCAAATGGGACAAAAATCTCAGCAAAATAAAATGAGAACAGAACTCGTAGAAACCAGAAGTCTAATTTTAACAAACTGCAGTTGGCTGTCTGTCTTCTGGGCTAAAGCATGTTTGTTCTTCATCCACTGAAGTTACTCACAGTTTACACAAGAGTAGCAATACTTCATAATAATATTTGTCATGCTGTTAAACCAAAAGATGTTTTTTTTTCTTAAAGCAAAATGTATAGATTTTTTGTACAATTTAATTTAAAATCTGAATATTTTTGAAATTTCAGCAAACAACCCTTTTTTGAGTCAGCATACTCCAGTTAATGATTAATTGACTATAATCGATTAATCATGATTAATCGTTTCAGTCCTACGTGCAACAAATTTCACTTGAGTTGTTGTTGCTTTTATTACCAGAAACAGCAAATTAAAAATTGAAATTAAAACATTTTGTAAGAACAAAACATCTAAAAATAAAAATTAAAAATAAACTTTTTAACTAATAATAAACACAACAATGTTAGTGCAGAAACAATTGATCTGGAAAACACTTGAATCACAACGAGCAGCAGCTTTACAGTTCTCCACTGGTTGCCATGGAGACGCTTGGGCGTAATGCTGCTGTGATCGACTGAAATAAACTTCAAAGTCCGAATGATTTAAGTGTCTGCTTTAATCCTGCCTGTGCAGCAGCTGTTTACCTGACAGGCACTGAGCGCGCTCACATCTGGACGGCTGTCATCACCCACCGGCGCCGGCGGCGAGACACCCGGACCTCACGCTGGACCGTTCACACCTTCTGCTTCACAGGATCTCAGTTCAGACATTTGTTTTTTCGCCAGGCAAAGATGTCTGCTTCCTATCCAGTTAAACGCAACACAGTTTGTTCCAAAGTCCAGTGAAACCAGTCCGGTTCGTTTCAGTAAAGTCCAATTGTTTGGTCAGATTCCAAGTATGTTTTCATCTAATAGACTCGGTTTGATTGGGGAACAAAAGTGCAACATTTATTACATTTCAGCTGCTGCGGTTTATTTTTACACTGTAAACCTTTCAACAACCTGTTCCCCTCCTCGCCTGTGGGGGCGCTTCAACAAGAACCACTGAAGGAAACACTGAACACAACTTCCTTCACAAAATGTAAAGAAAAATGGAGATTTTAGTGTTTGTAGGATTTCTCTTATCTTTGGCTGAAGATTATGAGCCATTTCGCCTGCTAGCGCTAACCTAGCATGTTTGTTTTGGTTGTATTTACCCAGAATGCCCTGCGCTGCAGTCCACTTCTTGCTTTTGGAACAGTCTCTGGTCCGCTTGGTGTTCATAAATCCATTCAAACCGCACCAGAGTTCGCTTCAACCAAACCCAAACCAGCGTTTGAAGGCGGATCAGAGTTAGCTTTTCAGGTTGATTAGCATTCACACCGCAAACAAACTGGACTTTCTAGACAAACGGACTGGAGTTGGATTAAAGCAGGCTGTGTGTATACAACCTAATACTATATACTCAGATACATGCAAAAAAAAAAATTCCCTTCTCACCCACCGCGGGTGGTGATTCTTCTTCCTCTTAGCTCGGGTCCTCTACCAGAGGCCTGGGAGCTTGAGGGTTCTGCGCAGTATCTTGGCTGTGCCTAGGACTGCACATGCATATATATATATATATATATATATATATATATATATATATATATATATATATATATATATATATATATATATATATATATATATATATATATATATATATATATATATATATATAAACAAGCAAAAAAACTGAATTATCAAATTAAAGTCAGAATTCTTAGAAAAAAGACCAAATTATAAAGAAATAACTGCAGTCTATATAAAAAAAGTCAATTCTACAATATTAAATGTTAAATTAGTTTAATCTTATATCTGTTATAATTACAAAGTACACATTTAATTCTATAAATAAATATAAATGTTAACTTTTTTCTTAATTTATGAGTCCTGTTTAACCTTTTGCATTAATATGTAATTTTTAATGTGTATCTGATGGGAAGCAGCTGATGAAGGTTTCAGCGGAGTGATGAAGTCATGCAGTGAACACGTGACCATGTGAGGGTTTCTGGTTTGATTCCCAGAGGATCAAAGCCTCCAGATGTCACGCTAATGTACATTTATGTATTTGGGTTATTTCCTTATTTAGGCTGTTGACAGAGCGCCTCGTGCCTGACGGAGCCGCGGACCAATGGGAGCGCGGCCCAGCGCTCGTGCAGCGCTCTGATTGGTCGGCTCGGATGCAGACTGCAGCAGCATCCTCTCTTCCCCGCAGATCCAGCGGACATCTGGAGCGGTCCTGCCAGCCTCACAAACCCTCCAGCATCCGAACACCGACTCTCCGCGCCGAGCCAGCCCGGGGTTCGCTGGCTCTAACCCGGCCTCTCCCCGGGGCTGACATCGCTCTGTTCGGCTGGACCTCCGGCGGGGAGCCGCTGCGCTCCGGACAGACTGACCAGCCGGCGGAAACGCGGAGATATTCCCGGAGGAGGAGGAGGAGGAGGAGGAGGATGGTGATGGACTGAGCTGATCCGACATCTGACGGGTCGGAGGAACCGATGGAAGCTGCGACACATCTGGACCTGGATCATCCCGGTCCTGGTTTCGGTTCGGCGTAAAGACGCGGCTCCATCACCGGCTAGTTCGGTTCTGTTTTTCCTCTTCAGTTTGTCTCGCCACAGACGGACTAAACGGACCCGGTTCCGAGTTGGAGGGCGCAGGCGGATCCCCCTGCTGGTCTGGATTCGAACCCGTCCGGATCATGAATCAACCCCCCTTTTGAGGCTCTAATCTGGGTTTCACCGAACTGGATTTAAATCACAGATTACGCCGCTCCCGGTTCTGGTGAATTATTATTGGACCTGGTCCTGCTGGCGCTGGATTCGGGGAGCCCAGCTGGCATCATGCCGACCTCCCGGCCTGGTTCGGAGCCGGTGGAGTTCTGGGTGGACGGGTCGAGGCGGGACGGGACGGTGGAGGACTTCTACGGCCTGGGCTCCGAGCTGGGCAGGTCTGGGCTCCGTTTCTCAGGGCGGTTCCGGAGGGGAAGTGGCGGGTTGTTCTGCTCCTTTGAGCGGGCCAAAGTTGGCCACATGTGGGTCCATGTGACGCTCCTCATTCAGGATTAAGTTCATAATCCAGCCTGAGATGTTACTGGGTATCCGAGTCCAGCCGGAACCAATAGAATCAGAGCCGCTCGCTGCTCGCAGCAGAGACGGAAAACAGGCTGTTAATGAATTAATGAGGGTTTAACGGTGTAAACACGCAGGAGAGGTTCGACAGCCGGCAGGGGGCTGGAGGCGGAACCGGCTGGGTAACAATCAGCTGAGCTTCAACGGGAAACTATTATTAGCATTTTAATGCTACTTCAAACAATAATTTAGCTTTTTCATATTTTAGTGATAATATTTTCCCTCCCACAGTCCAAACACACCATTGGTTAAGTGGTCGCAGAGAGTGGGTGTTCACCGCGGGGGCGCCAGATATTTCAACAGAACAGGCAAAAATATTTCAAGTCAGAATTTTCTGTGTTTAAAAGATATTTGTGCATTTGTAAAAAATATGATTAATAACAGAGACACTGATGCATCTGCATAGATCTAATGAAGCTGTTGAAGACGGCTGGGAAGCTGACGGATGTTTTTCAGTCTTCTATATTCTGTATATCTATATTTAAGAAAACATTAATTTTGTGTTGTATTGTTTTTATTTCTCTATTTTTTTGGACATTTTAAAACATTTAATATTTTCATTTTGATCATTTTTCAT
This sequence comes from Gambusia affinis, assembly GCF_019740435.1. Taxonomy (NCBI): domain Eukaryota; kingdom Metazoa; phylum Chordata; class Actinopteri; order Cyprinodontiformes; family Poeciliidae; genus Gambusia; species Gambusia affinis. Next base: position 28,540,915 of record NC_057877.1, on the reverse strand, counting down.
TTAAATGCTAAAAGTCTAATTTGAATCTCTTTTTCAAACCTTTTTTAAAACATTAAGGAAATATTTGGTTAATATAATTTTGTTTTCTCAACTTTAGTTTCTCTGACTTCACACACAAAACAGGAAATAAATGAATCTTCTGTTTTAACTGGCTCAGCAGTATTTCACATGATGTTTCAAACAGTTTGCTGATTTCAGTGCTGCTCATGTTGGAGATGTTTTCACAGCTGAGAAACATCAGAAATTAAACCATAAAAATTACAAATATAAGCAAAAAAAAAGTTCTGAAGAAATTATACTTTTCTTCTCATGTTGGAAAAGAACAGATGGTTAAAAACTTGAGGTGAATCTGGATTCCAGTAAAACATGTCAGGTTGTGTTTTATTTTATAAATTTTCCAGTCAGAAGTTTCTATCCACTCATCATCGCCATGAATCTTACATTAATCCTGGTTCTTTAATAATTTATCTTGTTTTCAGGGAGGAGGAGAATCGTAGATTTCTGCGTGTTGGGAAAGGCGACTGAAAGAGTTTTTGTTGAAAAGGAATCGGTTCAATCTATTTCTGAAAACAGGAATGAGAACGATTCAGATTTTGACCTTGATGTTTGTAGGTGCAGCTGCCCAGCATGGTGGAGGCAGCATCATTCTGTGGGCTGCTTTAGTCCACTTTTGAAATGTAAAGACAGCAGAACAATAATAAACGCATCAGAACTTGGAATATGCAGAGATCATCCGACTCTCCAACCAGATTAAATTGAACTCTTCCATAAACAACAGATTTAAATCATCCTGCTGTTAGAAAAATACAAGATATTAAAGTTATTAGCTTGTTTACTGAATGTTTATCAGCTGATGTTTCTTTTAAGTAGTTAAAATAAAATGACACTTAAATAACTGCATTTCAAAATCCCAATATTTCCTTCAGTTTGCTAATAACGAGTTCAAATATCAGCAGCTATAATAACACTGACAGGATGTAAGCTAAGTACAGATGATGCTAATGCTAGCAGGACAGTAGCTCTGGTGGCGACGTGTTGATGTGGGGGGCCCAGGTGAAAATCTGCTTAGGGCCCCAAAACGGTTTGGACCGGCCCTGATTATCGTTTATCACATTCATTACTGGAACAATAATTTATAATTTATCCAGAGAGATTTGTTGTAGTGACAGATCGAACGCAAAACATTCAAGGGAAGAATTAAAACTAAAGATAATGTTGCGCCTGAACGCAGCGCCCCCTGTGTGTGTGTGCGTGTGTGTGTGTGTGTGTGTCTCCAGAGTGCAGACCTGCTCCGTTTTAATGCCTCGGTGTTTCCTGGCTCTGATTGGCCGCTGTGTGACACATCATGTCTCTGTGAGCATGAAGCTAACGCCGCGGCGTCTAACACGCTCTGCTTCATGGTGTCCTGTTGCCATGGAGATCAAGCAGGTCCCTGCATGGCGGTGTGTGATTGCTTCGCAAATGGATCTGTTTTCCCCACAGAAAACCAGAACCAACCTCCCCAAAACACACACACACACACACACACACACACACACGCCTCTATATGAGCAGAAGACCAATTTCCAAACTGAACAAATTTTCTTTTTCTTGAGAATTTTTCTTCTTTTATTGAACTTTTTTTCTCTGAAATGCAAATAAATAAATAAATCAGTGTTTTGATCTCCATCAAGTCTTTCTGCCTATAAATAATATTCATAGTTTTTAATACCAGAGCAGAACCACAGAGCTTCCCTATTGCAGGATTCAGATGAATTCAGTCTTTCTTGTGTTTTCAGAGGAGCGACGTCCATCGTTTACCGCTGTGAGGAGAAGCAGACGCAGAAACCCTTCGCAGTCAAAGTCCTGAAGAAAACGGTGAGCTACCAAAGCTAACAGCAAGCAGCACAAATGAGGCGAAACATTATGACCACGGTCAGGTTCTGGAAAAATCACTCAGGACTCCAAAGAGTCTGGAGGATGATGAGCGATCGAACGTCTGTGATGATGTCACATGATCGGACGCTTGACTCACCTCGAACTGTGAAATATTTGAAAATAAAAGTGTCGTCAAGCCATCCTCTACTGATTAATGCGTTTCAGCTGGTTGTAATTATTAAACTTTAATTCCCAGATAGTAATTTTGTCTTTTAGTAAGAAAAAACTCCCCCAAAATGAACATCAGATAAAAATAATGAACTCTGTGAACGGCATTCCTAAAGATTCCTGGAGAAACGACAGAAGAGGAAACAAACTTCCTTCAGAGACATCAGGACTCGATGTTCTGCAAAATCTTTAACTTTTGATGTTTAGACCCAGATTAACAGTTTTTAAAAATACCAGCATAAAGGTAATCTCGGTAATCCTGCAATCTCAGCAGGATTTTTGGTTTCTTAGGGTGAATTTTTCCATCTGCAGAGGAATCTGTAAGAAATGGATCAAACTGCTTCAGGAGGTTCCACCTCTTTATCCACCGTTACGTTATTATCACCCAAATAATAACTACTGATGTTTGTTTGTGTTTCAGATCGATAAGAAGATCGTACGCACCGAGATCGGAGTCCTGCTGCGTCTTTCCCACCCAAACATCGTAAGAATCCAGGATCAAGTTAATAAAAGCTTCACTTCCATGTTTTTCTAATGTGTGAAAATCTTTCTGTCCGTTTCTGTTTCCATGACGATCAGAAGGTTTGCCAACTAAACATTTAGCTTCAAGCTAAATATTTAGTTTAATAATTAGTTACTTTGAAACTGTCAAATTTAGAAATGAATGAATAAGAGATTTTTTCTAATCACCGACTAAATCACCCAAATCACTGCTGTTAATTTTTACAGTGTAACTTTTAGAAAAAGCCGGCCGCACCGTTCAGTCACAAACGCGCTCCGTGTTTGATCAGTAAAAATCGATATCAACATTCCTTCAGTTTGTCAGCAGAAACATCATCGATGTTACGACTGAACGGCTGGTTTCATGTCTGGATGATAAAAATAGCAGCATATGGTTCTGCTGAAGAGTCGCTGAGGTTTCTCTGGATCGGCGCGAGGTGTTGTTTTGTGGTTGCTGCCGAGACGTGAAGTGTGAGCGGTTATTTCTGGTTACCGCGGTAACAGTTTGTTTCTATCAGAGCCAACGTTACTGAGTCCCAGATGGTCCAGGATTGAAGACGCTGTTAAAATGTTTCCAAAGGCAGAACGGCTTTTATCTGAGGAGACCAGCTGAGAAACAAAAATCTATTCTGGTGATAAAAATAATCGTTAATAAGAGTTTGAAGTCCGTCCATCTGTGAAGGTTCTTCACTGAGACGTTCTGGATAAAGGAGCAGTTCTCCCAGGGGGTTTTATTCCAGTTTATAAGTAAATTAAAGATTACACAAAATATTTCAGACTGAAATTTTCTACAGTTCCAAGAATAAAAAAAAAAACTGGATGGATGGATTTCCATATTTGTTTTCCAAATTCGTCCAGATTTGGATTTGATTAGCTGAATCCTGGTTGCGTATTAATCCAGTTTAGCCGAAAGATTTTAAAGATTTTAAAGGAATCTGGTTTACCTGGTTTTAACTGGTTTAACTGGTTTAACTGGTTTAACTGGTTCTGTGTCTCAGATCCAGCTGAAGGAGATCTTTGAGACGGACACCGACATCGCCCTGGTTCTGGAGCTGGTGACGGGCGGAGAGCTGTTCGACCGGTAAGGACCGAAACCCGGCCGACACACTGACCTTCAGCTGACCTGCTTTTGTGAAGGTCATCTGCAAAATTCACATTTTGTACGTTTTCTTTGTTCCGTTTGAGTCTCAACTCCTTCTAAAAACAAGCACTTAAAAAAACACTCTGCTGTTTTTGGCAATAATTTAATGAGCCGTTTCAAAAACCTCCAGAACATTAAGTCACATTTGACTGGCACTCCCCCGTTACCTAGCAACCACAGCAGAGTTCTGCCCATTACCTAGCAACCCAAGCTACGCTCCAGCTGTTTTTAGCATTGTATACACTGTACAATGGCTGCTGGAAAAGACAAGTGTTTTTGACAAGTGTTTGTTGTTGGTTGCGCAGGAGGCTCTGTTAATGCTTTTCAAAGTTGTACGTTTGTATAATTGTGCATCTGCTTGCCTCCATTTTGACATGCGAGGGTAAACATTGAGTTGGGGGCGTGGCCAACAGCAACTAATTTGGATTTAAAGTGACAAAGGCCCTAAAACAGACAAAAATAATTTTATGCAGAATAAATGTAATGAACATGTTTTGTATAGGCCGTATCCCAGCCTGTTGAAGGAAACACCATGCAGCTTCTCTGCTCAGCTGTAACTGATGATGTTTGCCAGATAATGTTGCAGATATTTTAATAAAAAACGATCCAGATTCTGGAGTTATTAGAAATGACTTGGACATTTCTGAAACTCAGAAAATATCAAGATTTTTTTTCCGGGATTAAGTTAAATTTTTTTTGATTTCTCATGATGAGAAAATTTCTTCTAAAAAATGTGGGATATTTTGGTGAAAGTTTGCTCCTTTATTTTCTACCTACAATTTTCATTTGAAGAAACATGCTGGTAAACATGAATAGTTTAAACCTGGAAGGGGTATGAATACTTCTGGGTTTGGATCCGAGTCGTGAGTTAAATTTGTTTTTATGTTGGCGGATTTATTTGTTTTCATTTCCACCTGCAGCTGCAGGCGCCGTTTCTGTTGCCATGGTTAGTTTACTGCAGAAGTCTTAGAAACCGGGTTAGAGGAAGAATTATTGGTTTTACTGGGTTTATTTATTTGGAAGGTTCAGGTTCATTTGCAGGTTCAGGTGTGAAATGTTGTGCAGGTTCTTCAGAATCTGGTGACGTGACTTTAAGACGTTGCTCAGGATCAGCTCGTCTCTGCGTCCTGAAGCTGCATTTATTTTTGTGTCTGGTGGTTTGCAGGATTGTGGAGCGGGGATACTACAGCGAGAGAGACGCGGCGCACGTCATCAAGCAGATCCTGGAAGCCGTGGCCGTAAGATATTTCATCAAACTAAACATTCAGAAAAACATCGCAGAGAAACACAAAACCTTTAACTGTTCCACGTTGTTACAGAAGAATTATGATGTTATAACTGAGATTCATTCGACAGTCCAACATAATGTGAAGTGGGAGAAAATAATGAAATGCTGTTGCATTTAAAGAAAAAATCTGAAAAGTGTGGCATGCAGTTGTCGTTTGAAAAGTTACAGTGAAAAATGAACAGAAATAATTTGGATTATTTAACCTGTAGCAGAAAACATCATCATCATCATCAGTTTACATTCATTCATTTATAAATGTCAAAACTAAAAAAAACAACTTAGTTTGGAAATTTAATATTTGCTACATATTGAGTTTACAAAGTCAGTATTTAACTCTAAATCAATTATTTAGTTTCAAACTAAATATTTAGATGATGAGCTAAATATTTAGTTTAAAAATTCAATACTTGGTTTGCTAACTAAATATTTAGCTCATTAAATATTTAATTTAAAAGCTAAATATTTAGCAGGTTGTGCTGCGGTGGAACGACCCACGTTTGGAGGCCTTCAGTCCTCGACGCGGCCGTCGCAGGTTCGATTCCCGGACCCAGCCGACATTTGCCACATGTCTTCCCCTCTGTCCTGTCAGCCTGCTGTCATTTAAGGGACACTAGAGCCAGAAAAAGACCCCCTGGTGGGGAGAAAAACAGCTAAATATTTAGTTTAAATGTTTAACTTGCTAAATATATTTAGTTTAGAAACAAAACATAAATATTTAAGTATGAAACAAATTTCCAAATGAATAAATATCACAGTGATTTTATACGGTCAAAAGTGGATAAAAACCCAAATTATTCATGTTGCTTTTTTACAGTGTAACTTTCTAAATGGCATCCCATTGTAATTATCCCCATTTACTCTGATCCCCCTAAATAAGATCCACAGTAACTGGTTTCCTCTGATCGGTTCTGATTTCATGAGCTGATTGTTTCAGAGTTTAGTTTTCATGTCTGCTGCTGCTTTGGCAGCTTCATTTCCTCCCATCCTGATCATCGGCTCGCTGCGTTCTCACACCCACCAGCAGGGCGGCGCCTCCGCGGTTTCACACCAAGCTCCACCTTTAAACTGCCTGTTTTTAGACGTGAGGCGCCGACGCCCCGTCGGGTCGTCAACACGGCGGCGCCGGTGTGAATGAAACACCGTCAACACTTTGAGAGGCGTTAGAGGGAAGCTGTGATTCCTGCCATCAGACAAATCACTTTTTTTTATCTTCCACTGGAAGCCGAGAGAAGCAGCAGAAACAGAAACATGGCTGAAATCTGAGACAGGAAGTCTGCTCTGATTGGCTGGTTAGTCACTGAATGTTTCTAAACAGAGTTAACAAACGCTAGCTAAAGGTTAGCATGCTGCGGCTAACGAAGGACGATCAGGAAACAGAAAGAGAGAGAGAGAATCCCTCCATCCCTCCATCCCTCCATCTTTCTCTTCCTCCCTAATCAGATCTTGAATGTAAACGAATCACAGATGAATGTTCCAGTGACAGGTTGCTTCCACCAATCAGAGCTCTTGTTCTTCAGATCCAATTAAATTGGTTTGAATCTCTGAAGATGACAGATGATGAAGATGATGAAGATGACGTTTATCTTTTCAGATTTTTTCAGCGTTTGCAGTTGGATGGTTAAATGCTTGATGACTTTAATGTGCTAAATGCTAATCATTTAACATGAAAGCTAAATGTGTGCTAGCTCTGACTGGTCCAAAACAACCAATCAGGTTATCTGTCTCCCCTTCAGCTCCTTCAGACTAGCCAGCAGCAATTAGCAAACACCTGGTGCTGAGCTCGTTGTAGGCGCTGCTTCTCAGAGCAATGCTGGTAAAAACGTAGTTTAAGGGTTAACAGCGGAGCCATGTTGGGATGACTTCCTGAAGGCGGAGCTTCAGGAAGAGCAGGAGCTTTTAAAGAAACAGAGACCCAATTTGAACACGTTAAATTATTAAGTCAAATTTCTTGTAAGTCATATTTGGCTTCTTTGTAGCAGCTGAAAGTAACTAAATAACTTAATGTATTATGTGTCTGGAAAACGAATCGTACCGGCCCTTTAAGCAGCCACTTAGTTTGCTTGTGCTTTAGGCCGGCTCTGTGCAGGAAGCTTCTAATCAGTGAGAGATTTTTTCATCAGCTGAAATCCTCGTCCAGTTTTCATGAACGTGTTCATCTCTGGCTGTAGATGTTACAGTTTTACTGAAGCCAGTTTTCTACGGTCGTGTTTTCAAATGGAAAGTCACGATTTTTAAAAATGTTTTAGCGGCTGAATTAAGTTTAATGATTGTTACAGAATGAATCTTCTTCTCTCCAGATTGTAGAAACGTCTTGATTCTGCTTTTAAAAAGCCTCTGGGACGTCTGAGCGTCTGTGAGGCTGATCTGGTTTCTGGGAGCGTCTGCTGCCAAATATCAGCCAACTGGAGGGAGGAGTTCAGCCCCGAATGGGCCGGGTTGGAAGGGGAAGAGGCGAAAACGCTCCGTTAATAATGAATCCTACCTGATCTAGTTAATCTAGAGCTACTAACGACTAATTCATTATTCTGACAATTAATCGGACGAAAAATGAGGCAAATGTTGCATATTTTTCATAGAAAGTTTTTACAAAAGATGCAAATAAACAAATAATTAAAACCTTTTATATGCAAAAGTAAATATTTTGGTGAACATTTTATTGCATCTGCAGCTAAAAAATACAAATAAAATCATCATGAGAAAAGCTGAGCTCTATCAGTTATTGATTAACTACGTAAAAACGGCGTAGAGAAAAGAGCTTAAAATGTTTATTTTATCTTAAATGCAAAATGTCATTTTTTTGTACAGTTTTCCTTTAATTGCTGCTCAGAGTGTGATGTTCTTACAGTAAATAGCATTTCTGTGTATACTCTAATTAACGATTAATTGATTGGTTGACAATAAATTCAATAATCGTTTCAACCTGATTGTTAATTCCAAATCAATCCAGCTAAGCAGTCATGTTGAGACAGGTTGCTAATTTATTTCTCAATGAGATTCATCCTGTATAGATAAAAGTCAAACAGAGCGAAATAAACAGCTTGTAAATGTGGGCGGAGCCTAAACCAGCCGCCGCCGCTGCAGCACCGTTCTGGTAGCTGCAGCACCGTTCTTATGTAACAGCAGCTTCCATCCTGCTGCTCAACAGATTAAAACCAGAGTGGATTAACACACACACACACACACACACACACACACACACACACACACACACACACACACACACACACACACACACACACTGCGACCACAGCTGACCTACATTTACCAAACATACGCCTCTTTATGTATGTGTGTGTGTTTCTGCGTGTGCAGGCTTGTTGTGTGTGTGTGTGTGTGTGTGTGTGTGTGTGTGTGTGTGTGTGTGTGTGTGTGTGTGTGTGTGTTGGGATTACTCTGCCATTATGTTTGTTGTGAGTGTGGCGCTAATCTGCAGCAAAAAAACCACAACAGCATCTTTTTATAGCCGCTTCCCAACATGGAGGCGACGACTTTAATCCTTCTGGGACGAGAAAAATTAATTAGATTCGTGGAAATTATCTTTTGATGTCGCCTTTGATGCCTGCAGCATATTTTAAAAAAATGAGGACAGAAGCAAGAGAATATTAACAAAATAAACCTCCCACATCTAATTAGGTTCATTGCTGGCTGGTCAGAAACATAATCAGACATAAAAAGGAGAATCCTGTGAGGTTTAGTCTTTAGGAGTTTGAAAACATTTTGAACTGTTTTTACAGAAAAATAAAACATTTTCTGTTTCAAAGCTTAGAAAAACCCAGAAATATCCAACAAGAAGCAGAAATGATTCTCAGAGAGAATCACAATGAAAACAAACGTCACTTTAAATCCTGAGAAACACAACAGAGGATAAAACATGATGAAGTCTAATCTAAAGTGAAACGTTTGGAAGCAGCCGGGACGAAACCATCCAGAACCACCGCGGCTCAGTCCATAATCCTGCTCTGGTTCTGGAGCCAGAACAGCAGCAGCAGCCAAATTTCACAGACAGACGAGAAAAGATCCAGAAAATGTTCAGCAGCTTCTGAGTGGAAAATAATTACCAGAAAAAAATCACTTCAAATAAATGATGAGCAGCTGAGATCTGCAGCATAAAACCAACATGTTAACCAGCACATCTTTGAAAAGCAAAAGTAGAGCCTCCTGCACAACCAACAAGAACGCAGAAAGTGGTTTCTGGATGACAAGTCAACAACAAAACTCTTGTCTTTTCCTGCAGCCATTGTACAGTGAATACAGCTGACCAAACGTGCTGGAGCTCAGCTTGTTGCTAGGTAACAGGCTGGGCTTTTAATGCTTAATGATAATGATGTTAGAAACAGCGGAAACCCAAATGGAAGTATAAAATATTTATTATTATGCTAAATCTAAATTTAGCATAATAAATAAATCCCTTTTGAAATAAAACATAAACCAGAAACCTGAAAGCCCAGAAAACGTGACCCAATTAGAAATAATTACTAAAATAAAGTTTTGTAGGCGTCACTTAGAGTAAAGAAAAAAAATCAGCCGGATGCCTGAGCAGGTAAAATCTCAGAGAAACTGTTTGTGTTTTGATGTCAGCAGCTGCTGCCTTTCGTTCTCAGACAGAAAGAGGTCCAGGTGTGGCAGCCGTTTACCTGAACGTGTCAAAACCTTTCAGGTTGGATCCAAACCGTCTCGACGTCGGTTCCTCCCAAATCCTCCCAGAATCCTCCAGCAGCCCAGACGTCGTGTTCCCGCCGCCGCCGCCGCGTCTGAAGATGTTTCTCTGTGTTTCAGTATCTGCACGGTAACGGGGTCGTCCATCGTGACCTGAAGCCGGAGAACCTGCTGTACGCCGACCTGTCGCTGGACGCGCCGCTCAAGATCGGTAACAACACACACACACACACACACACACACACACACACACACACACACACACACACACACACACACACACACACACACACACACACACACACACACACACCGATTATTAGTCAGTAAACACTTCGACATGTCTAGTAGTAAAATAAAACCAGCAGATAAAAGATAATGAATCAAAGTGAACAAACGAAGCAGTCCACATGAAGCTGAATATCTGGGAAAACTGATGCATTTTTATTCATCTTGGTTTTTCATCTACATGAAAACTACATTTTATAAAACTAAAAACAATTATTTATAAAACCAAGATGGAAGGAATTAGAGAAGACTGTGTATTTGTGTGTGTGAGTTTCTGTGGGAAAACAAATGTTTAGCGCTGATCAATATTAAAAATTTCTTCCAGTTCCAGTTTGGAGTTTCTTCATCTTTGAGAAGATAAGATTTTATTATTCCATTTTCAATGCAGCACCTGAAAACAATCTTAAAACAGAAACATTATCGTTTATCACAATGTCTATAGTTTATTGTCTGTTATTGTGACAGGTCCAGTCAACATGAACTTTGTCATCAGCGTAAAGATGGATGTTAAAATTGTGAAATGATGTGATATTTATTTAAGAGAAAGAAGTGATCCAAGGACAGAGCCCTGGAGAACACCAGCCGTTTTATCAACTCTATCAGATGGAAACTGTAGTAAAAATGAGGGTTTGTCAGTAAATTTGTGTTATTTAGATTTAAAAATCTAGAACGGATTTTAACGCTACGGTGGCTGCAGAAATCCTGCTGCTATGGAGATCAAATTAAATCATAATGAGGTAAAATCCACAAACTAGCAGCTTATTATGCAGCGGCAGGGCTTACCTTCACTCTCTAAAAATAAACACAGCTCTCAGTAAAACTGTTAAATAATTAACATCTCGCCGTGCTTCAGCCTGAGGACCAGAGGCTGGCTGGTGGAGGAGCCCGTCTGCGTCCAGATGGCCGCCGAGCCGCTGGCGAACAGACGGAGGAGCGCCGCTCCGCTAGCTGACACTGCTAGCTGGCTCACACGGCTGGCTAGCTCACATGACTGGCTAGCTCACATTGCTAGCTAATACTGCTAGCTCACACTGCTGCTGGCTCACACTGCTGCTAGCTCACACTGCTGCTAGCTCACACTGCTGCTAGCTCACACTGCTGCTGGCTCACACTGCTAGCTAACACTGCTAGCTCACATCGCTAGTGAACACTGCTGGTTCACACTGCTGCTAGCTCACACTGCTAGCTCACATTGCTAGTGAACACTGCTGTCTCACACTGCTGCTAGCTCACACTGCTGCTAGCTAACCCTGCTAGCTAACACTGCTAGCTCACATTGCTAGTGAACACTGCTGGTTCACACTGCTAGCTAGCTCACACTGCTAGCTAGTTCACACTGCTAGCTAGCTCACACTGCTAGCTAACACTGCTAGCTAACACTGCTAACTAGCTCACACTGCTAGCTAGCTCACGCCGCCTCCTGCAGAGAAACACATTCTTCTCACAGCCCAAAATAAAAACTGGATTCCACTTTTAAAGAATATGTTCCTGTGACTCCAAACGTTTTCCTTTCTCACAGCCGACTTCGGCCTTTCCAAAATCATCGACGACCAGGTCACCATGAAGACGGTCTGCGGGACTCCGGGTTACTGCGGTGAGTAAAAGGCGACACGTCAAGTTGTTGACGGGAAAAATGTTGTCAGAGTTTGAAACCTGGGAAGGTTTGCAGGAAGCCATGTTTGATCCCAACTCTGAATCACTTCCTTTCACTCAAAACCTTCATGCTGATTTTTGTTCAGATTTTAATTTTTTTTTCAATTATCAGGGTGGCTCTTAAAGGGACAGTAACGTCAAATCCACTTTTTCAGCTTTATATTCTCTTTCAGAGAATATAACTGGTTACATTTATTTTAGTAAGTTTTATTTAAAGTGTACTTTCAGGAGTATTTTTACTACACTGCACTTATTACTTTTAGTTTAGTAATTTAATTATGAAGTATTTCTACTCTTATTTGAGTAAATTTCTGTATTTTCTGCCCACTGAATGAAAAACAAACAGAATCCAGACTCAGACCTGCAGCTTCTGTTAAAGCTTCAGAAGTTTTTAATGAAAGAAAATGATCTGGAAACATTTTCTTTTTCTAATTTTGTTACTTATATGAATTATTGTCATTTTAGTCTTTGAAATAAAATAATTACTTTATAGTTTGTCCGTCTGATGATGTAATTTTTGATATTAAATGATTGATAATTTGATCAGTTAATCAGCACTTCAATAGACTTTATACCAAATATTTCTTAAATCATATTGAATCATTTCTTGGACGGATACATTTTTACTTTTATTTGGAAAGTAAAGTCAACATATTTTTACTACTTCAACATAAAAATATGTAGAAGTAGCGTTACTATTACTTGAGTATAATTTTTGGAAACACATTCGATTACTGTAAAATAAAATCTGACTTTTAAAAAAATATTTCATGCTCAGTTTTGTTTTTTTCCTTTGGATTTGATATGTTAGAAAAGGTTTGGACACCCTGGTGTAGATCAGAATATTCTGCATTAAAATCCCACTTTTATTGATCCTTAATCAGAAATAAAACACTTTCTGAGTTGAATTAATGTTTCCATCAGTCTGTGTGGCTGACATGTGGAGGTGGGCGGCGATGCGTTTGCTGCAGCCCCTGCTCTGTGGGATTTCTCAGACCTCCTGGCCTGAGCGTCTGTCGGCCATCTGGACGCTAACCGCTAGTTGCTAACTGTTAACCGCTAACCGCCTCGTCTGCCTGCAGCTCCAGAGATTCTGCGGGGAAATGCCTACGGCCCCGAGGTGGACATGTGGTCAGTGGGCGTCATCCTGTACATCCTGTGAGTCCGCGTGCACGTGCACACACGCACACACACTGATTCATCATCAGCTGACACGGCTGAACCGGAACATCTCCTCCATGTCTATTCAGAGACTTTAAGTAGCTCTAAAGGAGCCTGACGATGCATTCAGGGACCGTCGGTCAAAATTTATTTCCAGACTTTTCTGACTGGGAGTCACTTTAAAAAAAAAAAATCTGAATCAAAAATCCTTTTTCAGTTGATAATTTCGCTTTCCTACAAAATGTGTCATTATTTTATTAATGTACTTTTGACTGAATGATTTTGGCCAACCGACGTGACAAAAAGTTTGGACACCCTGTGAAAAACCATGAAATAAATTAATAGTTTATTCCATATGAGCTCAACAAATATACATGAGCGGTTGAATTTTTTATGAATAAATTGTGATCATAATCCACCCAGTCATAAAAGGAAAACATTTAGAGGATTATTTCAGTTATTTACACATTTTTAAATATCACCGTTTGAAACTACATATTTAATTAACAAGCTAAATATTCGGTTATCAAACTAATATTTATATAGTGAGCTAAATCTGTAGTTTGACACGACATATTTAACCATAAGCTAAATATTTAGCTAAAATGCAAATTCCCTTACCTATAGTGGACTTTCAAAATAAAAGCTGGGTTTTGCAAACCCCTTTAAAAACTCATGTTGGAACTAAATGTTTAGCTTGCTCACTATTTATAATTATATTTAGCTCCAAGTTAAATAGTTAAAGCAAACTTCATGAAGCTTGGTAATTAAATATTAAGTCTGAAACACTCATATTTATAAATGAATGGTGAAAATATTACTTAAAAATTAATCCTCTAATAACCCAAATTATTGCTGTTAAATTTTGACAGTCTAAACCACAGGTGTCAAACTCCAGTCCTGGGGGCCCGCTGCCCTGAAACCTTTAGTTGAGCCTCTGCTGCACCTGGACAGGATAATGAGGTCATTAAGGTTCTGGAGAACCGATCCAAACAATTAGGAGGTCATGAAGCCGTTTCATTCCAGGGTTTTGTACCTGAGGCTCATCTAAAACCTGCAGGACAGCGACTAGAGGCCTGCAGTTTGACCCCTGGTGACCTGGAGTTTGACCCCTGGTGACCTGGAGTTTGACCCCTGGTGACCTGGAGTTTGACCCCTGGTGACCTGGAGTTTGACCCCTGGTGACCTAACAAACGGCTCAATAATCCAGGGAGTTTTCACTCTGTGTGACGGCCGGAGGAAACGTCCAGCCAGCTGTAAAGTTCTGCTTCCTGTCCTGCAGGCTCTGCGGCTTTGAGCCGTTCTTTGACCCGCGAGGCGACCAGTACATGTACAGCCGCATCCTGAACTGCGACTACGAGTTTGTGTCTCCCTGGTGGGACGACGTTTCCCTCAACGCCAAGGATCTGGTGAGTTCCTCACATTTTCCAACAAAACTGAATTTTAAATCTTTGAGGACTTTTTTTATAGAGCCCCCTAGTGGCCACATGTCGGAAAATCTTTATTCTTTTGCATTCGCTCACAATAAATTAGCAATTTGGTGTTTACTGTCCAGTCATTATAACAAATGTCTAAAATTACACTGAAAAAACACAAAATGTTACCAAGTATTTTTAATCTAGTTTCTGGTTCAAATATCTTAAAACACTTGAAATAAGACAAAACTAATTTACAAAATGTAACAAGAAACTTTTCAACAAGATAGGAGGTTCATAACTCAATAATTCCTTAATGTAGATTTTAAAAATGACCAGTTTCACAGGCAGAATTAATGATTTAAAATAAACTCATATTTCTTGCTGAAAACTTACTGGTGAGTTTTGTTTCATTTCAAGACATTTGAACAAGAAATTAGATTAAAAATACTTGGTAACATTTTGTGTTTTTGCAGTGTTCATATAAATGCACCTTTAAAGAGAAACATGTTTCTACACTCGACTCGCTGCAGAAACTGATCTAAAATCGATCTGTTAACCGTTTGATGGGCCTGAACATGAAAACGGCTCTTTAAACATTCAGACTGCCAAAACTGAAAACTATCAAATCAAAACCGTCAGATGACTTTATTATTTATCTAACAGGATATTAGCATACTGGAAAAAATATTCTATTGGAGCAGAAAACTTTCAGTACTAAAGATGCTGCATGAACTCCCATGTCCACTAGGGGGCGCCATAGTTTAACAACGATTAAGATAAATGTTCCTCCTCCCTGGTGTGTGAAGGCCTTGGCTGGTCAGATGAAGGGATGAAACACGTTTTGCTGCCTCTCACCTGTTCTCTACTAGATGGATGGAAAAGTTTGAGCTTCTCCTTTGAGAATCTGTTGTTGTTTCTCCTGCAGGTCAGTAAGCTGATTGTTCTGGACCCTCACAAGCGCCTCAGCGTCCGGGAGGCCCTGCAGCACCCCTGGGTTCTGGGCAAAGCCGCCCGCTTCTCCCACATGGACACGACTCAGAGGAAACTGCAGGAGTTCAACGCCAGGCGCAAACTTAAGGTTAACAAAGTTAATACTGTGGTATAATGGCTTTAAAAACCTGTAAGTGTTTTAAGACACTTTATATATTTACAAAGTTAAATCTCATTGGGGCCTAGGAACTTATTTTTAGAGAGAGATAAACAAACACACAATGTATTTTCTAAAGAACAGGCAATAAATGAAATGAAAGCAGGAAAAACTAATATTGATGCTACTGGAGGCCACCAGACTTGTCTTATTGGAAATAGTTTTATGCAGGTTTTATACTAGCTTCACATGCTAATTATGATGCCAGCTTGTGCTCCTCTGACTTAATGTAACTACATATTTTTTAAACCTGGTGGGCTGCTGCCTCAGGGCTCCTATCTCCAGGTTTGGGATGTTTTCTGGGGAAATCGTGCTACATGTTGCGTTTAATAATCCGTCTCGCTGCGTTTCCGTCCTCAGGCTGCCATGAAGGCTGTTGTAGCCACCAGCAGGATGCACGAAGGATCCCGGCGTCGCACCGACAGCTGCGAGATGCCTGGCTCAGGGACTTCCAGGCAGAGCAGCATGCAACAAGACCCACCTCCTGAGTCAGCAGGCTCCGCCCCCGATGAAAAAGAGGCCCCGCCCCCAGACCAGCAGGTTCCCCAAAACGACGAGTCCACGCTGGCCAATCAGAGCGCAGCCAGCCCCTCCCCTCCCTGTAGTCCTAACCCCCCCAGCTCTGAAGCTCCACCCACAGGCCCCGTCCTCGTCAGACCGCCGCTGCGCACCGACGGCCTCCGACAAGCGTCGGTCATCCCCAAGTCGATGCTGGTCCAACCCCGGCTGCCGCAGAAGAGCTGCTCCGTCATCGAGTCGGTCCACAGAGGCGAGGCCACGCCGCCGCTGGGCTCGCCTTCCAGTCCCAACAACCTCAGCAACGGCTTCACGCCGGGGGCGGAGCCTGGCACCAAGGCCGCCCCCTGCCAGTGAACGCTTCACAACAACAAACCCAACAGTTCCGCCTTCCAGTCGTCTTTTACCAACATCCCAGTTGGTGATCTGGGACCAAACTGACTGTTTGTGTAAATTTATAAACGCCTCTGCCGGAGGTTCACTGGACTGTTTGGCTAGCTAGCTAACGGCGGAGCTAAAGCCAATGGTTGGTTTGGAGGACTGAAAGAAGACAAAAGAGCTAATATCAGACATGACTGGATGCATATTTAAACATAAATAAGGATTTTTGTGGAGGATTCCTGGAATGAATGTAAACCTGGAGATCAGGAGGCTGAGCTATTTTTCACACTTTCCGGCTCAGATTGAAGATCTGGGTGACAAAAAAAGGATTTCAGAGAATATTTTCCTGTAAAAACATTAATGTAAAAGACAGCAGGCCTCTGGATTTCAGTTTTCTGGCTCTTCCTGTTGACGTCCAGAGAGTTTGGATCTCATTTAAGAAAAACTTCCACTTTGCTTATCTGATTGTACCGTTCTCGGGCTGCAGAACCACGTGTTTGGAAACGCTACGGTCTTTAGTTTATGACTGCTTTACAGGAGATGTTCAGCATTTCTAGGCGAACACAGACTGATTTAGATGTTTACTCTCATGAATGTGTTCAGTTGAGAGCCGGAGGCAAAAATACACAATTCAACTCTACGTGATGCATTAAACCATCGCTCAGTTCAGGTTTGAGCTACAAAACGAAATTATGAATAAATAAGTCCAAAAAATCTGAATTCAAACCACTTACTGAAATTATGGTGACAACTAATTTTCCTTTTAATTAAAACATTTGCATACGCTCATGTTAGAAAGTATATTAATAAATGCTTCATTTACAATTTAATGAATTAAAATGTTAAAATTAGTAAAAATTCATAAATACTGGATCAAATAGATGCAAGTCCCCATGAAATGAAAAAACAGAAAAAGAAAAAACTTATTTTGTTAATCATAGGTTACTTATTTATTGATGGGGTTTTATTTTATTAAATAAATTAATCTGAGATTAACAAAATAAATATGAACCTATATTTACTTTTGCTTTAGTTCATGGAGAAATGTACATATTTGATGGTGTGTTAATAACAGTATATTTTATTTAATGTTGAATGAAACGACTACGCAGTAGATTTCATAAAGCGCGCTCATTAATAATATAGACGTTACTGAACCTCACCTTGTTTCAGCAAAAAGACTGAAAGTGAGACACAGAAACACATTTAAGTTAAAAATAACAAAAACAGAAGTGGTACAAACTTAAATGCTTAAAAAGACCAGAAAAACCAGTAAATCATAAAAGCTAAGTCATAATGGACGTGTACTTTTACCTTTAGGCCTTTGTTCATTTGAAAAAATACATTAAAATTTCTGCTCCAAATTTTTTAATCATTAAAAGCCAGACTTTGTCAACTTTCCTGCTTTGATAGACGGGAACGGTTGCCAATGAGATAAAAATATCTCAGTTGGAAGCTAAATTGCTTTTCAAAGCCGATCTGCTTTTACTAAGAGAATTTAGCTGAATTATTAAACAGATTTTACAGCATTAGTTGTTGTTTTTTGTCGTTTACCTCCTGTTGACACTCCAGTTCAGTAGGTGGCGGTAAAGCACCTTCTCAACCACCATTAAAGGAAGATGAAGCCGGGCTGTCGCCATGGTAACTTCTTGACAGTTGAAACTTTACTGAAACGGTTTTCATTTTGGCGTTTAGCTTAGAAAAAGCGACCAAATTATAATATCGGAGTAAAGAAAACTAAACTAAAAAGCAGGAGTAGCTTTCTCCTGCGCTCTTAACTGAACACAAACATCTCAGATAAACGGTTACTCTCAAAAACATTTCCTTCAAATGTTTAACTCTACAAACCGAGTTATTTTCCCTCCTCTTCCTCTCCTGCCTGAACATGGCGGACTGATTGTATCATTAAAATTAGGAACAAGGACAGCTGCTGGATTTCTGGAGTTTTCCAGCTTCTTCAACTTCGGAGCATGCGCAGACTTTTATGTTGGAAGAAGAAGAAGCGGGACTTTTTTTTTCTAATCGTTTCTACTCTTTACCGAAGACGCCTGCAGACTCAACTCTGCAGCTGCATGACTTGATCGTGTAGCTCCAGTTTGTAGCGTTCAGGTAGGTAAATCGTGTTTGTGAGCTTCGTAAAACGTGTTGTTTACACTTTATCAGCGATATCGATGCTCCTGTTTGCACTGTACATACTCTAGTTTGGTCTTAGACCAGTTATTACTGACATCTTTATGCTCAACGTGAGCCCAGACATGTTCACTGTTCAAAACTTTCCCCAGAAAAGACAAAAAATTAATGTTTGCTGAAAATCAAACCCTTTCATCGGATCTGAAACCACACGCTCTACCTCGTTTTTGTACAGGGGCTTCCAGAGTAAAACCAATCAATGCAGAAAGTTCCAGAAAGAAAATGACTAGATAAGGCAAACAGACTAACCTGAAACTGCACTTTGTTATGTACGGTGGCTGAGACAGTCCAAATATCACCATATCCTTTGAGCATCCTTCAGCGGGGTTACAGCAGATTAGATCACAGCAGTTGAGCTATATCGAGCAGATTTATCTAACGTTTTAATTTTAGCTAAAACTAGTATTTTAGCATCTATGTTTAGTCAACATAGGCTGTGTGTGTTTCCCAACCCTGGTCCTCAAGGCTCACTGTTTTAGTTTTAGGTGTTTTCTTGCTTCAGTCCAGCTGATTTGAATTGATGACTGATTAACAGGTGTTTGTTGAATGGCAATCAGTTGAATCGGGCACATTAAATTAAAGCAGGGAAACCTGTAAAACATGTAGGACAGGGTTGGGAAACACTGTTCTAGCTAACGTGTTTATTTTTAAGCTACAAGCTAAACAGTTTTATAAAAAAGTTCTATTTTGAACGACTTTAAAAAGCTGTAGTATTCACTGACTGGAGGAAGGCTAAAATTAGCATTATAGCTAAAATGGTTTTCAGATAGCATATCATGGAAAACCTAAACAGTTATGAAAAAATATTATATGATGAATGTTGACTATGTTGAACGTGACTTTAAAAAGTTGTAGTATCCTCTGACTGGAGATATATCTGGGACAAAGTTATATTTTAAAAAGTTATATGTTGACGGCTGTTAAACATGACAAAATATCCAATCATATTTGTTAGGTCACCTACACATCAGATTAAAACTACATCAAAAGACAAAATGGAGAATAGTGTTGCTGCATATTGTTGAAAGACGGAGTTTTCTGATTGTTTTGAGCCTGGATAAAACTCCCATAGTGCATTCCTGGAGGTTTACCATTGTGGTGGCAGCAAATCAAAGTCCTGGTTGAATATTTAGGCCAGGTGTGTTCCCTCTCAGGCCAGGCTGAGGGAACACATTCCTCTGTTCATGTGGAGTTCATGCAGGTCTTTACTTTGGTGGCAACCATAACTGAGGTCTCAAAAATGAAGAATATTGCACACCCAGCAGTGGCTACATGATGTCGAAGTTGGCCATATTCATTGTGAAGCTAGCTACTAATCTGATTAACGATGGTAACTGAGCGGCCAGCGCTGGCTAATGAGAGTATTTACTTGTTTATCTTTGGAGGTGCTGGTGACCAGCAGGCCCCGTCTGGTCACAGACTGGATGACCTGCTTCCAGTCTGTGACTGCCTATCAGGGCTGTTAGCACTGATAGGCTAGCATTAGCCTCAGATAGGCTAACATCCAACATGCCTACGATGGTTGAGAAACAATATCTGTAAGTGTCAGACATTAGATGCATTGACATGTTCTGTTGAATGGATTTACTGTAATCCAATGTGACACTAAGCATAAAAATACTATAAAAACATAAAATTTTACTGAAATCGGCTTTTAACTGCAGCTTCTGATTGGGTGATTCCAGCCTCACCTGAAAAGACAAAACAATATGAGAAGATGCAGCAATGCAGAGAACCGACAGGTCTTGTCATTGATTTCACCACCTCAACTTTAGCTTCAGCTAACTGGGAATAACTGCTTATCACCCAACAATCCAATAATCTCTTTGATTTTGATTATGTTTTATTGACAGTATTAATCGGCGCTGCTTGTGTGAATTGTGAGGAATGTTTTTCATTCGTTCTGCATCCGGCGGACATGTTTGTTTGGCACCTCATGGTACAGCTGCTGCAATCTGATTGGTCAGGAGGACAAGCTGTTAAAAGATATCACTCATTTTAATTTCATGCAGTTTTTTGCTCATAGAAGCATCAGTTCCCTATTTATGAAACCACAGCTGTTAACCTACTGAAAGACGACTCCAAATGGAAAATATCTCTGTTTTATTTTTTTATTCATATTATTCTTTTTGATTCTGTCTCAGCTACTGTATATAAACCTGCCATCAAAGGACAAACTTTTTATTTAAAGAGGAACCAAACCTCCACACTCACATTTCCCCAAAGGTGATAAAAATGTTTTCTTTTAATCTTTGGTTTAAAGAATAAAAATGACCAAACAGTCGTCACCATGTGAGGAAAAACCAGAATGTTTCCGTGAAAGGCAACAGCTACAGAATCAGGATGCTGTTAGCTGCAGAATTTAGTCCAGAAAGTGAATTAAAATCTAAAAATGTCTGAACTAAATCCTCTGAATGGGATCAGTGTTCTCTGATGAAGATGTTTTTATTTCATATTTCAGTCACAGTTTGAGCTCCTGAACAGCTTTAGGTCGTAAAGTTGGATGTTTTGGGTTCGGTTCCTCTTTAAACCTCCCGGTGAGAACAGAACCTGTTTGTGTCGCCGCTGCATGAACCTGAACAGGAACGTCTGTGTGTGTAAACCAAACCCAGTCAAAGCATGTTACTGTATATTAGACCAACATCTATACTCTTCTGTAAAAACATGAATATTTTTGCTTCCATCAACCAAACGGGGCTAAACTGTAAACACTGTTTTGTGTTTGATGAGTAAAATGTACATTACTTTTAAAATCTGAAGAATGACACACATATAAGTGGCAGTGTAACAGTGTCAGCTGTTACATGTGTATCTCTGCATGTATTATTTACCTTCTGTTGGTCATATCTGATGAAACAATAGGAGCAGAAGGTTTGAATCCTGCAGGATGTTTCAGGTGTAAAAGTAAAGATTAGCTGATAGAAATCACCTCTTTGCTTCTCGGGTTTCTTTCTCCAGTCAAACACCATCAGTTCAGTTTATTCACATCCAAAACAAATTATTTCCCA
This sequence comes from Gambusia affinis, assembly GCF_019740435.1. NCBI lineage: Eukaryota > Metazoa > Chordata > Actinopteri > Cyprinodontiformes > Poeciliidae > Gambusia > Gambusia affinis. The sequence goes on along the minus strand of NC_057877.1, from coordinate 28,519,482 downwards.
TGACATCATATACAGTCAGAGCAAAACATCAATTTAACCAACAGGAGCTGCATCAATGCTACAAAAGTAACAAAATGGGCAATAATAATAATGTATAGAATAATTCAGTGGTGTGAAAAAGTGTTTGCCCCCTTCCTGATTTATTTTTGTGTGCATGTTTGTTACACTGAAGTGTTTCAGGTCATCAAACCAAATTAAATACGAATCAAATTCAATACTAAGTAAACACAAAATGCAAGAAAGAAAAATGTTCCAATTTAATACCTTGAAATTGGGTCTCTGTCTCTTTAAGAAGCTCCTGCTCTTTCTGAAGCTCCGCCTACAGGAAGTCGTCCCAACATGGTTCCTCTGTTAACCCTTTAAAATCTTTACCAGCGCTGCTCTGAGCAGCAGCTCCTATAATGAGCTCTGCAGCTGTTTGCTAACTGCTGCTGGCTAGTCTGAAGGAGCTGAAAGGGGGAGGAGCTACACCTCAAAGGTGGGGCCAAACCTTGGGGTTTCTCTGTAATCTTTTGTTTTTGCTGCTGAAATTAGTTCAGAACTTGGTAAAAACCAGATCATTTGTATTATTTCCTGATAAGTAAAAGCCTAAAACTCCACTTTATGTTGAACCTGTCGTCTAATCCACACAGTTAATAATTTCAGATTTAAGGAGTTAGCAGCTAGCAGTGAAATCCAGTAGCAGTCAGTCCTCTGAGCAGACTCTCTGTCTATAAACTCCGCCATTTTGGATCGTTCCACACCAGTAGGAAGACCAGGGCTTCCAGGCTGCAGCTGACACCTCCCACACTGAGGTGGCGCTGTAGCCCCAGTCTGACTTCATCCATGGCCCTTTAGCACCTGCTGATGTCACCGGCGTGTCATCGATCCACCAGAGGACCTGCTGCCAGGGCGAGGTCAGTCCCTTCAGGAGGCAGACCAGCAGGCGAGGCGACTCTGGATCCTCTGAGGAACGTTTGGACCTTAAAATCTGAATGGACGGACCTGAAGACGAGGGGGGAGATCTTCTTAAACAAAATAGTAAAATAGTTTTTAATAAGTGAAATAATCTGCCAGTGGAAGTAAAACTTTTTCATCAATATCAAGGAATTATTGACTCAAAACAAAGTTTTATATCTTTACTAAAAGTTATTTCTGAGTTAGTTTAGATTAGATTTTGTTTTTACGGTGCAGCTCATTTTATGGTTCATTTCACCTTTATTTAACAACAGCTTATAACCATAGTAACAAAATTATGATCTTTTATGCTTGTAGTTCAACTATAGTCCAATAAAATCCTCATGGTAGTGATTAATGTTGATAAAATAACAGTGGGCCAAGCGCTGAACCCTGAGGAACGCCTAGAGCAGATTCTAGGTTATGTATTTAAAGATAATATTTTCCTAATTAGCATTAAGTTCAGTTCTAGTTCAACTGACAGATTATTTCACTATTAAAGTGGATAAATATTTCGTAAAATGTAAATGTCTGCCAGTCGATCTTGACTTAAAACATTCTCCTACGTCTTGATGAAAAGTTATTTGTGAGTTTCGTCTTATTTCAAGTGAACTAAGATACATGAATTAATTAAAATACCAGCTGATATTTGAGTGTTTGTGGATTGTTACTGGTTTCTGTACCTGCTGTCGTGTTTCTCAGAGGAAGGAAATTCGTCGTTTCTCTCCTGACGTCGACCAGCAGGTGAGTTCCATCGCTGAACACCATGGAGAAACGGACCGACCGTCGGTCAGGTTCTGACTGGACCGTCCAGCACCTTCAGAACCAGGAGGCAGAGGGTTATTCCACAGGTTGAGTACAGCAGAACGTCATCAACCTGTGGAGCCTCACCCGAGCAGAAAGAGGAAGAAAACGTTCATCCTGAAGACTTTCCTCCTGCCAGACGAGACGGATGAGGATCAGATCCAGAGATGATCGTAAAATGGTTTCGTTTCACTCAGAGTGAAATGATCCAGATCAGGAGTGATCCATGTTCAAACCTCATTCACTGTAAAAACACAAAACTTCACCAAGTAATATTGGTCTAGTTTTTAGAGAAAATGACACTAAATAAAATAACTTACAAGTAACTTATAACATGGGAAAAATGTCTTATTTTTAATGACGGACAAAAATGTATAATAACACCATCATCAGCATAGAAGGACGCCAAAATCTGACAAACACTGGATGTAATTTCCAGACTTGTTCACTGCAAAAAAACAAACATTTCCCAAGTATTTTTGGTCTGGTTTGTAGTGTAAAAACTTAAAACACTGGGAGACAAAACTGACTTATTAGTGACCTTTTGGTTAAATTTATTAACTTGTTTTGAGTAAATTATTTCCTTTGTAACCACTTGTTTCCCATTTTATAAGTGAAATTATCTGCAAATGGAACCAGATATTTTTCCATCAACATTAAGAAATTATCTACTTGAAACTTTCTCCTGTTTCTTGCTGAAAAGTCACTTGTTAGTTTTGTCTTATTTCAACAGATATTTTCATTAGAAACTTGACCAAAATTTCTTGGTAAGATTTTGTGTTTTTACAGTGTTCCTAATCCATAAATACTTCAAAAGCTCATTTTGGTCGTTTGGGAGACGTTTATCAGTTAAAACTCAACAGAAAAGAAATAATTTACTGTAGATTAAAAGCCAGGAGTTTCATGTGTTTGATACGTTTCATCTGTAAGGATGAGAAGCAGCCCAGCGTTTTATGAAAACATTCACAAATATGTTGAATGAAAATTAAACATTTCCCAGTCAGATTTTTAAAACTCCCATTTAGGTTACTGGGACTGGATTCTGATGGGTAAGAGTGTAAATAATACCTAATAGTATAAAATTACTTAAGAACATCTTAAAAACTATTTAAAAATTAAACCAGGAAATAGTAATTTAGACATGAATATTTTTACCAAAGTTAAAGAAAACAAAAATACAGGCTCCATACAGAATAAATAAAACAATAAACATAATTTTCCTTTCAATAATTCTCTTTTTGCATTAAACCAAGTTATTGTTTTAATTTATAGTGACTAAACAGTTTAATGTTTTGACCTCAGTTTACTAATAAAACTCATAAATTAAAGATTAATTTAAAAGGAATATGGAAATTAAAGGACATAAAGAGAACAATAGAAACTATTACTGAACATTTTGCTGACTGTGTTGTTAAATATTGATATTTTTACCTGAGAAGCCGGTTGCCGTGGATACGCTGCGTGCCGCCGCTCCTCAGTGAGGTCAGGAAGCGGTTTGGTTCTGGGAAACAGAACCGTCAGAAAGCGTTGGAGCAGAACCTGGGCGGTCTCCAGAGGAGCTCTGGGATCAGATGGACCGTTGGTTCTGTTGGTTCTGTCGGTTGGTGCAGGAAGAAAAACAGGAAATTTTCTCACTCATGTTGTCGATTCGACTGAAGGAAACAAAAATAAAATGGGTTTTCTGTTAAACTGTCAGAAACAGTTTAGAAAATTCAAACCTTTTTCTATTTAAATATGAAAATACATTTAAAAACTTTTTGTTGTTTTATTTCTGCTTATCTGATTTTGGTGTTTTTGTGACAAAATGGAGATTTATGATGGTGAACAAAAGAAAACAAATACTTTAACTTTTTCCACCGTTTTATTTTCTGCTACACAAAACATCTTTATTACATTTTTAAATACATTTTCTTAAAACTTTCCAGACTATTGAGCTGAAACAGTTTTTAACTCTTTAGCCTTCATAATGTAATGTTAATGTTATTCTAGATTTTGTGACATTTCTACATATATTTATGTTTCTCACATCGTTGGAAAGCTGAGAGTCTTGAGATTCCAACTATGTGCATATCAATCATAAATGTAGACATGTCCTTTTGTCAAATCACTCATAAATATAAATTAATATGCAACTTTTCACATCCAGATGAATGAACTCAAATAGTTTAATGTCCACAATCCAACAATCTGCTGCTGAAAAGCTTCACGTTTCCCTCCAGGAGCGTCGATTCCTCAAAGATTTCATCAAAACTCCTTCAGGAACATTTTGGTAAAATAAACAACAGATTTTCAGCTCATGTCTTTCCATCTGTGTGCTTCAAGTTAGCAAACTGACCATAAACGGTTCTTATAGAGCTGATCAGATTAACCATTAATAATAATTTAATCAATGTACTGGATGAACAGCAACGTTTCATCTTAAATCCTGGGATAAAAATTAAGGATGTATTGCTGTTTTTGCTTTTTACAGTGTGTTTTGTGTTGTGAATTATTTTAGAACGATGAATTCATTTCCCTACAAGGTGTACTTTCTTTCTATTCTTTGTTTTATCCAGTGGAAAAAATATTAACATTTTGACTTGACCTGATTTAAAATTTTGTTGCCTTACTTTACTATTTATATAATTTTATATACGTTCACTCAGAGCTCATGATGTGTTGATAATTAAAGATTAATAAAACATGATGGAGTTTAAATAATTAACTTAATCTGTACTACCAGTGGAAAAACTAACAAATTCATTTTATTTTATTTGGACATTACTTTTACCATGAGACTTTGAGAAGAAATTATGAAAACATAAAATGTGTTGAATACATTTATTAACATGTTATGAATCAGGGTCATAAACAGAGACGAGATTTTTATTTCAGGATAAAGAAATAAGTTAACTGATCAAACAGACGGCATCCTTCACCAAATACATCCCATAATTTTGTCAAATAAAACAAGCAGTGAGAAAAAAAAAATCATCCTTCACCTATAAAAAGCATTTAGAAAACATTTATTATTTGTGGACGATTCCTGTGATGGAAGATATTCTGACTGATCGTTCCCCACCTTGTTTTCATTAACTTTGTGTTCCTGGTTAGGATTAGCATGTCTGGCTAATGTTAGCGTGTCTGGTTAATGTTAGCGTGTCTGGCTAATGTTAGCGTGTCTGGTTAATGTTAGTGTGTCTGGTTAATGTTAGCTTGTCTGGTTAATGTTAGCGTGTCTGGTTAATGTTAGTATGTCTGGTTAATGTTAGCTTGCCTGGCTAATGTTAGCATGTCTGGTTAATGTTAGCTTGTCTGGTTAATGTTAGCGTGTCTGGTTAATGTTAGTATGTCTGGTTAATGTTAGCGTGTCTGGTTAATGTTATTATGTCTGGTTAATGTTAGCTTGCCTGGCTAATGTTAGCATGTCTGGTTAATGTTAGCTTGTCTGGTTAATGTTAGCATGTCTGGTTAATGTTAGCTTGTCTGGTTAATGTTAGCGTGTCTGGTTAATGTTAGTATGTCTGGTTAATGTTAGCTTGTCTGGTTAATATTAGCTTGTCTGGTTAATGTTAGCATGTCTGGTTAATGTTAGCTTGTCTGGTTAATGTTAGTGTGTCTGGCTAATGTTAGCTTGTCTGGTTAATGTTAGCTTGCCTGGCTAATGTTAGCATGTCTGGTTAATGTTAGCTTGTCTGGTTAATGTTAGTGTGTCTGGCTAATGTTAGCTTGTCTGGTTAATGTTAGCTTGCCTGGCTAATGTTAGTATGTCTGGTTAATGTTAGCTTGTCTGGTTAATGTTAGTGTGTCTGGCTAATGTTAGCTTGTCTGGTTAATGTTAGCATGTCTGGCTAATGTTAGCGTGTCTGGCTAATGTTAGCTTGTCTGGTTAATGTTAGCATGTCTGGCTAATGTTAGCGTGTCTGGCTAATGTTAGCGTGTCTGGCTAGCCTACCAGGTGTATCTGAAGTATTTACCTTTTGCTAAATAGTTAAATTTCATGTGAACTGCCTGATTTTCTTAAATTTCTGTATTTAGAAACTTCTTGATCCATTTCTGTGAACAGAACAAACGTTTCCCAACATATGGAAGGAAATAATTTCTGCTTTGTCCCAAATATAAAAAGACAAGCGAAAACAAAATACAAACTTTGTTACTTTAACATCAATTACTAAAACTACTTATTTTATATTTTCTGATTTTATTTTTCTTGATTTGAGGTCGCCATATTGGTCCGGTTGGGGAGGTCGAAGGTCGCCATGGAAACATTTGTTGCTCCTGAACTCAAATCATCCGGTTCAGATCCAATGAGCCCAGAGCTTCGGTTCTGTCTGTGGTTCTACGGCGTCGGGTTCTTGTTCTGCTCGGAGCCGTGACTGACGCCGCAGTAATAAACAGCCGAGTCGCTCTGTTCGGACCCGTGCAGCACCAGCGACCCGTTAGCGGCGGCGGACACTTTCTGCGGGCTGACGCCGTCGCCGTACCTGACGACGGAGCCGTTAGCCGGGCTGAGGCTCAGCAGCAGCGTCGGGCCGTTACCCGCCGCCTTCCGGTACCAGCTGATGGTGGCCGGGTCCGCCGGGTCACTGGTTCCGTTGGAGCCGTCCAGTAGGGGGCAGTGCAGCGTGGCGTCCTCCCCGACTCCCACCAGGACGGTCGGCAGGGTGGCGACCCGGAAACCTGAAGAACAGAAACACTGTGGCTGATTTACTGCTGCTGAGGAACAAACTGACCAAAAACAAAAATATGAGAAATAATCAGAATAAAAAACGTAAAAATACATCAGAGACAAAATAGAAAAGATCGAGTTACAAAAGTGAATGAATTAAAGTTTATAACAAAATGCCAAACTGCAAAGAAATAAGAAAAAATAAATTAAAATTTTAGAAAATGAATGAATTCAAAACATTTGAATGGAAAATATGAGAAAGAATTAAAGGAAAAAATTGAAGAATAAAATACTTTAGAGAATTTTTTTCTCTATGAAAGGCAAAATAAATAAAATATATTAGTTTTTTTTACTGTATATCTTCACCAATGACAGCAAATACAGTTTGAACAAAATTTAAAACAAAAGGAAAGAAAATAAAAAAGAGAATTTCTCTTAAAGATGTTCAATATTATTCTGTTATTTTGATGAACTCATCTTTACATTTCAGTCCTGCTAAATTAACTTACTAATAATTAAAACAGAAAATAAATGTTTTCTTAGTAACTTGTGCCACAAACTGTCAGATTATCAAAAACATTTTTTTCTATTTGTTTTATTGATTCATGCAGATTCAGTGTGAAAAACTTTAATATTTTTCACTGAAAATCAGCTTGAAGAGTTTCCTACTGAGACCTTCTTTACTGAAATAACAGTAATAAATAACATAATCTTAGTGAATTGAAGTGGGACTCACCGCTGAGAGCGAGGAGGAAGACGACGACCTGCAGACGCCTCATCTTCATCAGACTGAGTGAGGAAGCTGATGTGTTTCGTTATAAACAGCAGATGTTTACTTCCTAACCGCTGAACATTTTTATCCAGCTGCTGATTTTCAGACAAACTTTGTTCAGGATTTCCTGATGCTTTACTAAAACACCTGTTTTAACTGAAGATAATTTAATCACCGTTGGGTTTAGTGATCAACTAAACCCAAAGTCAAGGGTCAATCCATCGATTTTTCTGAACTCGGTGGAAATAACTGAAATAATTAAAATCCAAGAAACAAATTCTTTACAGTTTTGATCAGATCCACATGTTGTGTGTGTGACTGAACAGCAGGGGGCAGCATGACCCTCCAGTAGATGAAGATAAATCAATACATTGATCCCTCGTTTTTCGCGGGGTTACATTCCTAAAAGAACCCGCGATAAACAAAATCCACAAAGTAGGAACCTTTATTTTTTTTACAATTATTATACAATGAAATACTCCATAATACATTTAAAACAAAGAACAAAACCTTTTTTACAGGGCCAAGCATTTTTTTTAACAAATAAAAGTACTGTATAAAAGTTTTTCTTTTTTTTTTTTTACAAATAACTACTATACTGAAAAATCATAATTTTAATCATCATGAAGTGAAGTGAAGGCTTCAAATAGTGGAGATCAGCACCGCCCCACTGCGACCCGAGTCAAAAAAAAATTATTATGAAAAAAAATACAAAGTGCATCTGGACAAATATTGATTCACCTGAATTTCACTGCTCTTCTGACTCCGCTGTCGCGTTTTTGTCTTCTAGAGCCGCGATGCAGGTGAGTTTGATCAGGAGGAGAACATAGTTATCGGTAGCTGCTGTCGCTCTTTTTTCTTCTGAACAGAAATAAATGTTTAGTCTAATTTAACTTCAAACAGTGAGAAAAAATTTGTTTTAAATGAATGAGTGAAAATATCTGGTTCCAGCTGCACATAATGTTTTCTAAATTTTAATCAACATTACATTTCACTTTATTACAAAACTGTGCAGTTTGACCATTTATATTTTCAAGTCTTTCCAAACCTTGAAAAACAAAAAAACACATTAAAATTCAAACATTTTCAAGGATTTCAAACTTCCTGAACCTGAAAAAGTAACATTTAAACCTTAAAGGACTTCTGTCGTTTTTAATCACAAATACCTGAAAAGCTTTTTTCCAACAAAAATTTATGACTTTATAATCTGAGAACATCTTAGTTTTAATATTGAAGATTTACAAAAAAACAGAAAAATATTTTTTTCTTTGCAAATTTACAACATAAAAGAATATAGAAGTTTTTCCTTTTAAATATATGAAATTAATTGGGAAATTTCAGCTTTTTTTCCTTTAACAGTCCGTCTTCATGTTTTAGACTCTGTAAGCAGGAAGTTGCATCACGGCTTCAGTGAAACCAGAACGTTGTTGAACGTTTAAAACACTTGGTGGTTAAAGAATTCAAACTTTCCTTTGTCCTTCCTGTATTTGTCCAGCAGAGGGCAGAATGTTCATTTGCTCTTTGTTTTTGAAATAAATAATTATATTTTGTTCTGAGAGTATCGTCCATGTTTAGACTGAACCAGAATAAGAGAGGCAGAATCCATGATCTGTTAAACTGAACCTTTTTATTTTCATGGAAAATGGAATAAAATGCAACAGAAATATCTTTTCCTCCATCTTAAGAGAGGAAATTAGTAGCTTGAACTCTTCAATTATGCTTTACTTTTATATTGCTCTATCACATTACATGAATTTAAGATTGTGGCTGTAAATCACGAAAATGCAGAAAAGAAACCCTGGATCATTGTGTACAACTTAGTACAACTTTATTCTATTATTAAGAATTTATTCCTGGATTAGTAGGACTTTATTTTCTTATTTAGAACTTTTGTTTTCCTATTCTGGCCCTAATATCCCATCATATGATTATACTTACATATAATTTGACGTAACTACTGTGGTCACTATAGTTTTCCCACATACGTGACACTGGTATGGTGTTTCCAGTGTGTGTGTTCTCAGGTGACTGGCCTGTCTGAAGAACCTTGCAGGAGTACGGTTTCTCTCCTGTGAGTCCTGGTGTGAACCGTCAGACGACTCACGTTTATGAAAGTCCTGTTACATTCTGCCTGTGTGTGTGTGTGTGTGTGTGTGTGTGTGTGTGTGTGTGTGTGTGTTGTGACAGGTTAAACTGTCGCTGCTCTGAAGGATTTTTCATCCAGGTTACAACTGTAGGGTTTCCCTCCTGTATGAGTTCTCATGTGGTTTAAGTCCACAGAATTTCAGTTTGCCTCGACAAGTTTTAGGTTTTGAGTCTCTCACTTCATCTTCTGGTTTCCTGACGGCTCTTCATCGCTCCATCCTGTTGTTCCTCCGAAACATCCCCAGGTTCTGGTAGATTTGTTGAAGACGCAGATTGTCCCAGCAGAGACAAATCATCAGAGAAACTGTTCACTCCTCAAACGATGGATGTTAATTAATCGCACTCTGAAAAACAAAAACAAGAAAAGAAAAAAAAACCTTCCGTGATCTGGAAATGATCAATATTAAAAATGAACATTAAATCATGTTAGACAGCAGCATTATTTGGATTTTGAAGAAAGACTGTTGAATCTTCTGAGCCTATTTTCTTTCCCAAACAGTAAAACTCTACAGTTCACCTTTGACCTCACATGAACACACAGAACTTCCTGTTTGGACAGAGGAAACAGCTCTGAAAACATCAGACATCATCATTTTATTTGTTTTAAATTCCCTGTTTGGGACTGGAGACAAAGTTTCCTGCTGATTGCTGCAGCCGTTATGAACTGAAACAAGGCAGTTCGAAAAGCTTTACGTCATAAAAACAAAAATAAAAAGTTATAAAAACATCAGACAGTCGAGAAACCAGTAAACTTTACATTTTGATGAGTCACATCAACAAAATCAATGATTCACATCAGAAATGTTCCAGTAGCTCAAAAGCAAAGGAACTCGGGGTTTCGGCTGTTTTGCAGTTTTCTGGAAGTTTGTTCCAGATTTGTGTGTAGAAGCTGAATGATGTTTTGAACTCGGAGAGGAAACTGATTTTGTGAGCAGTAGATTTATGGAAAGGATTAAATGATGAGGTCAAAGTTCAGACATAAACCAGATTAAAAATGTAAAAATATTGTTGAAAACGCTCCATAAACAGATTATTTCATTGATAAGACATTTTACCAGGTCATGAATGACAATCTGCTAATGGGAATACAACGTTTTCATCAATATTAAGGAATTATTGACTTAAAACAAACTCCTATATGTGGCTGAAAAGGTGTTTTTAAGTTAGTTTTGTTATTTCAACAGTACTGAGATGTTTGCTCTTGAATCTAAAGCAAAATGACTTTTAGTGAATGACAGAGGAAATCATAACATCTTGTATCTTCTACATGCTCCTTTAAGATTATTTGTTTTATTATTATTTTTTTCAGATTTTGCTTGTCTGTTTGAAACGAATGAGTAAATAAAACCTTTGGAGAGTCCGGGTTCATCCCGCTGGGTCTCCGTCCCGATGGGTCTCCGTCCCGCTGGGTCTCCGTCCCGATGGGTCTCCGTCCCGCTGGGTCTCCGTCCCGATGGGTCTCCGTCCCGCTGGGTGTGGCAGTCAGGGGGGGTCAGTCTGGAACAAATGAGGAATGTTTTCAGGGATGCAGAAACAAGCGCCGCCTCCAGCGCAGGAGCTCAACTCGGTGGCAGAGTGTGTGTGTGTGTGGAGGTGTGTGTGCGTGTGCGTGTAGGTGTGTGTGTGTGGAGGTGTGTGTGTGTGGAGGTGTGTGTGTGGAGGTGTGTGTGTGGGTGTGTGTGTGTGTGGGTGTGTGTGTGGAGGTGTGTGTGTGTGTGTGTGTGTAGGTGTGTGTGTGTGTAGGTGTGTGTGTGTGGAGGTGTGTGTGTGTGTGTGTGTGTGGAGGTGTGTGTGTGTGTGTGTATGTAGGTGTGTGTGTGTGGAGGTGTGTGTGGAGGTGTGTGTGTGTGTGTGTGTGTGTGTGTGGAGGTGTGTGTGGAGGTGTGTGTGTGTGTGTGTGTGTGTGTGTGTGTGAGTGCTGCAGCGTCTTGTCTCTGAGTTTCATTTCTGCTTCTGGAATGTGTTTTTTCAGTTGCAGAGTTCAGGCAGGTTCACAGCCAGAAAGTTGGGAAACAGAAACAGAAAGCTTCAGTCTCTCACACTGCGTGTGTGTGTGTGTGTGTGGGCGTGTGTGAAGGTTTCTGCGTCCTCTGTGGGCTTGATAACATGCAGGCGGAGGAAGAGGGTGAGGTTTGAGGTGTGGCGGTGGGTGGGCGGAGGAAGGGGAGGCGTTTTCCTCGGTCCGGCTCGTTCTGAAGGGAAACTCCAGCTCATTTCAACCTGACGAGTCTCAGAGAGCAGCAGCTGCTCTCCATCCTCTCTGCTGAGCATCATGGCCTCCAAAACCTCCAACAAGGTGCAGAATGTGGTGATGGGTCTGCTGGCGCTCTGGTCCATCGTCTCCATCATCATCATCGTGGTGTGGGCCACTTCTCCGGACCTGAAGGGCTCGGCCCAGTGCCGCGCCGAACTGCAGGAAGCGACGAAGAAGCTGGAAGGCGCCAAGGTGGTGTTCGAAAAGGACAGGCAGGCGCTGGAGGAGAAAGCGGTGGAGGCGTGGAAGGAGCAGGACCGGCTGAAGGCCGACATCCTGCTGCTGCTGGGACGCCTCAACGCCACCAACGTCACGCTGGAGGAGTGCTGGCTGAGAAACGTGAGTCTGTTTCTGATGAATTCATCTGAAGCTGCAGATCAAAAACTGGCTTTACTTTCTTTATGCTAAAAAACAGTCGACATTTTTCAGTTTCATCATTCATCTGTAGTTCAACATCCAGGGCAGGACATAGGAGGCCGAGGGTTATGGTGCCCAAGACTTTATTTACTGATGCAGAGAGAAAGACTGAGGAGGCTGGGTAATACGGCTTAAAAATTAAATCCAAGTTTTTTCTCACTTTTAAAAAAAAGTAAGCAAGTATGGGAGCCATGATAAGGAAAACTATAGTGTTTTACTCCTCAAATATATCCACATGCAGAATGTTTTCCTTCTAGTCCAAAATAAATCATCAGCTTCTACATTCTGCTAATTTTCGATAACAGTGTTTGAGTTTCTCCTGATACAAAGTTTTGAATGATTTAACCTAATAGAAATGCTCATATTGATCATTTCCTCCGTTTAACGTCACGGCCTAAAAAGGTGGGACCAAACACACGACCCTGAGGCGCTCCTGCCAGGATGCAACTCCTAAAACAGTAAAAATTACTCTAGAATTTCACTGAAACCATCAAAGCTGAGAGCATTTGGGCTACAGAGTTTCTCAGAAATAAAATAACAACAGAGAGAAATCTGACGTATCCCTGATGATATAAAAATGACTTCCTCTCTACTCAGCATTATCTTAACATATACAAATTATGTTGCATCTGGCTTCAAGGTTGGTTTTTGGAGATAAAAAGAGGACTTGTTTGTTTTAGGCTTTAAGTACCTGGACTTGATAAAAATGATCTGATCTTTACCAGGTTCTAAAAACACTTCAATCCTTCCTGAAGTGAACAGAAAAACCTCACAGCTGCTGATCAAATGAATCGGTTAGCTGATGGTCGTCAGTGTGAGTAAAAGGAAAGCAACTGTTGCTGCCCATAAATGATCATCCTACAGAGAGAAACATGGAAACATTTCAAACAGCAACGAGACTCTTCTCTCTAATAACAACATGGCAGCACGACTTACATTTGTTAAGCTAACAAAGTAACGACATTTGGTCAGAAAACCAATCGCAGCCATCTGACCGGGAAACTTTGCAGTTTAACCAGGAAATCCTCTGAATACCAGAGTATAAATATGAATCAAATATGAGACCAGCACAAGCTAGCGCCAAACTGGGTCATCAACTGCAGAATCACTACGTTTCTATCCAACTGGCAAATTTTTAGAGAACTTTTTGAATGTTGCAAAAAAAGGAAAAAAGGAATGGAGTGTTTCTTTCCATCAACTGGTTTGGAGAAAATCCAGTTGGCCACACAAAGCCAGATGTTGACGCTGAAGGTTCGGGGTTTGAAAACAGAGTTTTAGAGTTTATTCTGTAAACAGGTTCCCTTTAGTTCATTAACTCTTTTTTTCCCCCAAAAAACACCTAAAGTGGATCAAAAAAATTATTTTCCAAAATTGAGAACAGTATTTTGAATTTTGCCGTTTCCAATAACAGCCAATAACACAGCAGCAAATACCAATGGCCTAGACAAAGTCCAGCCCTCCACTTGTTGAGGTGCGACCTTGAGAGTCTTGTTCATTCAGAAATGGCAGCAAACCTCAACAAACTGAAGCATTGAAGAGGTGAGAGGGCCTAACCTTTGACCTTTGGAGCAAAATGCGTTTCTGCCCAGCATTTCACAAACAGGGTTTGTGTTTTGGCTTCGTTCCTGAAACAGGGTGTACTTTCTTTTCAGCATAGCTGTTTACTAAAGTGATCTGTTGTTGAGCTGCGATGTTTCCCTCTGCTGCAGTGGAGTCCCACAGGGCGCACTGTTTGAAACATTTCATTTGTTTCTTAGTTCAGATTTCAGAACAAATAATTGACAAAGGAGAAACTATTCAGCTTTGGTTTGGATGGGAAGAGATTTCTCCCAAAGCTTGTGCCTGAACGGTAATGAAATGTCTCAGCGCTGATTTGTGACGCCGCAAGAGACAAACTAATGTTGAAATGAAGCCATCAGCTGAATTTACAACCAGTGGTTTGAATTAAACAACCGATTTGCTGCCAGTTCATCTCTTTTCTGAGCCTAACTTCAGAAATGGAAACCAGTCTCGTCTTGAAGCAGACGAGGATAAATCAGGTTATTCAGAAACAGAAAGTGGGCTGAGCAGAAACCTCCTCCCTCCATCTTCCCTCGCGTTCTGGGACTCTGAGAAGGTTTCCCCTCCCAGCAGTCCCACTGTTTCGCTACTTCCAGATTCATTTTCTCTGAAGAGCCGGCTGGAAAAAGTGACTGTTGCCTCCTGCTTTTGTGGTTCGTCGTGACTCACTCCTCCTCTTCCTCCTTTTCTTCACCTCTGCTCCACTGCTTCCTTACTTTTCCCCTCTCAAACTTCTCCCGACTTGCTGATCTAGTCAAATATTTCAGGATTTAGAAACCTCAGGCTCGGCTGCCAGCATTGCTGCGTATTCTGGCTGAACATGAAAGTTTTTGAAGCAGAATACATCGGATTAATGAAAACACGTTTTAGAAAAACACGTTTGAATAATGTTTAGTTTTTCTGCACTTCATTACAAAATATTCTGGATGTTTGTGCGGTTCAGAAGTCGCTGACGTTCCTGGAGGCATCGGCATCTAAAGAACCTAAAAATGCTTTACTAACGTTTTTAAAACATCCTGTTTTGGATCGAACTGTCGAAAAGTATTTGCCTCTTGCAGATTTGTCTCTCCTTGCCAAATTGTCACTCATTTTAAACACAAAGATAAGCTGAAGAAATACACAATTCAGGATTCAAATGATGATTTCATTCATTAACAGGATATTAACATTCATTAACAACAAAAATGAAAAACCAAAACAAACATAAATGTCTGTTTTAGATCCCTGAAACTTTGGGAAAATATTTGTGGACTGATGAGACGAAACAGAAATGGAGGCTTTGCATCCTGTAACATCTGGGGTAAAACTAACTGTATAGTAGTGGCAGTATGATGATCTGGAGATGCTTTGCTGCTGAATGAAAATCAGTGTTTAGGGATCAGCCAGTGGCTTTTAAGTGCATCTCAAACCCCAAATTAACTTTTTTGTGGTAGATAAACTATAAATTAGTCCTTAAGTGTGCTCTGACATTTTTATATAAATTTGTGTAAATGTTCTCGTCATGTTTAACTAGTGCAGGCGCAAAAACGCAGCACTGAATGATGCAAACTCCAAAATATACAAACTCGCAAGAAAAGAACGTGGCAAACAAAATATAGATGTAGAAACCTGCGATCGACAAAACAAATGCAAGCAAAAAATGCTGCAAACACAGGAAATAGAAGCAAAAAGGAAAATTACGCAAATAAAAACAGCAAGTTCAAAACGATGCCAGTCACAAATGAGAACAGACCTCCTCCAGACCACTAGGGGGAGTCGCTCAGCAAATCGTATCGGATCAAACCCTCAGTAAAGACGGGATGTCCAGAAAAAAGTTGGAGGAAGAGAGACAACGCGCGTTATAATGACTGTCTTTTTTTTTAAATATGAAGTTTTTTACAATATTATAGAACAGAAGCACATTTATGTAGAAACAGGCGCCCTCTGCTGGTCTGGAGGACTTCAGATTTGCAGCATTTCCCCTTTTGTTTCTCTGGTTGCAGCATTTTTCACTTGAGTTTCTTTTGTGCATTGTAAAAAAATTTTGCTGCTATTTTCTCTGACTGCAGCGATTTCCTGTTGCGTTTGTTTTTGCTGTTTGCTGTGTGTTTTTACCAGTCGGCCATCGAACGTTTAACCACATCCTCCACAAAACCAAGACATTCTGCAACATGCACAAAGAAAATATCTGCAGATGCTCTGTGGACTCTTCCTGTCCACGTTTGCTGATTATTATGAAGGATGTTGCAGCAAAAAAAATCAGTCATTGTTTGTCGCATTTAAAAATCCTATTATTCTGTTTCCATCACAAGTTTTTGGCTCAATGAGCCAAAAACTCAACAGGAGAGGAAAAGCTCAACAATACGCACCAACATGTTCAGCTCCACAAAGCAAGGCGTCCTGAAGCTGTTGGCTGCCATTTATTTTTATTAATCACATTATTTAACAATAATAAGAACACTGTCAACATGGTTATTACTGGAAAATCACTCGTTATTAAAACAGGCCTGATTTACAGTGGAAAAGCTTAGAGTAACTTTAATTCATTCCCATACAAGTTTTCAGTCTTCTATGTTAAAGACTGACTTTAAACCTTACATTGAGTTTTTGTTGTGTTTTCTCATCCATCATGGCTGCCAAATGGAGACATGATTGATAGACTTTCATTAATATTTTACATGTCTGGCCCCAGAGAATATAAGAAACAAACAGGAAGAGATTTCAAACTCAATATTTGAAATAAAGCTCATGCATGTTCTTAAAAATAAGAGTAAAGCTCCTGTAGAATTATAAAATTAAAATAAAATAAATAATCCCCAAATGGGAGTGAAAGAAAAATGTTAGTTTTAGATTTTTATGCAGAAGCTTGAAACCCATTCCCGCCATGAAAAGGAAAATAAAAGCAGAAAAGGAAATTCATAATTCTGAGTCTTAATGTCATAATAGCAAAAAGTCCTGATTTGGACATTCAGTCATAAATATGAGATACAAAGTTGTGCTGTTTCTCTAAGCAGGTTTACTCCAAAATATCATAATACTGGAATTTGAAATTCTAACTATCTTAAAATTATGACTTTGGATCTTATAATTGTTGCTCTGTATCTCAAAATTATGACATTAAAAATCATAATTATGAATGTAAGTTGCATAACTATGACTTCCTGTTGGGCTTTTATTTTTCTTTCTTGGCAGAAATGGCCTTCCATAGAGGCTCTGCTGGCTGGAGGTTTCAAAGCTTTAGTGAAACATCAGAGCTGCATGTTGAGTTTTCTTGGTGCAGCAGCTGGTGGGACAGGAGTTACGCTGCTTTCTGTGGCTGAAACCGCGACCCTCAGCTTGTAACCAAACAGTAAAGACGTTGGTGGTTGTTGTGTTTGCACTGTAGTCTGTGACTCAGAGTTGGAGTCATAAATTAGCATTAACATGCAGCAGGAAATATAGACGCCTCATTAATGTGAATCTGCTCTGATTTATTTTCTATGTTTTGTCTCTAATGTTTGCTCACATCAGGAAGCAGAGTCAGTTTCCTCCTTCCTGCCAGCTTCCTGTCATCACGATCAAGCTGCATCAGCTCGTCGTTTTATCGGCTTTACTAAACGCTTTGCTGCCTTCTCGGCGCTGAGGAGACATGTGACCCACCGCCGGCGCTATCGGTTCTTCCTCTTCCTCTTTGTGCTCTCGGCTGTGAAATATTTAGACTGAGTGAGATACTTGGAGCCGCGGTGTGATCTGCAGAGGAAGAGGAATCCATTTTTATAATAACCAGCAGCTGCTGCTTCGCGCTGGAGGTTTTCCCCGTCCAGTCAGGTCAAAAGGTCATCTCTGCCCCAACGTCTCTAACAATACGTCTTAATTATTGAATATTACTCGTTTTGATTTGGGTTAGTGCATTTATTAGAGCAGAGCAGAAACCACAGCGTGTGCAAGTCGGCAGGAAAAACCCCACCTGCGGTTTGTTAACAGCCACTGAGAACGAAGTGGAGCTTCCTCTGCTTCACTTCCTGCTCAGCTTCTCCAAGAACCAGATGCATGAAGGATGTGAACTATTTTTTTCTCTGCATGCAATCAGATTGTGTTTTAGGTCAAACTGCACAAAGATGAAGCTTTTATAGCAAATTAAGAAACTTTTAAAGAGCAATTCAGCCAGTTTCTGTTTCATACACAATCATAGACGGCTCTGCATTTGATGGAGACTTTAGAGAAACAGTTCAGAATGTTTTAAAATGTGGTTATGTGGATCAGTTCTGAGCAGCCAGTATCTTACCTGCAGTAAGAAACAGTAACTGTGTTACATTTCGTCATATAATTGTGCAATTTGACATTTTGACAATAAACATCCTTGATGCATTTAAAAATTTATTTTTTTTTGATAAAAAGTTTTGGCGCTAAGATGAGGTGTTTTTTTTTGGCAACATCAAAATTCAAAACTACAATGGAAACATTTTACATCACAGGAGTCACATGATCAACAACCGGATATTACTACTGGCGGAAACCACAAAGCAGAAGACAGGAAGTAGTTGGAGCTTCATGGCGTGGCATAACTTTTAATAAGTTATGGCGTAAACAAACTTACTTACAATGTGTTTCAGATTTAAGAAAAAAAACACAATCATATAATTGTGGAGGGTTTTTTTGACATACTGACAAAATCTTGCACACATTTGTAACGGAAACGCAGCTGGTCAAAGTGATGTGATTGGGAGAAACTGGTCCCAGTGTGTAACTGGTGTTACCTTCAGGAAACACCAAACCAAAAAACTGGTTTTAATTTTACTGCTTCACCAGTTCAGGTTAGGTTAGTTTAAAAACACCAATAACTGCCTATTTTTAAAAGTTCAAACACCAAATGTAAGTTAATATGCATCGATACAGGAAACCGTCTGAGCGCTAACACAGAAGCTAACATCCAAAGGAAAATTAATGGCACTCCTAGATTGTCAAGTAGCACCGAGTCTGTCAGCTTTCCAATCGGCTTTTTCTGCCAAATATTTCAGATTCTCTAAATATTTTTGTTGAATAGTTCAGAGTTACATTTTACTGAAAAATTGGAACTGAAACCAGGCAGAGGCCCAAGTTGCTGTTGACCTCTAGGCTACCTTGATGTGGTGAAAAAGAATGCGGAATTTTTCTGTTTCTTTCTGCACTGAGCTTCCCAAATGTTTGTTAGTTTTTTGTCCTTGTTTCAAACCCATTTAAGTTCCCACTCTAAAACCACATCAATGTTAATTCTTCTGCTGTAAAAATGTAGGAAAATGCAGGGCAACAAAGACTGCTTTCCCCCTCCAGGCTCCCTGTAACGTGTTTTTTCCCTCTCTGGGGCGTGTTTGTTTCATCCTGCAGGTCGTCCTGGCCGAGAACATCACGGCTCTGCAGGACGACGTCAGGCTGCTGCAGCAGAGGGAGGCCAACCTCACGGAGCAGCTCGGCCTGCAGAAAGGTAAAACCCTGTCGGAAAAACTCCCTCGCTGCCATGAAAGGAGACTTTCTCCACTGGTATTCTTAGCTGCGATTCCCGCCCCCCGTTACCATAACAACCGGTGAGTCAGAGTAAATAAATACGACCCGATGGAAAGGCTTAGAGAGGAGCGTGTTTAGCAGTGAGTCTCTTCTTGAGTCATGTAATCAAAACATAAAATGAGTCGGGCTGCTAAAATTATAAACCAGAGGCTCTGATGGTTCATGTTTTATATGAAAGAAAAAAATTAGTTTAAAGCAAGAGGAAAAAGCCACTCATCTTTTACCTGTCAATACTTGTCCAACTCCAGCAATTTAACCCCCAATGACTGTTAAACACTTTTAATAAGCCTAATTATGATGATAATGATACTCAGCTTCTCTAAGCTGAGGTTCTGGTTTGGAACAGAACCTCTTCTTTCCCTAAAGAAAAGCTGCTCTTACACACAGTCGGGTCGGTACCGGCAGTGGAAATCGGTCGGGTCGGTACCGGTAGTGGAAATCGGTCGGGTCGGTACCGGTAGTGGAAATCGGTCGGGTCGGTACCGGTAGAGGAAATCGGTCGGGTCGGTACCGGCAGTGGAAATCGGTCGGGTCGGTACCGGCAGTGGAAATCGGTCGGGTCGGTACCGGTAGTGGAAATCGGTCGGGTCGGTACCGGCAGTGGAAATCGGTCGGGTCGGTACCGGTAGAGGAAATCGGTCGGGTCGGTACCAGCAGTGGAAATCTCAGAATAGGTTTCCAACATCTGTTGCCGGGTTCTTCATCAGTGAAACTTTCTGTGAGAGCAGAAATGATTGTTGAAGAAAACTCGGTTCAAAGCTCGACCAGTTTGTCTAAATGGACGAGGAGAAACTCCAGGATCAAAACAAAGAAAGTTCTTTGGGCTGATGAGACCAAAATGGAGCTTTTTGGTATCTGAACAGACGCTGTGCTTGGCCAAAACCAGACGTGGGAACCACTTAATAAAATGTTATTTACCCAAAATGTGATGCAAAAGGTCGGTACCAGCAGTGGAAATCTCAGAATAGATTTCCAACATCTGTTGCCGGGTTCTTCATCAGTGAAACTTTCTGTGAGAGCAGAAATGATTGTTGAAGAAAACTCGGTTCAAAGCTCGACCAGTTTGTCTAAATGGACGAGGAGAAACTCCAGGATCAAAACAAAGAAAGTTCTTTGGGCTGATGAGACCAAAATGGAGCTTTTTGGTATCTGAACAGACGCTGTGCTTGGCCAAAACCAGACCTGGGAACCACTTAATAAAATGTTATTTACCCAAAATGTAATGCAAAACTCAACCAGTGTAAAATAAATGCTGCAAAATATAAATAAATCCTAGAGGATTTATAAAGTCCTGATTCTCTAATGTACAAGAGAATTAGAGCTTCAGAGTATTTACTCTCTGAAGCCAATGGAAGCATCCAGCTGAGCTTCAAATGCTTTGAAGGCAACATGGTGACGTTCTGAAGTGGTCCAGTCAAAACCTACCACCATATGTGTGAACTCAGCGTCTGGATGTCGCTGCAGGTGTCTGGGTTAAACCAGCAGCAGCTATGGAAGCGGTTCCGGTTCGGCCAGCTGAACCCGGCCAGCTGAACCCGGTCAGAACCGTGGAATGTGGGTTTCCCTGGGATGAAGTCAGCATCACAGAAACCTGCCAAGGGCTCGGAGGGAGCGGCCCAACACCGCGGTGCCACATGTCACAGAATCCAAAGTGGGCTTTCATGCAGCTGACCCGCCCATGTTTCCATGCTCCCTTCATCTTCTCCTCTGCCTTCAGAGGAAACTTACAACGAAAACAATCCGGCTTAACCAACCAAACCTGACTCTGTTTACCTGAAATTGTCGTCTTATCTACATTTAGTGATGGTTGTGAAAATGTTCATGGCCTCCTGATGGTCAGCTGCACTGATTGAAGTGACCAGGATGATAATGTGAGTGAAAATGAGCTCAGAATGCAGATCACACATTTTTACATCCAGAAGATTGGTTTATTCCACACCTTTCATTTTGAATCAGGCTTTGGTTCAGGGAAGCAACAGGTTCTGACCGACCCCCAAGATCAATGGGGAAAATATTCAATAGAAAATGTAGTTTGGAAGCTGAAATATATAGCAGCAATGCTAATTTAGCTCGCTATTGGATGGAGTTTGAAAAGCAAGTCAAGCCAATCCAGGAGGATATTTCCTTTTCCTTTTGCTGACTGTCTGCACCTCCAAGATAAGGAAGACTGTGGATGTTAGCCTCTATTGAATTGCGAAAGCCTGATTTATTCTTGGCAGACCAAATTGTTGGCGCCGCACACGGACAGTTTCATGTGGAAAAGCGTGGTGGATGAGCTAGAGCTCCTCCTGGTGGAGATTTGCAGACAGACTTGGTGATTTTTCCCTTAAAGACCATAGAGCTCATGTCAGGACACTGTTGCTCCTAAATGGGTTCACACCCTGTTCACTGTGCAGAATGTACATGAATCAAGCATAAACCAAGTTTAAGACGGTTTCCGCTGTGCGTGTTAATGCATATTTAATGTTTGAATTATTAAAATATTCAGTGGTTTTAATGGTGGCCTCTAGTATTTGTGGAAAACTGGGAGCCGCTGTCTTGGAGATGCTGATTTACACCAACAAGTGGCAGGATTCCCTTTTTTATTTCTAATCTGAATTACAAATCAATAAGTAAACTTTCTCACTTATTGGACTTCTGTCTCACTGGTGGAGCTTTGGTGTAGAAATCGGGTTTCTTTAAGCCGCCTGACCGGTTCTAGTTCAGGTCTTGGTGCTCACTGACAGAACAGTAATTATACACTAACAGTTGGAAAAGGGCAACTTATTTTCTTTGTTGCATCATTGTTGAAATATGTCACATTTTCAGTTTTGCAGCTGGTTTCTTCCATGGATGCAGAACATTTATAAACTCATTTTCAGCCTAAATGGAGAAAATAAATGTTTGTCTTCTGTTATTTTTCCTTGTCTGACCAAAGTCCTGCAGCAGCAGCAAAGGATTTTTTGGGAAGTGTGAACAATTGTTAATAAATGGGACCTCCGGCCTGCAGTGTTTTGAAGGAAGCGATAAATTCCTGCGTAGTGGAGATATGAAAGGAGCATTGTGTTCGGTAATTTAACAGAAATTAATCTCTGCTTCATGTGGAAGAAACGAGTCGTATGCATTGAAACATCCACCTGCTGTGGATCAAAAAACATCCTGAAAGATCAGATTAACTTCACACCCAGAATAAAAACAGAAAGTGTGACCTGGTCTAGCTGGTTCTGAACCAGATCAGCTGGTCAGAACTCAGGAACTTTATGACCTCATCCAAACAAGCCAAAGGAGAGAAAACAGGAACACTGGCAGGATGCATCGTTCCTGACAGACCTGGTGATTACAGCAGATCGAACTTTATAAGTAAAGCTGAAACGGAGCGGAGCTGCAGCAGCAGAGAGCATGAAAACAGATCCAGGATCAGGTAGTGTGTTGGATTGTTTCATTTCTGACATACTCTAACAAAAACAAGAGCAAGTTTTTACCCAACATCCGCACCAAGAACCACTGAAGGAAACGACACTTCTGAAGACACTGAGCACAACTTCCTTCTTCATGAAATGTAAACAAATGGAGTGTTGGCAGATTTTAGTGGTTGTCTGATTTCTCTCTAGCAATAACCTTCCACGTTTATTTTGGTTGCATTTACCCAGAATGCCCTGCGTTATAGTCCACTTGGTTTTCACATACGTATTCAAATCAATCAATCAAACTTTATTTGTATAGCACATTTCAGCAGCAAGGCATTTCAAAGAGCTTTACATCAAATCAAACACAGAAACACAATGAAACATAGAATCAACAATAAAAACAACATCAAGTCAGATTCCGTCAATAAATTTATAATTGATTACGTTTTAAATAAAACTCAACAAGTGGGTTTTTAGTTGAGATTTAAAGGAAGTCAGTGTTTCAGCTGTTTTACGGTTTTCTGGAAGTTTGTTCCAGATTTTTGGTGCATAGATGCTAAATGCTGCTTCTCCTCGTTTGGTTCTGGTTCTGGGGACACAGAGCAGAACCAGAACCAGAACCTGAGAGGTCTGGAAGGTTTATACAACAGCAGAGTTTATTGCAACTGAACCAGATTTAGGTCTGTAGGTGAAACTTTACAACCAAGTATACTGACAAACATGTGGCAAAAATGGGAAGGAAACCTTTGAACCTGTCTCAGAGTGAACGGCCATCAGCTGCTGCCGACTGGAGGTTTGACAGGAGCGAGCAAACACAAAAAACAAAGAAGCTCTGATCCAGCAGTTCTTTAAGTACTACACCTACACTCTTAAAAGTTAACGGTAGAAGTAGCTCCTTTTGTGTCGCTACCTTGGGATGCCTTAGTCTCTACAGGTTGGGTAATCCATCATCTTCCACTTCTCAGAGATTGGATCCTCCAGCTGGTTTTGTGGGATCCCAAGGTGTTTCCGGGCCAGACAGGACATAGTCTTAGTCTCCTCCCAGTGGGACAAACCCAGAAAACCTCCAAAGGGAGGAGCCCAGGAGCCGTCCTGCTCAGATCTCCCTCAACGCAGACGCAACATCTCTGCCTGGAGCTCCTCCTGGATGACGGAGTTCCCTGCCCCATCACTAAGATGGAGTCCAGCCCCCTATGGAGAAAGTTCAGATCAGTTGTTTATTTCTGAGAAGATGGGAGGCAGACGAGAGCAAGAGCTTTGGGGGAGCTTTAGTATGATAATCTGCTATTTCTTGACTTTTCTTTGTCACTTTTTGCTGGCATCCAAAACCAAAACCAACATGGCAGTGGCTCTAAAGAACTGAAGTTTAGAAACTGATTATTTATGAGCTTGTTTCATGATTCTGCTGGTCTTCTTTAATACCGTCTGTTTGTTTGTTCCTGGTATTAACTGGTCCTTTTCTGTGCATCCTCAGAGCACATCGAGGCTTTGCAGCAAAACTTGACGCAGGCTTTCCATCAAACCGAGTCCTGCTTCAACCTGAAGACGGCAGCAGAGAGCCAGATGTCAGCAGCTCAGAGTCAGACCAAAGCCTGCGAGTCCAAGCAGCAGTACCTGGAGAAGCAGCTGTGAGTCCATCCTTCTGGTCTCAGTGTTGTTAGAGGTCAAAGTGTTTGTTCTGATTTGGTTTCTGTTTGTTTCAACAGTCAGAAGTGTAAAGTTTCTGAATCAGAAGCTCGTAAGGTGAACCAAGCAGGCTCCTCTGTCTCACCGTCTCGTAACTCCGCTGCCGCGCCCCTCGCTGGTATTCCCGCGCTGACGCTACTCATCTGTGCCGCTCTGCATCTCATAACCTGTGAGTACCAACAGCTCCTCTGATAATCTCTCACACACGATGCCAAGTCATCATCTCTGGGGCCCAAACTGCTGTAAGAGGATGCACAACGCCTTTATCTCTTCTGAGGATGTCAGATAATCATGAACTAAATGAAAGTGGAATTGACAGAAAGTAGGGAAGTAAAAGCTGAATGTAATGTTTTAAATTATTGATACAACAGCTACGTGGCAGCTTTTGTCAGATTACAGAGGTTCAATTTACATGAGATTAAAGCAGGAGTAGAAGAGTCACAGCATCACCTGCTGGCTGCATGTTGTTACTGCACTCATAAAGGAAACCTCCCTGTGAACAGTAAGATCAACTGTTTTCTATTAACACTAGACAACAGTTTTTATTGGTATATTCATAAAAACTGAGCCAGTATTCCTGATGTCGACTCTTTCTGGTCTTCTTTGTCTTCGGAGTTGATTCTACTTCGTTAGCTCCTGTTTCGTTTTGAAAACTGCAGACTGAAGATCTTTTGAAGAAAGTTTGACCACAAAACGTGAATTTTAAGCAGCTTTTGTTCTTTTAGGCTTTAACTTTCCATCATGCTGGAAAAATCCACAGGTTGTCAGCAAATTCCCAGATTATTGGAAGAAGTTTCTGTTTTTTAGAGGTTTCCATGATGGTTGTTGGGTGGGGATGCGTCTTTGATCCACATTTTCTCCTCCAGAAATCCCAAACAATCAAATAGTAGATTTGTCAAAGAAAGTAACATTCAACCATTCTCAGTTTTTCTTAGACAGAAAGTTACATAACTATATAGAATATTAAGCTTCTCTTCTGTTGGATTCAAGTTTAAATCCAATATTATTGTTCTGGTGAACATGCAGATTTCCAGGATTTGTTCTTCAAGACAAAGTTTAATTTCTCCCATAAATAAGAAATCATTAAACTGTGGTTCACTGAAACTGTTTGGGTTTTATCCAGGAGTCCAGAGCGGCAGCGGGTCAACCGACAGCAAGCACAGCGGCCCAGGAGGGGGCGGAGCCTGGACCAACATGACTGCTGTACCGACTTCCTGTCTGCACGACGACGGGGTCGCCATGGAGACGCTGTCATACGACAGACGCTTGGATAGACATTTTTGCTTTTCATTTGCTTTCATCTCCGGATCTGAAGCGTTCATGTTGGACTCTGAGCTCTGCTCCTCTTCCCCCTGCAGCGCCTGGGTCCAGATCAAAACGTCAGAACTCATTCACGCCAGCGTTTGGTTTATTTTCTGCTACGGCTTCAACCAGGCTGACAGGGAGGAAAGGGATTTACTGCTGTCAGTTATGTCTCCACTAAATGTCTGCATGTGCTTCATTTTAATTACTGCTCAAAACCTTTTGCCTCAACTTTTAGATGTTATCAAATTCTGGTTTAAATTACGGCTCAGGGTGGGATGTACTCTTTTCAGAAATAAACCTGAGCACTTTCTACATCCGTCTGTTTTCTTTCTCTTTGTCAACTTAAAACCGAGCAGCACGATGTAAACAGATGATGCCGCTGCACAGCAGACGGCAGCAGTTCAGGTGTGTTGAAGTTAAAATGCATCTAAAAGATGATACTTATCCAAAATCTTGCAGAAACACTTTTCAAAAACTCCATTATGTGTAAATTATTCTAAATGAATTTCTGGTTAAATTTCTTTCTCAGCATTTTAATCAGGTTGAATATGACAAAATATCAAAGATGAATTTAAATCTAAATCACACATGAATAATCTTGAGCAGTCGTATATATCTGCTCATTAAAGTAAACCTGAGTGACTAACATAATAGTTAAAGATGCAATAATACTTTAATTTATATCGGATAACTTTAAAACTGTGTTAGCTTAAAAACAACCAAACATGAAAGGTTTTTTTAAAAGTTTACTGTTTGGTTTGCACAGCGTTTCTCTGAGCTCTATGCACACTGCAGGATGCTGAAGTTGCACAACGTTCCTCTGGGACATCCACAGAGCTTCCCGATCCTCGCTCCTTTACGCACCGCACACTGCTCACCGGCGACGCACTGGCAGCCAGAAAACAGAAAACACACACGTGACAACACAACCCAGAAAATTACAAGACATCATAATAAATGAAACGATAATGAATGTAATTATTAACATCTGACAAGCTCTGACTGAGGAGGAAACATGAATCCTGCAGGCGGTGTGAAAGACGCAGCAAATGTTGCAAGATTTTTGTCTCTCCTGGAATTCCATACTTGAGCAGGAGAGCCAAGGTTTACCAGAGACAA
Organism: Gambusia affinis; assembly: GCF_019740435.1. NCBI lineage: Eukaryota > Metazoa > Chordata > Actinopteri > Cyprinodontiformes > Poeciliidae > Gambusia > Gambusia affinis. The sequence continues at coordinate 28,492,951 of NC_057877.1, read as the reverse complement.
ACGCGTGAGAAAACAAACTGAGCAAACGATTGAGATTTAAACTCTCACTTCACAAATTATTGTTTTCTTACATAGTTACAGTCTCACTGAGCGCTCAGATTCAGGTTTTGAGCAACCTGGAGGAAAAGTGTTGGTGTTAGACACCCAGAACCCCCCGTGGCTGCAGGTGAGACGGAGCTTACAGGTGGAAGCCAGCCGAGCTTCTTCTCCGACGACGGCAGCTGTTTGTTCTTCAGCTTCTCCAGGACTTCCTGCAGAGCTTCGATCTGAGGATGGAGCAGAGGCTCTTATTGACAACGTCTTCTGATAATATTCAGGGATAAAGAAATGTCTCTGACAGGCCCTGTGGACCTGATGATCCAAAAACAAAACACTAATTTAACAAAAAAACTAACTATTTTAATAACTTTGTTTGATATACAAAATACATGATCAATAAGTTATTATCCATTAAGAATAATAAACATTCCTAACATTGAAAAGATCCAAACAAATCTTACTAAGGAAAATTACATTCCTGTTCAAATTAATAAAGTTACAAAACTGTTCTCTAAAAAATTTCCCGTTAAGTTTTCTGACATTTAGCAGATGGAAACAAGTTTGTTAATTGTAACTAATCTAAAGTAATAAAAGTTTCGTCTCACTTCACTTCAGGCAGACAGAAAAAATGCACCCGTCTCTGAAAATATCTGCTTTCAACTGTAAATAATGTTTTTTTTATTTAGGCTCTTAATCAAACATTAAATTGAACTTTATTTAAAACTGAAGCATCTTAATGTTGCCGTATGAACCCTGTATGATATCGATATGCGGACTCACCAGCTCCTTCTCCTCTTCCGTCTTGATGACGTCGTACTCGGGCGAACGCTCCTCTAGCCGATCGTCGCAGGTGCCCAGCGCCACCAGCAGCCAGCAGGAGGCGCTGAGCAGCAGCATTCTGGCGCTGACCATGGTGCTGACCGACTCGGACGCGGTGGAGGCTGAAGGCTCTGAGGTCGGCGGCCTGCTGGACGCTGAGGCTGAGGCTCCATCCGCAGCGTTTATACCCAGCAGGAGCGGCTCTGCCGTCACTACGGCAATATTTACCCCGTAACCAGGCAATCAGACGGCTCACCTCAGGGGTCAGCGGAGGTCAAGAGCTCTGCTCCGTCAAACAGGAAGTGACGCTACCATTTTCACCTTTTGACCAACATGAGAGGTTTTCTGTGACGGCTGCGATTCGTTTGAGAACTGGAGTCTGTCGGTCCAAACTGGTTTCCTGTCCAACAAAAAGCTCCTGGTTTAACTGGAGACAACTGGACTTTTCCTGTTGGACAGTCCAGCTGTCTTATTTAAACATTTTAATGTCCTGGGTGACTGAGAATATACGGAGGACCGATCCTGCCAAAAGTAGTGATACATGTAAAAACAAATAGGTGGCTTCATAAAATACTGAATGTGCAAATATTGAATTACAAATTTTAAAAATAAGAACTTTCCCAGCTTATTTGATTATATTGTGTAAAATTAATATTGATCACATTCAGTAGTATTAATTTAACATTATCACTAAATTTTCCACTTTATTTTGAGACAAAATAAAATAGAAAAATAACCTTAAATAAGAAAATATTAAATACAAAATATGTAAAAGACTTTCAGGTCACATTTGGATGATTTTTGGAGATCACATTATAAAACTAAGATGATAACATTTCAGACTGTGAGACGCGGATAAAACTAGCAGATCTGATTGGAGCCGTAAATCCTTTACCAAGTGAAAGACTGAGATGAAGCTGATTATGTTTACAAAAAGTAGACATATTTAACCGAAGCAGCTGGCAGGAAGAGCCGCAGCTCCACAGGGTCTGTCTGTGTCACCGTTTACGTCAAAGTCAGTCAACACAGACACTGGCAGCTCAACACTAACGCCGTTATCGTCTCTCTATAATAGCAAAATACTTCAGATTTACCAAACATCCAGTTTTTACCACACACAGACTCAAAAAATAACCACATATTACTTTAATAACTCTGAACAAGATTACCTTTTTCAAAACAAAAACAAACAAAAAAAATATTTTTACTGATTAAAAAATATAGAGATAATTGAAAAAAACAAAAGCAAACTGTAGTTTTTTGTCCTCTACTATAAAAAAGGAAAAACTGTGAAATTCCTGCGGAGTTGATATTTCTGAAGCAGCTTCTGCTCCATTAGAGGTTCTGGTTTGATCCAGTTATCGTATCAAGAGAGAAAAGAGCAGGAAGCCACAGACAGAATCAAGTTACCTTCCTATATAAAACAGATCACAGCTCAACCTTTGGAGAGGATCCACCCAGAATTAGGAGACATTCGTAATTCAGTTTGGGAGGAACCAGGAAATGAACAGGAAGCAGGAAATGAACAGGAAGCAGGAAATGAACAGGAACCAAATCCAGTCAAATAGTTTTATCTTCCAGTTCTGCATTAGTCCAAACTCAGCAGGAGTTAACAGGAACTACCACAACCTAACAGGAGCTAACAAGAGATATCAAGAATAGCCAAGTCAAAGTCAGTAGTTGCTATCTCCTGTTTCACCACCAGATGTCAGTATTTGTTAAAACAGCAGGGTTAGTGTGTTTACCTGGTCTTCCTGTGTTCAGAGGGATGTTTAGTCTTTGGAGGGCGGTGTGGATCTCTACTGATTCTGAAACACAAGAGTCCAATCACCTTCCTCCAGAACTCAACTCAACGAATTGTCTCTGAACTAGAGTCAGAACCATCTGGGTCCGACCCGTTACTAACCAGGAAGCTGCCGGTGTGTACCACACATAAACATGTTGGTGATGGCGCTGACGTCCTGGCAGTCGCCCGCTTCCTTCCCATGGAGCGTCCGAGCAGGAGGAAGAGGAAGGAGAGGAGGAGAGATGAAGGACAGAGGGCTCTGCAGAGCAAAAACATAAATGAAAAGAATAATAATATCACCTACAGCTCATAAAAACGATGATATGAAACCAACAGAGGCTTCTTCAGGTTCGCAGCAACACAGACTGCTAAAGAAATCTTTCCTGTTAGCAGCTTCACCACCTATAATAACTCTGAAGAATTTTAATTTATTTCAGTTACATTTAATATCCCTCTGGGATCAATAAAGTATTATTTTCATTTGAAATGAATTGAAGAATGTATTCTTATACATTCTTATGTATAGAAATATTTATTATTTATTTAAATGTAATAAATACCGGCTGAGGTTTATCGTAACCAGAGCAAGAAGCTCCTCCTGTGGACCGGAAACACCAACTGTTACAGCCGTTAACAACCTCTATAAACCCGGGAAAATGTCAACAGTTCACCATCACAAGTCTGCGAAGTTGAAAGTGGAAAACGGATTATCTGAGGAAGGGCCGCCATGTTTGTTTTTGCTAGCCGTTTAGCAGCTTGTTAGCTCCTTGGCTAATCCGCGAGGCACTTGGATTCCATTTTTCCGTTTTTATTTCGTTTATGTTTTTGTTTATGATTATGAAATTGTGTTAAAAACACAAACCGGCTCCACGGCTTCGTGAGGAACGCAGTTTTCTTTCATGGCGGCCAATAAGTCAGACACCACCCACCATCACGCAGCTTCACAGCCACCAGCCAAGTGATGGAGGAGGACTTCCGGTCAGGCAGTTCAAAATAAAAGCACTCTTCCTTCACTTTGCTGTGAATAGAAAGCAGTTAAAGGAAACCCGTTTATGTCCAAGTTTAAGCTTCTCTGTGTTTTTATTAATTATTTTTTTATTTAAAACGATATTTTTACATTAGTATCAACCAAATGACAAGATAGGGTAAAAAGATTTATGTGTATATGTATATTTATTCTAAAAAATAAGTTAAAAATTTTAAATAATAGAATAGCTTTGTTTATCAAATAACATTTGATAAACAAAAATATTAAGTTGTGTAATAATACCTTCTACATTAAAAGGACAAATCATTAAGTTCTGTAAATTCTGGTTTTTGAAGAGTAAAATGAAAAAAAAAACAAACATCTGAAATAAATGGCAAATTAAGGTTAAAGAAACCTTTTTTATTGTTTTTTTTTTATTATACAAGACGTATGTACATTAGCATTGACTAACAAACACTGTGAACAGCATCATTTATACTTTGAACAACACTGTATAAAGCTTGATTAGGTTATTTTCTAGTCTGTGGAATCACTAATGGACTTTGACTAGGTCATAGCAGCGGTTTGCTGGAATTACCATTTTTACCACTGAAATCTTGCTAAATATTTGCTTTGGTACTTTGTTTCCCCTTTTTGGTTGAATAAGAAACCAACAGCAAAAGTCTGAATCAACCGAATCTGAAATTGCAAATTAATTTGTTAGTTGTGGATTCAAACAAATAAGGAAGGAAAAGAAAGATCAAATATTTGTAATAGAGTAACACCGCCTGTGTATTCCAGCAGGCAGTTGGACAGACAGCTAACCCCAAACTGTGGAGGATAAACAAAGGAAGTTCAGGATGTTAATGAAATGTTTGGAGAGCTGAGAGCTGCAGGAAAACCAGCAGACTGAAGACAGCAGAGCGTAAACCAGCAGGAGGTTTCACACTTTCAATAAAAGGAGCGTCGGCAGGTTGGTGGATTCTACAGACGTGGCACAGCTCACTAAGAGGGAATAAACTTAACAGAAACATGATTAAAAGGTTGGAACAAACTTTAATGTCAAGCTATCCTACACATTTATCTGTTTAGTTTCATTTAGCTTGATAAAATAAACTTTTTGTGAAGTTATTTATACAATACAGTAAAACTGGAGTGTCCAAAGTACAGATCAGGGCCATTTCTATCCCTTGGAATGATTCCCCTTTAAGAACAATACAAATTTACCTTGATTACTTTTATTTGTAATCATGGTAACATAATTTTATTACAATGGAAAATGTTAATTACAACACAAAGTATTAAACTTTTTATGACCAAGCCTTTATAATAAGTAGAACCATGTTTATCCAGAGACTTTTACTGGAAAGTCACCAGTCAGTTATTCAGTTAAAATGTTCAGAGCCATCAACAACAGAAAGTTCAGAGGAGAAAATTCAGAATAGAGTAAAAGTAGAGAAAGGCAAACAAAACAACAATAATATAAAATAACTCTACAGTAAGGACAATCATAAATATTTAAAGCTTCTCACAACAAAACCTGCTGATCCTGAAAGGTTTTGTGTGAGTGAAACTCCAGAAGCTTCAGATTCAAGCCGATAGATCCCGCTTTGATCACTGACTGATCAAATGATCAGTCAGTGCTGATCAAATCAGAGCTGATCAAATCATTTGATCAGCTCTGATTGGCTGATAACGAGCCTCATCACGCTGATCACATCAGGATAAATCAGATCAGAAACTTTGAATAAAACTGTTGGCACTTATAGTGGACCATTAATCATCTGTGAGCAACAAAACAAAATGAAATCACGTTAAAAAACTAAAAGTTTCTGTGATTGAATTAAAAATCTGCAGCTAAAAAAAGTTGGAGGGAATTTTGAGAAAGTTTGACTTGTTGCACATTTTACTTATTAATTAAATCTGAATTTCTTTCCCTTTCACCAAATAAATTATTTTTGATGGATAGTAATAATTGTAACTGTAATAATTCTACAGTCAGTAAAATGATTTTTAGCTGTTCTTCTGTGTTTTATGGAATATTTGCACAAAATATCTACAGTAGAAATGGGACAATGCTTTTAATATAATAATAACTGATTACCTATGTGCTTTATAATATTAAGTTAGCTACTTATATTTGTTTATCTTTAAAAAAATAGCATTGGATTTTATTTTCATTCTGTTTTATAATAATAATTCCTTTAGGATCTCATTTCAATTTATTATTGGATTTTATTGCAAATAATGTAAAAAAAAATAAAAATAAAATCTGCCTAACAGAAAAGTCTTTAAAATGTATGTGGTTAAATAAATACATGTCAACAAAATGAATAAATAAGTGAATAAAAACTACAAATGAAAGAAATACAGAAGATTTGTAGTTTTTTTACTGAACCAGCAGGTGGTGCTATAACATAATCTCTGTTCCCAGCAGACAGACATTTTCTCTGCAGGCTTCTTATGAAACCTTCACATCACAGATATAAAGATTCACCTCAAAACAAAGAGTTTATAAAAACCAAATATATTTCTGAAGTTTAAAAACATGTTTGGAACATGCAGATGTTTAATTTTGTGATAAATAAATGTGCTGAGCAGTTTGTAAAAGGACTTTTTGCATCATAAATGAGTCATGATGACTCATCAGGAGCAAAATTCGATAATCCTCAGAAATATTCACTTTTTTTTGTCATTGTAGTTTTAAACGCCTAAACACGTGATTGTTCTTTATTTCAAGAATGGAATCATTTAGATATCATAAGCTTCTTATTTTATTCATTATTTTTGTAAGTTTAGTCATTAGTTTTTATTTTTAAAATATAGCCTAGGAAAATACATTATTTTATTCAAATTTCTTGCAGAAATACTCTTTTACTCCACCCAACTGAAACTATATATTGATTATATTTGTTTTTGATGCTCTGCGGGAAAAACACTCCTAAAATGTCATTTTTTCCTCCTGACATTTCATGTGATTTTCATGCAGCTTGCGCTCAGTTTCACTTTCATTTCTCAAAAAAACTCAGAAAATATGAAAGATCACCGAACGGCCCCTGATGACCCATGAAACTTCCCACAAATCCCCCCAAAAAGAACCGTCCTGCCGGGACTCCCCCGGTCCGCTGCTGGTTCTGCAGCGCTGCAGCCTGGCCGCTAGGGGCAGCATGCGACCCGGTTCAGCCTGCAGAAACCCGCGTGTTGCGTGAAAACATGCAGCATGCATGCGGGACAGAAGCAATACATCTCAAACACACCGATTTATTTTATTCACTGCAACACATTCAGAAAATGTTTTATCAAACTTTGATCATTTGACCTTTGACCTCATGGTTGTTTCTAATCCTAAACATGCAGCTGACTGGCTCGTGTTTATCACCGGACTTTTTCCATTCTGTATTTTTAACTATTGCACAACCTGCATCATCATCATGAGCAGCAGCAGTCCGTTATCCAACCCGGCGGGCGCGTGCCCCAGCGCCCCCCCTCCCCCCCTTGTTTCTGGACGCAGAAGGCTCCATGTAACATGAATTAGCTCAGGTGTGTGCTTTGATCTCACTTTTGGGGATTTCTTTTTTTTTTGTACCAGAAGAGTTTCTGGGAGCAGAAAGGAGGAAGATGTGGAAATTCCTCCAGTCAGTCAGAAAACAGCCGGTAAACAGGCAGAGAGAGAAAGAGAGGGCAGGAAAAAGAGGGAGGGAATGCGGGGGATTCTCCGAAACCACCCACGTGGGATCGCCGGTATCAGCACCGCGCTCAGCCAATCAGCAGCGCGCTAAGAATTCTCTTTTGATCAGCACAGACCAATCAGAAGGCACTCTGCTGAGCGCGGCTCCCCCCGCAATCTGCCGATATAAATACAGGAGTTTCGGCTGTCAGAGGCAGAAAGCGACTTTACTCTTCACCGAACCGGACTTCTATCCGAACCAGAAGCACTTCTGTTCCGATCTGGATTATTCTACTGTTCTGTTTGGACTTTGTTTTTTCTCTTTCTGGAGTATAACCGGACAGCGAGCGCTGTGGATTTAATTTATCCTTCTAACCTGGAGCTGGTGGAATATTATTCTGAGTTCAACATGACTCTGGAGGAGGTCGTCGGAACCAACAGCACCGAGCAAAAGTAAGAGTTTTGGCTGTGCGAAATTATGCACCAGGATGCACAGATGTTTAGACGTTACTTTTAGACATGTTAGTGCGTTACTGTGAGCTGTGCGTGGTTCTAACCGCCCCGGTGTTTCTGCAGGATGGAGACTGTGAGTCAGGCTGTGGAGGAGCTGCTGGTCGCGGCGCAGCGGCAGGACTGCCTCACGGTGGGGGTGTACGAGTCCGCCAAGCTCATGAATGTGTAAGTAGGACTTAAAGTTCAACATTTAAGTGTTTTCTGTGCTTTAAACTCAACATTTAGGTGCTTTCTGGGTCTGTTGTTCTAACTTTCCTCTCCTCCTGGTTCCGCTGCAGAGATCCGGACAGCGTGGTTCTGTGTCTCCTCGCCACGGATGAGGAAGATGAGGATGACATCGCGCTGCAGATCCACTTCACGCTGCTCCAGGCTTTCTGTTGTGACAACGACATCAACATCGTGCGGGTTTCCGGCGTGCAGCGGCTGTCGCAGCTGCTGGGGGAAGAGACCGAGGACAGCAACGGCAACGAGCCGCGGGACCTGCACTGCATCCTGGTCACGGTAAGTCCGCCTCCCCGGTCCTCTCGGTGCCTCTTCCTTCCTTCCGGTGCAGTTTGACTCGTACTTCCGGTTGTTTGTGCGTCCTAACGGCCGGTTCCGTGTTGTTTGTGCAGAACCCTCCAGTGCAGCCGCTGCAATGCCAGGCCCTGCAGCACGTCAGCAGCTTCTGCGAGCAAAGCCGCTGCAGCAACCAGTGGGTCCCCTGCCTGGAGCTGCGGGACGGCTGACTGAACTGAACTGTACCGAACCGCCGTGCAGCGGTGAGAAGGAGTTGGATTTAAGCGACCCGACCTCCTGCAAGAAGAGGAGGAGCGGCGGCGATGGAGGAGACAGAGATTGAGAGGGAAGGAATGGGCGCCAGACCCTCCCGCGAACCAGGACCGAACCGGCGCGAGCTCTCCAGCCGCGTGATATGGGTCGACCGGTTCTGAAAGCCGGACCGAGACGTTTTGGAGCTGCTGGAGGAGCAGCTGAGGAAGAGGAGAAAGAGAAAGAGGAAGAGGAGGCTGTTTTAAAGAGACAGCACGTGACTGGACTGATGAATGAGTGAAGAAGAGGCGCACGTGGAGATGTGAACGGAGCTGCAGGTGTTTCGGCTTACCTGTGCGCATGCTCGGACTTAATCATGAACTTTCAGACACAATGAGGTCATATGTTCAGATTCATCAATATGTTGACTAGATCTGATGAATAAACTGTTGAATACATTTATGATTCCTGAGTCATTCGTGTGTGTGTGTGTGTGTGTGTGTTGTGTGTGTGTGGTGCATACCTTCTACCTTAAAAGGACAAATCATTAATCCAGTTCAAGGATGCTAAAGATGTAGCGCAGGGGCCATTTGTGGTCCTTTAAAAATGTATCCAGGCGGTCCTTATCACCAAACTGCTGATGGTAATCTGCTGAAAATAAATAAAGATGAAGTGATGCAAATCAGAATTATCTTTGAATGGAAACAAAAACTTTGACAGCACTAAAAACTTGCAGTAACTTTACTCAAAAGTTAACTTTACTTTTGATAAACTTACTTTCATTTTACAGAAATAATCTGGATTCCTCTTCATCAGAATCAGCATTTTAAAGCCTGTAGTAATCTGAATGCTAACACTGGGAGCTGATACCAAAATTGCAGAAAACACCATTCTCAAAACAAGTTAAAAGATAGAAAACAGGATGTTTTCAAATGTTATAAGTGAAAAAAAAACAGCCAATGTCGGTACTTTTCAAGAATTATTGAATTAAAACCTGGGCTCATGTGTCTTTCTGAAAAGTTACATATAAGTTAAATTTGTCTTAATTCATGTGTACGAACATATTCTAACTAGAAACTAGATATAAATATGTGTTCAAATGTAATTTAGCTATACTCTTGGTTATTTAGTTTGGAGCAGAATATACAACAAACTAATGCAGGTGCAACAACGTTAGCTAAAAGCTCATAGCTAGATTTAACTACATTCCAACAGAAACATGACATCAGCAAAAGACATGTTGCCGTTATTCAATTACAGAAACTCTTTAAAGTCAGAGTGTGAAAAATGTGGCTTTAAAATGTTCTGAAATGTGAATTTCACAGTTTTAATCTACAGCAGTTCTGCTCATAGTGAGTCTTATTCATATAAATGCCATCAGATTCCAGCCGTCTGTTATTAAACTGTTAATTTGGAGTCTTCAGGCTGTTCATAAATCACTACAATATCAGCCCCATTCTGAGAACATCAAGCCAATCGCAGAACCACGTGACCAATTAACAGATTTTCCCACCTGAGGCCTCCAGAATCGAGTTCTTCGGCAGCATCTCCTTTCCTGACCATATTGGTAGCTTCACATCTTCACAAGATTTACTGAAAACCTCACAGTTCACTAATCTTCTCTGGTTTCTAGACGGTGGTCTGAATGGCCCAATTTCGATCTTTTCATCCCCCAAATATGGAACTAAATGTGTATCTGACTGTTTTAAAGCGCCTTCATGACTTCAAACTGGACGGTCATGTCGCATTTTAGCCGACTTATACGTCACTGACATGAGACATACGTCATAATTGTGCACCAGAAAAAGCCAGACACGGTAAAAATCAACATGTAAACAATAGTAATGGCTGAAAATTCTAATTATGAAATAAAGAAAGCAGTCTGTGTTTGTCAGTGAACGCATCACATCCCAACCTAACAATTCCTGGTTCGGCTCCACATCCAAACAGACTTCTCTACAGTTCGTAAATTGCAGTACATGCTTCATGAAAAGCCGTTAATGTCAGTTGTTTTTTTTCTTTTTGTCATCTTCCTCCGTCTTGTCATTAACATAATATAATCGGCTTCCATTGCTGAATACACGTTCAAATCGATCCACAGACGGCGGGGTACATTGTTACTTCCGCAAACAAAGCACTGCTGCGTGACGTCAACGATCTTCTGCGCATGCGGAGCGCTTCTGGACGTAAACAGTTGACATAGAAAAAAGCAGAACAAAACGACCTGCTGTGTGAACGTATTTTATTTAATCTTTCTTTAACTAGGTGAGTTACTATCAACAAATTATTTACAACAATAAAAAACAAAGAGCAGCAGCATTTTTACTGAGATTAAATGTCACACAACTGAGCAAAAGTGGCCATTAGGTGGTAATTGGTTTTCTTTATTAAAAGTTATGGAGTTCAAGGGTTTTAAACATTTTCATGCCAAACATTTCCAGGTCAGATTTCACTAATGGGAACCTTTCTTAGTTGTCCTGCTCCTGCTTATTACATCAAGCTACATACAGCATCGCTACAATGATTAGCAGAAATGTAGCATCAAAGCATCTTTATGAACTGAAACGGTGAAGAGAGAAATCCAGTCCTCCGCCTCCTCAGCATGAACCAGAAAAACTGAATGAATATTCTTGCTTCAGGATAAAATTGGACGTTCACACGGAGGCGTGTGTTGGTGGACATCTGCCCACTGTCTCAGTTTCCATGGCAACGGGCTGCAGCTTATCAGCAGCATGGAACCAGCAGCACAAATCCATCCAACAGTTTAACTTCCATCCAACAGTTTATCCATCCAATCAGACATCCATCCATCCATCCATCCATCCAACTGTTCATCCATCCATCTTCATATTTTCATTATGCTACTCCTGCGACCCGACCCCGGATAAGCGGAAGAAGATGGATGGATGGATGGTCCATTTGGAGCCTCTTTAAATTAAGCATGAAGTTTCCTAATGTTAATGTGGCAGCTAAAGTCTCAATGAGCTTATTTTTCATTTTGAATTTCACCCCTTTATGATAAAAGTAGGAGCAAAGAACTGAACGTTATCACACGTTTGCATCTCGTCACCTTCTGTCGTTCTGCGGGGAAAATATTTCAGTAAAGAAGAAGAACGCAGGCCGTCCCCCCATCCCATCCTGTTTGTCCTCCTGTGTTTTTGTGAAAGCTGCTGGGCTGTAAGCTGAAGCTCAGTGAGAACAAACAGCATCGGCCCTGTCTGTGATGTCATAGTGTGATGTCACATCCTGTCAGCAGCTGACGGGAATTCTGCAGGACCGTTGATTTTGGCGGCCGGCCGGCCCGACCCGGCTGAGGCCAAACGGGTCCACGACTTTTGTGAAACACAACAAAGTCCAGGAAGTGACGTGGAGTTTGGCTCAGCCAATCAGCTGCAGCGACTCACAGAGGAAACTATCTGTTTCTGCGAACATAACCAGAGCAAACACTCCTCTCCTGTCCTTCAGTTCAAACCAAATAACAAATCTGCCTTTTATCATTCAGAAACATCATCTGAGAGAACGCAGACGAAGCTGAGCTTCCGGGGCCGCTGTCAGACGGTGGACCCCTCAGCTCTGTCCTCGGCACCCAAATCATTTATAGATTTCTGCTTAACGGCAAGTTTGACTGAACCCAACCAACATGTTCACTGCAAAAATACTAAGTCCAATTCCTACTTCAAATATCTTAGTACACTTTAAAACAAAACTGACTTAAAAGTAACTTTTCAGCTTTATATAAGAACTTTATTTAAGACAATAATTCCTTAATGATGAAAAAGTAAAAGTTCAACTAGCAGATTGAATCACTTATAACAAGACATTTTTTTTCACGTTATTTTTTAATCAATATTAAGGAATTATGGACTAAAAACAAGTTCGTATATCTTGCTGAAGTTACGTGTGAGTTGGCTTTTCTTATTTTAAATGTACTAAAATATTTGAAATAGAAATTAGACTTTATCACTTGGTAAATATTTGTGATTTTGCAGCAAATAAAACTAGAAATTACATTCACCTTGTTTATTTTCATAGATTTTCTGTCCTTTTATGCTGATGATGGTGTTATAAATTTTTTGTGCATCAATAAAGAAATGACATTTTCCCCATATTTTAAGTGAAATAATTTGCAGTGGAACTAAAATGTTTTCATCAGTATTCAGGAATTATTGACATTAAACAAGCTGCTATAAATGTTACTTGTAAGTTAGTTTTTCTTATATCAGACGTATTTATATATGTAAAATAGAAATTAGACAAAAATGTTTGGTAAGATTTTGTTCAAATTCTTGTTCTTTTCACTCATTTCGCTGAAAATCACGTCAGAGTTGATGGTTCCCTCCTGTGTTCACATCTCAGACCTTCCTGTGAGGATCAACATGAAGCTGTTGCAGCGTCGCTACGTTTGTCTGTGTGTTTCGCTGCATCAGGTTGACGCTCCCGCCCTGACGCAGCCGCTTGGCCCGCGTACAGACGTGTTTTTCTCGTCTCCGTGACGAAGCCTCTCTGACACTGTAACCCTGACATGTTTACGCCGGAGCTCAGCTTACAGATGCTTCTCATTTTCACACTTCTCATCTATGAAGTTTCACTTCTGAAAGTGGAATTGGCAGATGATGAAAAACCTTGAGAAATCTCTCAGTCTTGGTGTTTGGCTTCACTTTCTGTGAGGAAAGTATTTCTGTTAAGAACGTCTCTTCTTATAAACCACTCATCTCTTTATGACTTCTCTTTATAATCAAGGGAGTAAACTAAGAGAAAAGTTTCAAAACTAGATAAGAAACTGTTTTCCTGACAGAAACATCTTCAGCATGCAAAGCTTTTTCTGATAGTTTTCATTGTTTCTGCTTTCAGCCTGTAGAGATTTGCTGTGCAGGTCCAAACATTTGCAGAGGGATGTTTTGCATGGTAACAGAGTAAATAGTGCAGCCAGCGCCGGTCGGGTCGGGCTGGGCCGGGACAGGACAGGCTGTCTCAGCCCAGCCGCTCACACCCTGAACGCAGCATGCAGTGGGCGGAGTCAGTCGGCTGCACGAAGGTGAGTGACGGCAAGCAAAGGTCAACGCGCCGCCTCTGATGGCATGGGAGGAACAACGGCTAATCACGATACACACCCACACGGCGTCAGGGTGTGTGTGTGTGTGTGTGTGTGTGTGTGTGTGTCAGGGAGTGAGAAAGGGAGCATTTTAATTCTTTAAATCATTAATACTGTAGAAATGATTGGAATGCAGATAAAAACTCACATGGGAAGATTTTCTTCTGGAGCAAAACACAAACAGAGATTCTTGAATAGTTATTAGTAACTAATTACTATCCAATAATCCAGTTACTTTACTGAGTACTTTAAATAACCTTTAACTACTTAGTCACTTTCAGAGAGGAATTAAGTTTTACTAAAGTAAGAGTTAAAAGTCGACTGGAGTCATTTAATATTTAAAACTTACAGCATCAGATGGACCAAAATATAAAGTTTAGTGGAAGGTTTGGTATTTTAAGAAGCAAAATGACAATAATTAAAATAAGTAACAAAACCACCATTCAAGTTGTGGGTCAATGGGAAACGGTGTGGTTCAGTTTGGGAGGAGCTACTGGTGTCACAACCCAGTCTGTTTACTGGGGGACAGAAAAACATCACAGCATGACGCCATGTTGGATGTTTTCCCACCTGAGCGTCCAGGAGAATCAGTTCGATTTGGGACCAACAACTGAAACATCTGCTCCACCTCCAGCTGCTCCGAGTCAAACCAACCAAACTTATTAACTCGCCTGCCTCTGCTGAATCCTGCCAACCGTAAAATGGCGTTCCAAGCCGCATTGGATTTAAATTCCCACAGTACCAGAACCGATCCAATATTCACTGAACAACAGGGCAAAGCGTCCCACAAGGCCAAGCCTTCATGTTTTGAGCAGTAGAGTGAGGTAAACAAAAATAAACACCTAATGGATGAAAACTGTGGAAATGGAAACCAGTGGCTGGGCGTCCCGTGTTTCCATCCTCATCCGTATTGTCATTTATCTGGTAGTTTGCGTTGTGGAACCATATTTCCAGCTGGCCTGCAGTGCAGGGAGGAAATGAGCTGAATCTGCAGGAGCATAAATGGAAAATGCAAATTGTTGAACAGTTCAATTTGCATCGGTGAAAAACTGTTTGTCACAACCTGGACGTCCGTCTGAGAAACATCTGGACAGCAGCAGCTGAAGGAGGGACTGAACTTAAGATCTGGATCTGAGTGACCATGGTCCTGGACGGGTTTACTTGGGTTTCTTCCCACATGAGTCAGCTCAGAAAACCGGGTCATTCTGGGAGCTGATGATCAGAACCGACCCGGTACCGGCTCCATGACGGAGAACGTTTTCATCGCTCCAGAATAGCAGCTTTATTTTGGGGAGATAAGGGAACAAAATGAGCTCAGTGTGTCACTTCTGCAGCTATTTCTGTTCAGCTGTGTTCTCCAGCAGCGAGGAGGCTGTCGCTGCGTCACGTCGCCGTGGAAACGGCTGGATCCTGCCCATTGTGCTGGTGGGAGCCGGTACGTAGGGAGATCCTGCTGCTGCGTCACTGACCATGTAAGGCTGAACCTGGAGCAGCGAGAGGATGAGTCAGACGGAGGAAGAGACCTGGAGGAAGAGGAGAAGTGATGAGCAGCCAGCCGGTGAAGAGGCGCGCATTTCTGCACAATCACAACATTTTTACACCATCGGAGTCTGAGAATATCCAACTCTGGTTATATAACACAACTGAGGCTGAAACGGTTATCGAGCCAAGTCATCGGCTACATTAAGAAGCACAGAAACAGAAACAGAAAATGATTCATAAGCACAAATGTGCTCTTTGCTGGAATTTAATGATTTTCACAGCAAATTATTCTGTGCAACATTTAATGTTCATCAGTCCAGCCCTGTTCCGTCCGATTGAATCCGACTCCAGTCCGTTTGTTTAGAAAGTCCGGTCCGTTTGAGGTGAAGTCAGATGTCTGGGTTCGGTTGAAGTGAAAGCGCAGGGCATTCTGGGTAAATTAAGCCAAAGCAAACACATTAGCCTAGCGCCAGCAGGAGAAATGACTTAGAGGAATCCAACAACCACTAAAACCTGTCCCACTCCAGTGTTACCAGTGTTACCAGTGTTACCAGTGTTACCAGACATTTAAAATCATAATATTCTGAGGGAAATTAACCGTCATAACCAAAATAAGAAGTGCAGTGATGCGCTATAGTGACTCCAGGAACTCACGGCTTTGAGGCGTCAGTAGGAAAGGATTCATCAGCAGCCCTACAGTTGTGTTAATGTGTTCATTTCTTTTATATTGTTTTCTTTTCCTCCGTCATGAGGTTGGCGCAGCGGATTATTCAGCCAATCATGGCCGCCGTTCTGAAACAAACGCATACACGTCACTCGTAGCGCATATTTAGAAAAGCACGATCGGCTGTTTCCGGAAACAGATGCCTTCAGGGTTCTGAGAAAAGCTGCGACAGTCTGATTACAACCACACATTCACGGAATGGTCAAATTATCGTATATTTGGCATTTTTTGTGATTATTCAGAATTAGGCAGAATTATCACATAAATAGGATAATTATCGTACACCTGGCAACACCGACCCGCTCCATTGTTGTTTACATTTTGTGAAGAAGGAAGTTGTGCTCAGAGGTTTTCATCTGGTTTCCTTCAGTGGTTATTGGTGAAGCGCCCCTACAGGCCAGAGGGACATTCACAGTTGTAATAATTGTGTCTTGTGTAAACATGTTTTAGTCATCCTCTTTATTTCTGACCATGTTTTTACTAACTTTGGTGATGTTGTGCTCCCAACAACTTTACTCTTGTTTCCCTCTTTGCTCTCTCTTTGTTTTGCTTCATCTATTTTTTACCATTTTTGAATAAATTTTCTCTTCCTGTTTATTTTTTCCTCTGTTTGTTGCCCTGTTCTTTTGTCTTTTCACCATTTTATTGCATCCTGTGGATCTCTGTCTTGTCAATCTGTTCATTTGCTCGTTCAGTTTTGTGTGTTAGTTCTTCTGTGGGAGGCATCTGTTGCTGATTCCCTCCTGATCTGAGCTTTCAGCAGCTGCTGCTCGGCTGACTAACCTGTTAAATTGCAGCAGGGAGATCCACTTATCACTGCTGAACCTTGTTTTATTCTTCCACATGAAACAGCTCTGAAGATGACGGCACAAAGCGCAGGCTGCGGTTTGTGGGTGGAAGGTGTGTTTGTTGTGTTTTGGATTGAGAACACACCTTTTTGTTCCCTCTCCCACAGTTGGCATAAATCCTGTCCCTTTGGGAGCTTTGTGAAGAATTAAAACTCGTCTGATGTGTTCATCATGAAACCTTGGTTTGACTCATGAATGTGGGGCTGCTGCTCCCTGTCAGGAATGCCAGGAATGTCGCTGCTCATTCTTCCACTTTGCTTCCTGTTTCTAACCTCTTGGTTACACTTTGGCCTTCTGAAGACACAAACTTTTTTTCTTTAATAGAAGTTGTTTTTATGTTTCTTATGTAAGCAGAAAACCAGTTTTCTGAATGTTTCGCAAGCTTTGTTTCCATTACAAATGTCAAAACTTTGTTGATAATCTACCAGTGTAAAAAAAACACAAGAAATTAAATTAAAATCAGATGTGAATCAGTTTGTTCACATAAGTCATTGAAAAAACTCGCCATCATTGTGGTTTGTGCCAGTAGTAACATCCTGTTGTTGATCACATGACTTGTCCAGTGCAAAAAAGGAAAGGGTTTCTATTAAGCAAATTTATTTTTGCAATTCCAATTTGCACTTTTAAGTTGAATGGAAATGAAGCTAGTTGCTGTTCTTCGATTACGAATGTCCGGAAAACTTTGTTGTTGTTTGGCTAATGTCGAAAAAACCAAATTTTGCAATTTCCATTAAACACGTGATTAAGTTTATTAACACAATGAGTCATTAAAAAACCCAGTTACTTCCTGTCGTCTTCTTCTTCGTGGTTTCCACCAGTAGTAACATCCGGTTGTTGATCATGTGACTCATGATATGACAAAATGTCACATGAGGTTTGCAAACTAAACCAATTTTCAATTTCATAGTTTTTTTTTTTATTACTGTATTTCCCTTAATCAAATTTCAAGTTCAAATTTGTCTAATTTGGATGGAGATGCGGCTACTGCTCTGACCAAACAACTGAAGGACTTCAAACAGAAACCAACTCTGGCCAGAGAATCCAACATTAAAAAGCCTCTTCTGCTCCATGATTGGCTGGCATGACGTGATGTCAGCGCGTTGTCAGGACGACGCTGCAGATTAGACTTCGGCCTCGGCATCTCGGCGTTCTGACCTCCAGCTATCTGTCCGCCGCTCAAACACAGCCAGACAACAACGCCGTGAACCCTGGGAGTTCAGGAACACGCTGTGACACACCGTGTTTTCTCACAGGAACCGACCAATCACAGAGCGGCAGGGTGGAAGTACATCCTGACTGCTGCAAGCAGCAGCAGAAATACGTTCAGGAACACATGATTGTCAGAAAACATGCAGTAAACATGTTTGGGAATTGGACGTCAAAGACCAATCACCTCCATGGATGAGACACACACTTCCTCTGCAACACGCCCCAAACTCGTCATCATCGGCCAACAAGCAGAGGTTGAGGTTGTTTGTTGCTCTGTGTTCATGCAGTGAGAAGACAGAAAGGCAACAGGAAGGGTTACAGCGTAGGAAGACCAAGCAAAAACGGATTCTTAGCTTGAATGAGAAAGTGGGTTTTCATATAAATATAGTTGAATGAGTGAATTAAACACAACTCTGACGGCTGAATCCAAAGTAGAGACCAAACTCATCATGCCAGCACCAAAATGTCTTAGAATCAAACACAGTGGAGCAGGACTCATGGTTTGGGCCTGTTTCCAACAATAAGGCTGGAAATGGCCTAATCAAAGTCTAGACCTGCACAGTGGTTAACAGTAATAGTATAAAATTTGAACCCGCTGTGGTTTTGTTTGCAATTCATGAAGAAGGAAGTTGTGCTCAGTGTCTTCAGAGGTTTTCATGTTGTTTCCTTCAGTGGTTGCTGGTGCAGCGCCCCCAGAGGCCAGGAGGGGAACAGGTTTTCAAAGCTTTCATTGGTTTGCAGTGAGAAAGAGAACCACAAGCAGCTGGACATGGAAAAAATGTTTCAATTTGGCCCCAAATTGAACTGAATCTACTGGACCTTCAGGCATGAAAACACCCTGAAGTGTCAAATGAAACTGTGTTTGTTGTCTGTAGCTGCTTGACCTTTAGGGTCAAAGGGCAGTTGGTCTCCAGAGGTCATTGGGTGAAACACAGACACTCAACCATAGCAAAGTGGGAGGATTCAGTTGACCTAACAGTCAAAAACCATCCACACACAGTCAATGCAGAACCTTCTTTCTGCAGGGCAACAGAGGAACCGACTGCACCGACGTCCAGTTCTCCGGTTTCTGAATGCACTCTGGCTGTTTTAAACATCTTTACTCCTTTTGTTTCATCTGGGTTTAATTTTTAATGTGACTTGGCTCCAGCTCTGCAACAATCTAATTACTAAACCAGGTCAGTTTATAATCATCAGGGTTTCTGCAGGTTTCACCAACACAAATTTTTTAAGACGTTTTTAAGGTTCTTAAAAATCAAATTTAATATCTGAAAAGAAAATCCAGTATTTTATAAATCATATGGTTTGCAACAGAAGTGAACCAATGGCGAAGACGAATGTCGTCAAACTAACAGGCGATAAATTTACACCTTACCCATTATAAACTCAAAAAAGCTAGCTAGCTTAGGTTAGTTAGCTAGTTAGCAGTATTCACAGAACACAATGATTATGTGTAGATGAGGTAAAATAGTCCAACCTCCACAACAAAATTTAAGACTAGTGATTGATGTATTTAATGCTAACTTTCATTTTTGATGAACTGAAGACCTTTTAAGGCTTTAATTTTCTATACATTTATTTAAGACCTTTAAAGCTAAAGGTGTCGAGTTTAAGCTAATTTTAGTCTCTTCTTTCTGCTGTTAGAATGGCATCAATATTAGTTTAAAACAGGAACTGCAGGTTCCCCGGCAGGTCAATTAAAGGTCAACATGTCCAAACATTATGATGATGATGATGATGATTAACCAATCAGAGAAGCTGCAGATCAAAGGGGGCTGATTGATTTTCTGAGTGATTATTGGATAAAGTTTGGAGAAAATAACTTTCCAGGTTTCTGCTCAGCTTCTTGTTCAAAGTTAAATTATATTTTCTGACTGAGTTCAGTTGAGTTCACATCTTTATGTTTTTCTGACCGGCAGCGACATAAACACAAACCAGAAAAGAAACCACTTCCTGTGTGCGTTTCTTCACACATCTGAACAGCTTCACGTGTTTTCAGACCTTATGAGGACCCTGTGCTGAATCCTCGGCGCTTCCGTTTCTCTTCAGCAGGTCCGAAGTGATTTCCTGGAGCTCAGGGCCATGCAGTGTGTAAGCAGGGGAGTGTGTGTGTGTGTGTGTGTGTGTGTGTGTAGGTGTGTCTGTCACTGGGGGTATTAGTGGGGAATTACTGGCAGTAAAAGCAAAAGCTCACTTTCACTCAAAGTTTTTCCTGTCGCAGGCTCCATCAGGCTGATAAGTTTCCATTTTAGTGTTTATGCTGCTAATTTCCACAGAACTGTGACATCACAGCAAAACCAGGCAGCCAGTCAACTCTCGGTCAAAATGTCTGAATTACAACTGAATGAACTGGAATAAACAACCAACATACAGCTTTCTATTCACCACATAACTGAGAAGAGAAAATAAAACATCTATCCCCAGTATAAACATTTCCCACTGGACAGCTAAAATAATTTCCGGTTGAGTGTGATTTGGTCTGAATTCAGTGGGAGATTACAGCGTCATGACGACGGATTAAACAAGTCAGATTAGGAAATAATGTCACAAACTTTGAACTCATCAAAACGTTGCGAAAAGATTCAGACTGGGGGGGGAAGTTCACAAAAACAAACAACGAACGGCTTGTGTTAGAATGGTCTAGTCAAAGTCCAGGCTGTCTAGATGTGCAAAGCTGGAACAGCAATGAAATGTCAGCAGGGCTGGATACTACGACGGAGTCTGAGGGCAAATCCAAGAAAATAAAATGTAGATATATAAAAAACAGTAAAAGTATAAAATTACGAGAATAAAGTCGTATTGTGACTTTATTCTCTGATATTTTTGTACATCCTTCTTTATCACAAATGGCTGGTAATGAAAACTTAGCCCCTCATGTGCCATGTTTACTGTTGCCATGGTAACAGGGCAGCAGACACATTGTTTACATGGTTGTTCAGTCACAGTGTTAGGAGTTCTGGTCCAGTTTACCCTGAAACCAGAAACAGAACCACTTTAGACCGTTTAACTCCAAGCAGCTTCAGGGACTCGTCAGGTTTGTGGACCTGTTAGCATCAGAGACTCGTTAGCTTCATAAACCTGTTAGCATCAGAGACTCGTTAGCTTCATAAACCTGTTAGCATCAGAGACTCGTTAGCTTCATAAACCTGTTAGCATCAGAGACTCGTTAGCTTCATAAACCTGTTAGCATCAGAGACTTGTTAGCATCATAAACTCGTTAGCTTCATAAACCTGTTAGCATCAGAGACTCGTTAGCTTCATAAACCTTTTAGCATCAGAGACTTGTTAGCATCATAAACTCGTTAGCTTCATAAACGCATCAGAGACTCGTTAGCATCATAAACTCGTTAGCATCAAAACTCGTTAGCATCATAAACCTGTTAGCATCATGGACACTCAGAGCTGCGGGTCGAATCAGAGGATTGTTTCTGCAGGTGTGTCCGTCCTCATGCTCCTGGCACTCATCTGCCATGTTTGCTGTTGCCACGGTGACAGGACATCGTTTACGTGGCTGCTCTGATATGAGCCGTTCTGATGCTGTTTACCCCGTTCT
Organism: Gambusia affinis; assembly: GCF_019740435.1. NCBI lineage: Eukaryota > Metazoa > Chordata > Actinopteri > Cyprinodontiformes > Poeciliidae > Gambusia > Gambusia affinis. The sequence continues at coordinate 28,471,502 of NC_057877.1, read as the reverse complement.
GACCCAGCTCAGAGGTTTTTTTGTCCCGTGTCTCAGCCACTCACTCGGCTCCGACTCCGGATCAGTTTTTCCGAGTGGCTGGAACTTGATGGAAGGAAAAAGTTCATATTTGTTCTTCCACCGCAGCTCTCCGCCTGTTGTTTTTCTCCCACTCTCCCTCCTCTGTCTGTGTTTTCTTTCAGACCTTTCTCCACTGCCGGGAGAAGTTATATTTAGCTGGAGTATTTCAGGATTTTCCCACTCTGTTCTGTTTCCATTCTTCCTCAGTTACAGCGTGGCATTGAGGATAAAACGGGACGAAGAGCTCCAACAAACTCTGTCTGGGATTCCTCTTCCTCAGTCAATGTTAAGTAGATTTTATTTATTTAGTGTCTTTCAAATATCAAAGACAGAAAGACAAAAATAAAAACTAAATTCATGAAAGCAAATTAGATAATAGGCTAATAAATAAAAACAAATAAAATATTGTTTTAGTCAGACAAGTCGGATTTAAACATGGCGACACTCAGGTAGACGCTGTTTGTGCCATTTCACAAACATTATTTTAAAGCTGACCTGTTATACTTCCTTAAACAGGTCAGGTTAGATTCATTATTAAAACACATTCATCACAGATTTAGCAGAAAATTATTCTTAGATTCTTAGATTTTAGTCTGTTTCAGGGGGTTTTGTCAATTTACATCCAAATAATTCGCTGCTAGCCACACCCCCATCTCAACTCTTACACTTGCATGTGAAAATGGCTTCAAAAAGGTGCAGAATTATACAAACATTCATCTTTGAAAAGCAGAAGTGGCGCCTCCTTCACAATCAACAAGAACGCAGCAAGTAGTTTCTGGATGATAAGTCAACAACAAAACACTTGTCTTCCAGCAGCCATTGTACAGAGCATACAGCAGTAAAACCAGCTGACCAAACATGCTGGAGCTCAGTTTGAGTTACTAAGTAACGGGACTGAGGTTGCTAGGTAACGGGGGAGTGTTTGTTGAATGTCACTCAACAATGGGGAAATTTTTTAGACACCAAAAAACATGAAATTATTGCCATAAAATCAATTATCTGAGTTTTTTAAGCATTTGGGCTGTTTTTTTTTTTAGAAGAAGAAGCTGAAACCCAAATGAAAATGTAAAAATGTGCAAAAACAGCACTTTTATTTGTTTTGCTTAGAGTTTCAGGTGCTACGTGTAACTTTTACCAGCGTGTCCTGCAAAATGAACAACTTACTGTTGATGCAAGGAGCGGCCATCTTGAAATGCTAACTGTGGGTTTATGAGTGGGAGGTTTTATTTGATTTTTTCCGTTTTCAAAGTTTGAATTTCTGAGTTCTGTCGACAAATAGAACACACCACACCTGGTCTCTGTTCTTCGTGGTAAGCCAATCAGCATCAAGAATGGAGCTCCTGGATTGGCTGATTAGCCGAGAAGCATGCAGATAGCAGCTAGTATGCAGCTATGCAGCTAGCATGCTGCTAGTATGCAGCTAGCATACAGCTAGCATGCAGATAGCATGCAGCTAGCATGCAGCTAGCATGCAGCTAGCATACAGATAGCATGCAGCTAGGTATTTCAGCTTCCCAAGCTGCAATTTTTTGTGTATTTTTTAAATGATTTCTGAAAAATATAAGCAAATAACTGGATTTTCAGAAAATAATTTTTAATCATTTCCAGAAAATATTGAGATATTAACATTTGAATTAAAAGCTCTATTCATCAATGCTGTTAGAACTAATGCATTTGTAAATTTGACTTTGTCCAAGTTTAAAGTTTGTAAGTTTCAACAGTAACTGTCTTTGATCTTTGCTTCATGCAGACTGAAGCGGGCTTTTCCTTTGACCGAGCTATAAATATCTGCTCTGGTTGCCGACAGTTATTTTTATCCCAGCTGAGGCTAAATTTACTGAGCCGGGCGTCTCCTCGCCGTTCTGCCGCAGGGTGCCCCTCCCCCACCCGTTTCCAAACCAAAGAGCTGAGGTCAGTGAGTCTGAAAAATAAAAACGCAGCTTTGAATTTGAAACGGGTCAAAGGGAAACAGATTGTATAAGGAAACACATTGTGCTGGGTGGGTGACAAATGTGTTCTGCATGTCCAATCACAGATAATTACAGCCTGAAAACAAAAAAGCTTTAAATCTTGAGGGATCTTCTGTTGATCTGAGAGGCCAAACAAACAGAAGCTGCTTCTGATTCAACATTAAAGGAGAAAAATGGGTCAGAGCTCCTCAGTAGCTTCATCTGAGCACCATCACAGAACCTCCTTTCTCTGCGTCCAACAGCCCACAATTACAGGCCATGTGCTGAGGTAACCCCCACCCGCCCATCAACCCCACCCACCCAAAACCACCGTTTGATGTCAAACCCAGCGTCCCCTCCCTCCTGCTGCTGCTGCTTGTCCAGAAACCAGAGCAAATCCGAGTCCGGTTCTGGAAACACCAGACTGGAGTACCTGGAACCACATTTCCTTCCCCGAAGCTCAAATGTCCATTTAGTCGGCCATGTTTACAGATTACATTTATAGCAATAAGTATATTTCTCTACATGATGGAAAGTGACACAAGAACTACTATTTTAACCAAACAAAATGAAATGATAAAATAAAGTGATGAGGATTAGCTGTTAGCTAGTCCAACACTCTTCTTTCCATTGGGTTTTGAATGTTAGCAGGCGGTTAGCTTAGCTATCAGAATGTGAACAAAGTTATCAAATAGTTAGTTTTATCAGACAACTAGTTAGTTATCTAGCACTTAGCAAACGTAGCGGGCAGTTAGCAGGTGGTTAATAGAGTTATTATTGGAAAGTTAGAGGAGTAAGCAGGTGGTTAGCAATGCTAGCAGGCAGTTAGAGATTGGTGATTAGCAGAGTTAGCATTCCCTGCACCCTGATGTGTGCACTGCAGCAGAGGGCATCAAGTCTTTATCCGTTTATTTTTAGTAAAAATGATCCCTTGTGACTTTTTTTGATACCAGGCTGGTAAAAACGAGCAGGTAGCACAGAAAACCTCCTGCTCTGATGAGGCTGCAGCTTCTGCAACTTTAGTTTATTTGGAGGATATTTTATATGTTCCTGGAATCATGTCTGAAGCAGCGTTTTTTAAAGATAATGCATGAGAAAAATAAAAATATTTATTTCTTTCCCCTGAGAATTACACTTTTAATCAAGATTTTCACAGACTGATGCTGAGGTTATCAACATTTTAAACAATTCAAAGGCCCTTCAGTTTCTGTTTTGATGCCTGAATCAGGAGCATGAAATGTTTTAAGACTCAACACTAACAACTAAATGTGTGAAATGAGACATTTGAAGAAGTTTTAATCATTTCTGAGGAGCTGCTCTGAGTTTTCTCTGAGAGGAAAAGTTAAAAGCTGCTTCAATTTTTAGCTTTTAGTCTCAACTTGAACTGAGAAACAAGATGAGTCAGTTGGTTGAGAGAGACGCCGTTTTATTTTATTAGAAAACGGCTTTTCAGTCGGTGGATTTCTCCTTCAGGCTGCTGTTGGTATCAGTTTCTCTCGTTATTCAAATGTGAGGAGCAGAAGCTGAAGCCGCGATCTGGACCTTCCTGTCATCCTCCAGGTGTCTGATGCAAACGAGGCCGGGTCCGGCCGGGTCCGTTATCAGCTGGCCGAGGCGTCACGCTGCAAACTGTGATCCAATCAGGTGCAAATACACACTGCAGAATAAACACTTACAGAAATCAAACTTGCAAAACCTTTTCAGACAGTCTGAGTGAAACATGGATCCGAACTTAAATCCGTGTTTCTGCAGGAAAAACTTTTCAGGGTAAGTTTTTAAACTTTTTCAGATACTATGGAGATTAAAAAAAGAGACAGTTTCAATTCAGGATTATATGAGATCATTTATTATTTACTGTTACATCTTGTGAAACTTAAATATAACAACATTTTTACACTATAAACCTGAAAACAAAAACTCTTTTCCAGCAGCTCATTTTAAATAAATAATTCCTTAATGTTGACGAAAAAGTTTTAGTTCCACTAATAAACTGTTTCACTTAGAGCAAGAAATTTTTTCCATGTTAGAAGAGAAATAATAACTAAGATATTTGCACCAAAATACTTGGTAAGATTTTATGTTTTTGCAGTTTTATTAACTGAATAAAAAACAGACAAAGTCTAGATGTTAAACAACAGGTGGTTAATATTCTTATGAGCTGCAAATGCAACTCAAATTTATTAAATCTTTGAGTGTTTTCTGCTATTTTAAATAAAAAGGTAACAGAAAGTAAGTACACCCCTGATTTAACAGCTGGTCGAATTGTTGCTGGTCATTTGTTTAACTTTGTCAGTCAGTCACATGTTGTGGAGTGATTTTCCTTACACTGAATATTTGTGATTGATAAAATCTAAATTAACCATTTAACTTCAACGCTTTGAGGTGTAAATCTGTTTCTGAGGCGGGACAGCCGACCGCAGCAAACATGGCCGATCAGCGGGGAGCTCCGATCAAAGAGCCCAGGATGTGAATGTGAATGAAGCAGCAGCTCAGGTGTAAATGTGCTGCGGTCAGGTGATGATGTGGGGCGGAGGCTCCCTGAGGCCCCCTGTGGTGAGGCCCTGCAGCCGACTAGAGGCTGGAAGCTGATCTGAAATACCACAACTTCAACATGTTTATTCTAGCAAAACTAAAAAGTATCCGTCCAGGAAATTACTCAATAAGAGTAAAAAGGTATTTGGTCAAAAGTCGACTCAAGTACTGAGTAACTGATCAAATCATTTAATATTTAAAAATAAAAATGTTGGTATTTTAAGGACCAAAATTACAATAATTCATCCAAAAACAAAAACAAAAAGGTTTTTTTCCAAATCAGTAAAAAACTGAGGCAGTAAAACATTTCATGTGATTAAAAGGGCAGTATATAAAAATCAACTTTTTAATAATCTTTTCATCTTGTCACAATGTTTTTACCTGGAGTTTTGCCTTATTCTTTCATCCATGTTTTTTTTTTAAATCCTGTAATCTCCATGGCAACAATTCAGCTGACTTTCTGAAATTGGGCCTCTGTCTCTTTAAGAAGCTCCTGCTCTTTCTGAAACTCCGCCTCCAGGAAGTCACCCCAATATGGCTCCTATAGTAACTCTTTAACATTTTTACCAGCGCCGCTCTGAGCAGCAGCTCCTATGAGGAGCTCAGCAGCTGTTTGCTAATTGCTGCTGGCTAGTCTGCGGGAGCTGAGTGGGGGAGGAGCTTCGCCTGGAAAGCGGAGCTTGGTCCACACCGGCGTTTTGCATGGCTGAATGGTTGCCATGGAAATTAAAGGATAAATTAAAGCAACACTCCAGGGAACAAGTTTGATTTTTTTGTGACACTGCCCCTTTAAGAGCTTCTATAACTTTAGTTTTGAGTTAAATTTGAAGCACTGAGTGAGGGAAAGATCAATAATAATCAATAAATCAATAATTCTTCTGTAAATGACAACAGATCACATTCATTGTGTTTGTTGACGACAGACAGACAGACAGACAGACAGACAGACAGACAGACAGACAGACAGACAGACAGACAGACACAGAGCCTGGAGAACTTTCTACGGGAAAGAACCAAAAAACGTGCAAACGGTTAACTAATGAAACTCTAATTACACACAGAAAGAGGAGGACAAATTGTGTTTTTCTTTCATGTTGTTGTTTTACAGGCAGACCTTTTAAAGTCCAACTGAGCATCAGAATCCTGCAGCATCGCTGGGCGAGTTAGAGAGAACAGCGTGTTTCCTCCAGCGGCGAGGCGCTGCAGATGGTTCTGCTCTTCAGGTCGGATGTGATGGATGTGGTTTCGGTCGGAGCCACATCAGTCAGCGGCGATCTCTGTGACTGGACCCGCCGCGTGTGTGTGTGTGTGTGTGTGTGTGTGTGTGTGTGTGTGTGTGTGTGTGTGTGTGTGTGTGTGTGTGTGTGTGTGTGTGTGTGTGTGTGTGTGTGTGTGTGTGTGTGTGTGAGGAGTCCATCAGCGCTTAGCGGCGACGCGCGTGGCAGGAATTAC